>NC_090651.1:10997504-11345004 GCF_040937935.1 Hyperolius riggenbachi | reverse complement strand
AACTCTAGGGAAAAAGTGAATTGCATGTGGGCCCTGGTGTGCAAACCTGAGATGTTAGCAAAGCTGCAATCTGAATAGAGACCAGGAGAGGGAGCTCTCTGACAAGCATGTGCAGCTGGTAGAATGCTGCCCATTGTTCCCACACATCACATAGTTCAGTGCCACACGCTTGTGTGTGTCCAATCAACTGAATAAACTGGAGAGATGGTCAGGCCTGGGTGGGCCAACTTTCCCCCTCTTTGTGCAGCAGCAGCAGCAGCAGGGCTGGCGGGTCCGGGACGGTCACCATGCTGCTGTGGGTGTTTCAGTCTCTCGCCATCACCCTCATGGTGGGTCTAATTATCACTAACTGGATAGTGGTAAAAAGCACCCAACTTGTACAGGGAGTCATCCATAAACTCTACCGCCAATAGGAACTCTCTGCCCCGGCTGCTGTTCCAGGAGGGATCTGTGCAATGAATGACTCCAGACACACAGCGGACTTCTGAAGACCCTCATAGCAAGTAATGTAACTGCAATCCTTCCTTCTCCGCGCCAAAACCCACGACTTCCGAATCCGACAGCAAAACTCTCACTTGTTGAAAAACTGCAATCCTTCCTTCTCCACGGCAAAGCCCACGACTTCCGAATCCGACAGCAAAACTCTCACTTGTTGAAATCGCAGGTGTTCCGCCGCAATGCGAAAACGCAAGTAATGCTTTCCTACGGGACCGCTGCGATGTCAGGAGGCATCTGCGATTCTGTATAGCATTTAACAAAAAGATACAACCGCCGTTACTTTTTCGCTCATTGAAATTCAACGGCTATCGTGAAAAAAAAAGCCTGTGTTCAATCGTGAACCAACCCACATATCGTACTGAAAAACGATTGTGAGGAATCGTTGGCGGTTCCTCCAGACATGAATGTCATCCCCTCTGTAACTCTTACTGACTTTAATTATTTTTAACAAATCATGCAGAATATTCCCAGCGTAATCAAAGAGTTAAACGAGGAATGCGACCGATTTTCATCTCACCCTCAAAATACTCCCATCTGTCACACGGAGGTCACGGCCTTTTCCAAAAGTAAAGAAACCAAGGTGGTTGCCAATGAGAATTCTGAAGATCTGGGCACAATGTAAACCGATGGACAGTGTGCCGATTGCCTATCGAAGCCGCAGTGAGTAAAGGGGGAGAGAAGAGCTGACAGAGCACCCCCAGAACGATGACTACCCGTCTACAGACTACATTCAGGTAGGTAATATTTGATGTGTGTATGGCCACATTTAAAAAGACACCTGAGGTGAAAATAAACTAATGAAATAAACAATTTTATCTATCCTCATTCTCCTAAAATGACCTTTTAAGATATTCCACGGTTTTATTTTTTTATTTGAATCTACTTTTTAAGTTGTTACTGTTTTATTGTTTTTGCTCAATGACACATTCACTGAAGTATACCAGAGCTAAAATCTATGAACTATTGTCCCTTTTTATCTCTTTCCTGCTCTCAGAAGCCATTTTCTGCTTGGAAAGTGTTTAATAGTTGTAATTTCTTATCAGTGAGGGTCACACTGTAGTCTGACCCAGTCCTGACTCAGGAACTGCCACTTGCATACCTGATGTTTAACTCTTTCAGGCAGGGAAAGAAAAAAAAGGAACACAGCCTAGTTATTTGTGTGCTTGGCACTGTACATACCCATCTGTCTCATGTCACCTCGGGTATCCTTTAAGGTGGGCATACCCTTTTAGATAGCCACCAGATCGCTCTCTGACTGTAATCTGATCAGAGTGATCTATTACTTGCCTACACACTGCAGACAAATTTCCAAAAGATTTCAGCATGAATTCTAATGGAAATCTGTGGCTCCGCCTGCCGGGCCCCGCAGGTCTCCCTCGTATGTACTTCCCCTTATTTACATTTTGGATATTTTAAATAATTTTGTTTTTGTTTATTAATTTTATTTTAAATCCCACTCCAAGTGTGAATGTTTCCCTAGGTACTAAGAGGATTAGGTTCCCAGCTCCCATAGGCTGCAATCTCCTAAGAAAGATCCAATCTTTGCCCCGGCGCCCTTGAAGTCTGACAAGTGGGGATGATGCAATCCAAGTAGACACACCCACAGAGCCAGAAACCAAGCCCCTGCACTCCTCTGCTTCTGGTCATGTGATCAAAATGCAGAAAACAAAGCAAGCGCTCACCAATATGGGCCGCATCTGAATGACTCACCACCTCATATGCACCGCTTAAATAGCTCAAATACACACTCAGCAATCAGACAGATGCAAAACATATGCAAAACTAAACTAAATACTTACCATGCAAAACAGGATAGCACAATGGGTGCTGCTAGCCTGGTAGTTACAGGACTGTGGATACAAAATATAGGTAAAAGGCTGCGCATCCCTGACCCAATACTGTACAATTGAATGGTTAATTGCTGTGGCGCACACCGCCCCCCCTGGACTAAAATGTACGCCCGCATCCAAACAATGCAATACTGGTCTATGGAGAAATTTTAGCTTCCATCATAGTTTTGCATGCAAAAATATAGATATACTGGACATCTGCACCAACGTTGAGGTAAATCTCCAGAGCAGATGTCCTAACACTAAACTGACCTAAGTTAAAAGCAAATGTCTTTGCCCTGGCAGCAGCTACGCTAAAATGTGTAACTTACATTCAATACAGACAGCAGAAAACAAAGCAAGCGCTCACCAACATGGGCCGCAACTGATTGTACAGTATTGGGTCAGGGATGCGCAGCCTTTTACCTATATTTAGTTTCCACAGTTCTGTAACTACCAGGCTAGCAGCACCCATTGTGCTATCCTGTTTTGCATGGTAAGTATTTAGTTTTGCATATGTTTTGCATCTGTCTGATTGCTGAGTGTGTATTTGAGCTATTTAAGCGGTGCATATGAGGTGGTGAGTCATTCAGATGCGGCCCATATTGGTGAGCGCTTGCTTTGTTTTCTGCTGTCTGTATTGAATGTAAGTTACACATTTTAGCATAGCTGCTGCCAGGGCAAAGACATTTGCTTTTAACTTAGGTCAGTTTAGTGTTAGGACATCTGCTCTGGAGATTTACCTCAACGTTGGTGCAGATGTCCAGTATATCTATATTTTTGCATGCAAAACTATGATGGAAGCTAAAATTTCTCCATAGACCAGTATTGCATTGTTTGCATGTGATCAAAATGTCAGGACAGGATTTAGGTATGGCTGCCTCAATGCAGACAGATAACATCTGAATCCCCTGATTACAATTATTTTGATATTCTGTAGTATTTTTTGATCTGCGTCTGTAGTTGGGCTTTCAGTTATACTAGAGAAAAAACGGCATAGATTCACATAAAGAGGAACTGTAGTTACAGAATTGCTTTGAATACAGAATAGAATAGTTTTTTTTTTTTTTTTTAAAGATTTATTTATAATTTATTGAGTCAGTGTTTGCCCACTGTACAATCTTTCCTCACCCTGATTTACATTCTGAAATGTATCACAGGTTGCAATATCTTTGGTCCTGTCAGGTGCATCACTGTGGAAAGTTTGTTTTTGAGGGTTCCAAAGCCAGTGGAAATAATGTCTGGTCACCCAGAATGCTCTAAGAGGAGAATTCTGCATAGCTAAATAGCTTAGGCCCTAGCCTAACCCTCACTGGGGGAGGGGCACACACCAATATATAGTTATGGTAAGGATTTCTAATGCTGAAAATGGGATAAATACTGTAAAAGTGGGTACTCTGAATACATTTACTGCACTCTACTATAGATCACTACAGCACCTCTTTAAGTGAGGCTGGCCCTTTAAATCCTGTGCGCGGTGATAGAAAGCGATATATTATTAATGCAGAAGTGTTGGGTAGCAGAGCAGCCGTTTCTCCCCGGAATGATCCACTATTTCCTGGCTTACGCAGCCCATCACGTCCGCCGATGTCTCCCCCAGACCCACCGTCCCCGGCTGTGAGTGTGTCACATGACTGTCCCTGCGTGAGACCCTCCAATCGCCCGTCACTAATGGCTGTTCCTTTATTCTGTCCGTTTCTTTAAGGTTGGTGACCGTGGCAGCCCTCGGCGTGGCCATCACCGTGCCCCAGGTCTATGTGCTTCTAAGGTCAGTATGCAAGCTATAAAGTTTCCGGGGGACGCTGGGTGGTAACGGACAATGCAGACAGGAAGTCTTCAGAGTGCTCTGTAAACACTAAGGCCCTTTTCACACTGTCGTGTTGGGTTGCCCTGTTTTGCCGCAGGATAACGCTACACCAATGAAAGTCTATGAGGCATTTTATACCTGGCGGGGTGTGATTTTTATCTATGGGAATTTTGACGGCACGTTGCCAGGCAACATGCACGGCGACCGGAAGTCATTTAAGTCTATGGCAGTGATGACTAACCTTGGCACTCCAGCTGTGACAAAACTACAAATCCCATCATGCCTTTGCCTCCCCGACTTATGTTTAGAGCTGTCAGAGTATTGCAATGCCTCATGGGACTTGTAGTTCCACCACAGCTGGAGTTCCAAAGTTAGCCATCACTAGCCTATGGCAAAACAGGTTTCTTACAATGTTTGTCATTCGTGTTGTGGCGTTCATGCGCGTAAGCGTGTCTTTTCAATACTCTTTTGAAAACATTTGCCACAGGAAGTGAGCACTAGAGAGCTTCTCTTCCTGCCTGGCTTGCCGCCAGAAGGGGGATTACTGCGCATTGCCACGGTAATCCCCGAAGGTTGTTTTCAGCTTTGCCGTGTGATACGATCGTCGCACTGCAATGCTGCTACAACGGTGGCTTCCAGTGTGAAACAGACCTAATGCTGGTCTCAGCCAAGCTTATATGTTGTTATTGGGGAGAGAAGGGGTCAGACGCTGCAGCTCTCAGCTTATTGGACTCAAAGCCACACTACTGGTCCAGAGAAGGCAGCCTCAGTCACACACAACCCCTTTGCCTTGTGATCGTTTAGGGCCGGTTCAGGTGAACGGCTGCCGGTATCTTTGCACATCGCTCACCCACAGAATCCACCATGTCCTGCACTACGATGAGTGTATCTCAATGCGTTTACTGCTCATTGCACAAGCACCGCGATCCCCACTAGGGGCTCAAAATGCGAGGAATTGATACTCAGTAGCGGAAAACCGTTTAATTTGAACGGCCTGTGTAGCTTTGCAGTCATATGAAGCTGACCTGAACTCAGAGCTTCCTCTCTGCTCTAAAAGATACACAACTGCATAATAACCTGTATATTAAAGAAAAACATTTCTTTGTTACAGCTGATACAGATCCTGCAATAAACCTGCAGTGTGTCTACTTCCTGCTTTCATGGAAGCAGACATATTGTTAGCATCCTGTGTTCACCAATTAGCTGCTCTGCTGTGGCAGTCAGCTGACACAGCTAAGGGATCAAATTACTGCTTGTGCTTACTCACATATAAGGCAGGATGTAGACAGTCTAAACTCTCTAAAAACATACAGGATGCATTTCTGTGTTTTCCTTCTGTCCTGTGCAGTTCAGGTCCACTTTAAAACAATGTACTGGGCTATATACAGAGAGGTAGATATTCAGAATGCCAAAATGAGTTATCATAGAAAGACAATTTAAAGCAGGAGGATCAGCCATACTATGCCAGGGAAAAAAACCACACATATAAGCAGATAAATACTTGATCTACTTACATAACACATGTATTGTACTGTCCACGTTTTGATTTCAGTGAATGTTATATAGTAAATGAAGATAATTCTGTTCCTGGTGGAAACTAGAGATGGGCGAACAGTTTGGCTGTGTTAGCCGAACTGTTCGGGCTGCCCAATCTGTCATTTATCTATGCCTCTTACTACTTCCGGGTCGCAATGACCCGGAGTAGTACGTCTGCGCTGCCCGGCGGAGCGCGTCCTAGCGACGCGCTCCCGTTGCCGGGCACTTTCTGCGCATATGCGTAACGTCATGAGTGACGTCACGCACATGCGCAGAAAGTGCCTGGCAACGGGAGCGCGTCGCTAGGACGCGCTCCGCCGGGCTGCGCAGACGTACTACTCCGGGTCATTGCGACCCGGAAGTAGTAAGAGGCATAGATAAATGACAGATTGGGCAGCCCGAACAGTTCGGCTAACACAGCCAAACTGTTCGCCCACCTCTAGTGGAAACCATGTCTCTTGCCCACAGTTTGAGGCTAAATACTGATGTCATTTCTTCCCTTAACTTTTTTTCTTTTCTCCTCCAATCGCTGAGTCACCTTAGCCTTGCTTGTAAACACAAGTGAGCAGGGGATCGTGTTTCAGATAAGCAGCTAGGCAGGGAAATAAAGGGAAGAGGAGGAATATATTATAGATAAAAAGAACCCCCAGCATCCAACTGTTTGGCAATGGCTATTAAAGGGCCAGTGCTCCTAAAGTATGTGATAACTCCAAACTGTAACAGCAGAAAAAGTTTTGAAAGTTTTGAATGTAGGATTAGCATCTTTATCACTTAATACACTCAGACCAGTTGTTGCTGAAATTTGATTTTTATGGTGACAATACCGCTTTAAACTTGGACAAGTGCACAGATTAAGGCCTACTTCACAGCGTGTTAACACAGAAGGACTTGTGCATCAAACACCAACCTGACATATCTATATTTGCAAATTTGGCCTAATTGGCTTAATCAAGAGGCATTGCTCATACAAACTTGTATTTGCTTTTGCTTGCCAGAATATGCACCGCAAAATATTGCCCTGCGGTGATTAGTCAGCGCAACATTTAGCACCTTGCCATGCGCTGTTTCAGTTCTTTCCTTTGGAGGTGGGTGGTGGATGGCCCTCCCAGGGGAGCCATCTGCGCCTGTCCTCCCCCTTGGGGTGCGATGTTTGGGAGCCACCCCTGAGCTGTAACCAGCTTGGGCTGGCCCATGCTTGCCTGGTCTCTGAGCAGTGAGAGGGCTTGGAGCTCTGTTTATGCAGCACACCGTACATGAGGGCATGGGGGGTCTCCTCAGGGCGTGCCTGGCAAGGTGCTAAATGTTGCGCTGACTAATCACCGCAGGGCAACATTATGCGGTTTAATTTGTTGTAAGACTCTGCATATTCTGGCAAGCAAAAGCAAGTTTGCATGAGCAATGCCTCTTGATTAAGCCAATTAGGCCAAATTTGCAAAGATAGATATGTCAGGTTTCACTTGGTGTTTGATGCACAAGTCCTTCTGTGTTGAAATGTTTCAGTTCTTTCGTTTGGAGGAGGGGGGGTGGATGGCCCTCTCTGGGGGAGCTGTCTGCGCATCCTCGTTCCCGCTGACATCACCGGGAGCATACTGCGGAGGCGCAGACTGTACTGGGCCAGCGTGATGTCAGCAGGAGCGAGGACACGGCAGCGCAGGTGCTGCTGCGCAGTGGTTTTCATACTTTAAAGTCTGAAATTCCAGAAGTGACCCAAAGGCGGGCCCAGAGCATTGGTGAGCGGCTGCGCGGGCACAGAATGTCTGCGGGGGACCATTAGCAGCCCTGGATAAGTTCAACTCATTTTCCTGCTACCCCCCTACAGTACTCTTAAGTTGAAACATGGTGAACAGATGAAGCAGTACTCACAAAGCAACCAAGCGAGAAGGCAGGTGAAGATTCATAAACCAATCTCCACTCGGGTAAACTCAGAAATTCCGGGGGTGGTCTACTGCCGCAGAGTTGCAGGGGACCTAAGTCCCTCAAGCAGGGAAGGTAAGATGCACAAACGCAGTAAGAGGTGCCCACTTCTATATAAAAGTAGATTAAAAACACTAAAAAGTAAACTGAGAAGTGGCTTACCTCAATGGTGACACTCGAGCCAAGCTCGGCTCATTATCACAATTGGCACAGTTATTGGTCTGAGGAAGTGGGCAGAGAGCCACGAAACGCGTTGCCAGTGTGTAATAAAAATCCTTTTTTCATAACCTAAGTGTCACCATTGAGATAAGCCATGTCTCAGTTTACTTTTTAGTGTTCTTAATCTAATTTTATATTGATTTGAGCCTCTTACCCCTTTTGCGTCTTTTATTAATTTGCCTGTTCTTGTAATTTTTATTTTTAATTTTATGCATCCTAAAAATGGACCTAGTTTGCTTATTCTTAAAAACCACCCTGAATAAAGAAGTAATGCCCCTCAAACTGACCAAAGTTCCTCTCCCCACCAGTTATCCAATACCGTCTGCAAGCAGGGCCGGATTTAGGCCAAGGCCACCTAGGCCATGGCCTAGGGCGCCACAGGAGCAAGGGCACCAAAGCAACAGGCTAAACTGGTGCAGCATTTGCAAGTTTGCAATTGCTGCAATGCAGGGAGGTCAGGCGAGTGCCTGACCGGGGTACTCTGCTGCTAGCCGCCTGTGCAGCAGCCACCTTGCTCTCTGTGCACGTTTGCATTGTGGCTGGCGGCTATGGACTTGGGCAGCATTGGAGACGGAAAGGAAGAGGAAGCTTCTGCACTGGAGATGAGCTGATGGCTGCCGTGGTGTGAAGGTGAGCTGGCTACCTATACTGAAAGGGGGGGGGGGGGGGAAGGAGGGATTAAGGGAGTCATCTGGCTACCTATACTGAAGGGAAAGGGGGGAGGGGCCATCTGGCTACCTATACTGGGGGGAGGGTCATCAGGCTACCTATACTAAAGGGAAGGGGACATCTGGCTACCTATACTGGGGGGAGGGTCATCAGGCTACCTATACTAGAGGGAAGGGGGAGGGGACATGTGACTACCTATACTGGAGGGAAGGGGGAGGGGTCATCAGGCTACCTATACTAGAGGGAAGGGGGAGGGGACATGTGACTACCTATACTGGAGGGAAGGGGGAGGGGTCATCAGGCTACCTATACTAGAGGGAAGGGGGAGGGGTCATCTGGCTATCTATACTGAAGGGTGAGCGGCTGGTGAAGTTGGCCTTGGGCAGCAAAGAGTACAAATCCGGCCCTGCCTGCAGGCACCCGCATGCTATCTACTCCAGTCTATGTCATATCATACAGGAGACATGAAGGTCTTACCTGTTCCACTGACATGAGCTGCCCTCTTCCCAATTACTCTGGACAGGAAAGAGCTTCCAGCTTGGCCCATTGTCTCCTCCTCCTGAGTATGGCCACCATGATTAACCTGAGCACTATATACTACAAGTATAAAGCATTCATGAACACATCGTACTGCAACACAGGTACTCTACAACTCTACTAATGTAATAAGTACTATAGAATAGCCTAGAATCAGCCATCAGCAGCTGGATAGTGTACTGGTGAAGGGCTCTGCCTCTGTCACAGGAGACAAAGGTTCGAATCTCAGCTCTGCCTGTTCAGTAAGCCAGCATGTATTCAGTGAGGAGACCTTGGGCAAGACTCCCTAACACTGCTACTGCCTACAGAGCGTGTCCTAATGGCTGCAGCTCTGGCCTAACACTGCTACTGCCTATAGAGCGCCCCCTAGTGACTGTAGCTCTGGCCTAACACTGCTACTGCCTATAGAGCGCCCCCTAGTGGCTGCAGCTCTGGCCTAACACTGCTACTGCCTATAGAGCGCCCCCTAGTGACTGTAGCTCTGGCCTAACACTGCTACTGCCTATAGAGCGCCCCCTAGTGACTGTAGCTCTGGCCTAACACTGCTACTGCCTATAGAGCGCCCCCTAGTGGCTGCAGCTCTGGCCTAACACTGCTACTGCCTATAGAGCGCCCCCTAGTGACTGTAGCTCTGGCCTAACACTGCTACTGCCTATAGAGCGCCCCCTAGTGGCTGCAGCTCTGGCCTAACACTGCTACTGCCTATAGAGCACCCCCTAGTGGCTCCAGCTCTGGCCTAACACTGCTACTGCCTATAGACTGCCCCCTAGTGGCTGCAGCTCTTGCCTAACACTGCTACTGCCTATAGAGCTCCCCCTAGTGGCTGCAGCTCTTGCCTAACACTGCTACTGCCTATAGAGCACCCCCTAGTGGCTCCAGCTCTGGCCTAACACTGCTACTGCCTATAGAGTGCCCCCTAGTGACTGCAGCTCTTGCCTAACACTGCTACTGGCTATATAGAGTGTGCCCTAGTGGCTGCAGCTCTAGCCTAACACTGTTACTGCCCATAGAGCGCCCGCTGGTGGCTGCAGCTCTAGCCTAACACTGCTACTGCCTATAGAGCGCCCCCTAGTGGCTGCAGCTCTAGCCTAACACTGCTACTGGCTATAGAGAGCCTCCTAGTGGCTGCAGCTCTAGCCTAACACTGCTACTGCCTATAGAGCACCCCCTAGTGGCTGCAGCTCTGGCCTAACACTGCTACTGCCTATAGAGCACCCCCTAGTGGCTGCAGCTCTAGCCTAACACTGCTACTGGCTATAGAGAGCCTCCTAGTGGCTGCAGCTCTAGCCTAACACTGCTACTGGCTATAGAGAGCCTCCTAGTGGCTGCAGCTCTAGCCTAACACTGTTACTGCCCATAGAGCGCCCGCTGGTGGCTGCAGCTCTAGCCTAACACTGCTACTGCCTATAGAGCACCCCCTAGTGGCTGCAGCTCTGGCCTAACACTGCTACTGCCTATAGAGCGCCCCCTAGTGACTGTAGCTCTGGCCTAACACTGCTACTGCCTATAGAGCGCCCCCTAGTGGCTGCAGCTCTGGCCTAACACTGCAACTGCCTATAGAGCTCACCCTAGTGGCTGCAGCTCTGGCATAACACTGCTACTGCCTATAGAGCGCCTCCTAGTGGCTGCAGCTCTGGCATAACACTGCTACTGCCTATAGAGCGCCCCCTAGTGGCTGCAGCTCTAGCCTAACACTGCTACTGCCTATAGAGCACCCCCTAGTGGCTGCAGCTCTGGCCTAACACTGCTACTGCCTATAGAGCGCCCCCTAGTGACTGTAGCTCTGGCCTAACACTGCTACTGCCTATAGAGCGCCCCCTAGTGGCTGCAGCTCTGGCCTAACACTGCTACTGCCTATAGAGCTCCCCCTAGTGGCTGCAGCTCTGGCCTAACACTGCTACTGCCTATAGAGCTCCCCCTAGTGGCTGCAGCTCTGGCCTAACACTGCTACTGCCTATAGAGCGCCCCCTAGTGACTGTAGCTCTGGCGTAATACTGCTACTGCCTATAGAGAGCTTCCTAGTGTCTGCAGCTCTGGCCTAACACTGCTACCGGAGCAGTGCTTTTTAGCGCTGCTAGATTTGGGCGCCGATTTCAAATGTACTCCACTGCTACTGCCTATAGAGCGGTCCCTAGTGTCTGCAGCTCTGGCCTAACACTGCTACTACCTACTGAGTGCGCTCTAGTGGCTGCAGCTCTGGCCTAACACTGCTACTGGCTATAGAGAGCCTCCTAGTGTCTGCAGCTCTGGCCTAACACTGTTACTGCCCATAGAGCGCCCGCTGGTGGCTGCAGCTCTAGCCTAACACTGCTACTGCCTATAGAGCGCCCCCTAGTGGCTGCAGCTCTAGCCTAACACTGCTACTGCCTATAGAGCACCCCCTAGTGGCTGCAGCTCTGGCCTAACACTGCTACTGCCTATAGAGCGCCCCCTAGTGACTGTAGCTCTGGCCTAACACTGCTACTGCCTATAGAGCGCCCCCTAGTGGCTGCAGCTCTAGCCTAACACTGCTACTGCCTATAGAGCTCCCCCTAGTGGCTGCAGCTCTGGCATAACACTGCTACTGCCTATAGAGCACCCCCTAGTGGCTGCAGCTCTGGCCTAACACTGCTACTGCCTATAGAGCACCCCCTAGTGACTGTAGCTCTGGCGTAATACTGCTACTGCCTATAGAGAGCTTCCTAGTGTCTGCAGCTCTGGCCTAACACTGCTACCGGAGCAGTGCTTTTTAGCGCTGCTAGATTTGGGCACAGCCGGCGCCTCCATAGACTTCAATAGGAATCATTCCTATTGAAGCGCTCAGTGAGTAACGTCGGCGCCGTCAGAGGACGGAGCCGAGGTTGCTTAAAAAAATAATTCGGCCTCCAGCAGTCGCTGGAAGCCGAATTATTTCATTCCCCCACTATCCATGTCGGCCTGGAGGGGGAATAGTAATTAAATCGGCCCGGACTTGTGCAAAAGCAGGATCAGCCATATACCGGCTGTATCCTGCGCCCAAGTCTACCGGCGCCGATTTCAAATGTACTCCACTGCTACTGCCTATAGAGCGGTCCCTAGTGTCTGCAGCTCTGGCCTAACACTGCTACTACCTATAGAGCTTCCTATTGGCTGCAGCTCTGGCGCTTTGAGTCCAACAGCAGAAAAAAGCGATAAAAATGCTATTTGTCTATTTGTTTTTAACTGAACCCTTTTCATTCCCATTTCCCGATCAACCATGTGCCATGAGCATCCCCCCACCCAATATTTCCCGAGTGCAGGATAGGCGGGCACGGGTGATTGGGATGTGTAGTTGCCGGGGATCCAGAGGGTCTGTACCGCCTCAAGCTAAAGCGAGGTGACCCCGCACCAGTTGTGGGGGGCGGGGCCAGCACCAGCTTGTGTGCTGTAGCCCCACCCTCTTGCACATGCGCCAGTGTAATTTTATAATTACGCATTTAAACAGTGGTATACAATTTTCACTGTTGTGATACAATACTCTCCCAACATTGTTGTGATTCCCAGCCAGGTCAATATCTGCAAGGAGTTTGTATGTTCTCCCTGTGTCTGCGTGGGTTTTCTTCAGGCACTTCAGGCACTCCGGTTTCTTCCCACATCCCAAAAACATATAGATAAGTTCATTGGCTTCCCCCTTAAATTGGCCCTAGATTACGATACATACAGTACACAGTATATATATATATATACACACACATACATATACACTCCCTGCAAAGCGCTGCGAGTAAAATGAGCCATTATTATTATTATTATTTATTGTATTTATAAAGCGCCAACATATTACGCAGCGCTGTACAATAGATAAATGGGTTAACATACAGGTAGAACATACGGAAACTCACAACAAAACAAGATCATGCCATAAATTACTTTTTTCCTATGTTGCTGTCACTTATGGTCGGCCGTAGCAATCTTACAGAACTGACATTTTGGACTAGTGGGGGATGCTTAGTACCACCTATATTCTTTATAAAAGAACTCCCTAAAAAAGATCTATACAAAGATGCCAGCCAACCTCCCCTGGCACTATTTTGGCAGCTGGACAGAGAAAAGGCAATTCACTAAGTGCTTTTGAAAATAAAGAAAAAAAACCTGAGAATCCCCCATGAAAAGATGAACTAACCGAAAACCTGTCAGATCGATCAGATTTTTACTACCTACTGTAAGTGACAGCAACATGAGAGAAAAGCAATTTATAGCACATTTTACTCTGGAAGAATTTGTATGTGTTTACATGCATTTTAAATGTTACAGTTTTTGCGGTAGTGGTCGTTTAACAAGCTGCTGTATAAGTGCCCACTACGCCTATGACTTGTGCCCACAGCGCCACCTCTCCTGTTTCTGGTTTGTCCTACAGGCCCAGCTCCTCCCGGTACTGCAGCCAGCCCCTCCTGCTGAACCTCATCTGTAGCATTGGCTTCACACTGATCACTACAGGTATGTCCATTACTCTGCCGGGCCTCCAGAGAATGATTAAATCCTCGTACACATGCCAGAGAACACTCAGCCGACACAATCACTCTGGGTTTAGCATCTAGTGCAGTCATGGGTAAAGTACGGCCCACATGCTGTACTCAGCCTGTTATAATCCAGCAACAGATGCAGGGCTGCATCCAGCCGGCCTCTCTCCCTCTATCTCTATACTGAGCGGCATAAATGAGTTTACTCACCCTCTCTCAGTTACCAGCACCAATCTTCCTTCAGCCTCATGTCTAATGTGACATCTCCATGGCTACAGCGGGTCACGTGACCAGGAGAGCACTCAGCCGACACAATCGTTCTGGGCTTAGCATTAAAGCGGACCTGAACTCATAACTTCCTCTCTCCTCTAAAAGATAAGCAACAGCATAATAACCTTTAAAGAAAACCTGTAATGAAAAAACGTCCCCTGGGGAGTACTCACCTCGGTAGGAGGAGGCCTCTGGACCCTATCGAGGCTTCCCCCGTCCTCCTGTGTCCCACGGCAGTCTCGCTGCAGCCCACGGAACACACAGGCGACAATTTGTCGGCCTGTGCAATATTTACCTCTTGGCTCCAGCGGGGGCGCTGTTGTGGCACTTCTGACAGAGATAGGCGAAAATAGCCGATCTCCATCGGGTCCGCTCTACTGCGCAGGCGACTTGCTATTTCCGCCTATCTCCGTGGGAAGAGTGGATACTGCGCTTGCGCTGGAGCCAAAAGGTAAATATTTACATCGCCGCCGATCCTGGAGGATTTTCTCCGCTGCGGGACTGAGGAGGACGGGGGAAGCCTCAATAGGATCCGGAGGCTTCCCCCACCCGAGGTGAGTACCCCCCAGGGGAGTTTTTTCATTACAGATTTTCTATAAAGCAGAACTGTGAATAGATTAAAGACAAACTGTTTCACTTACCTGGGGCTTCTGCAAGCCCCCAGCAGCCATCCTGTCCTGCGCCGCTCCTCCACGCTCCTCCGTTCTCCTGCCACCAATCCGTTCCTCGACTTGTAAGATGAGGCCAGCGAAGCCCTGCCAAGGGTATCCTTTCTACGCTTTCCCATCTACAATTGCGCTATTGCAGACTGGAACGAGAAGAAAGCAGACCCATGGCCAGAGCTGCGCAGGCGCAGTGGCCCGGCAGCGACACCGAAAGTAGCTGGCGGTGGGAGAACGGAGGCTCGTGGAGGAGCGGCGCGGGACAGGATGGCTGCTGGAGGCTTGGAGAAGCCCCAGGTAAGTGAAACAGTTTGTCTTTAATCTATTCACAGTTCCGCTTTAAAGAAAAAGACATTTATTTGTTACAGCTGCTATAAATCTACAGTGTGTCTACTACAGCCCACTGATGCCAGGCCGAATTCAGCCTCCCTCCTCCCCTCTCTATACTGAGCTGGGAGTGGAGTATAAATTAGTTTACTCACCCTCTCCCAGCGCCAATCTCCCTCACCTACATGTCCAACGTTCCATCTCCATGGCTACAGCGGCATCATGTGACCTGCCACCAGTACATGTCCAACGTTCCATCTCCATGGCTACAGCGGCATCATGTGACCTGTCGCCAGTACATGTCCAACGTTCCATCTCCATGGTTACAGCGGCATCATGTGACCTGTCGCCTGTACATGTCCAACGTTCCATCTCCATGGCTACAGCGGCATCATGTGACCTGTCGCCAGTACATGCCAGCGGGTCACATGAAGAGCAACATACCCGACCAGTTGTTCCTTTTTGCAATGACCGTGGTTGTACGAGTGTCCTGAGCTTTAATCGATATTCTCAGATCTGTGGTAGGAGGTGTTGAGCTGGTAAATGGCAGCCAGAGGCTGGTAATGAATAGCTTGCTTTGTGTTTCAGGGTTCTCGCTACTCTTCATACTGGTGGACCAGGTACCGGGCTGGCTCAGAGGACTCTTCCACGCCTTCGGTGCTGCCTCCTTTATTCAGGGGACTGGCACTGCCCTGATGACGTGCCTGGCAGCAGACTGCGTAAGTGCACAAATCCTCTGTCACTTTAAAGAGAAACTTTACCAAACGTGACTTAGGGCTGTTTCACACCAAACACACACACACACACACACACTGTACACACACACACTGTACACACACACACACACACACACACACTGTACACACACACACACACACACACACACACACACACACACACACTGTACACACACACACACACACTGTACACACACACTGTACACACACACACACACACACACACACTGTACACACACACACACACACACTGTACACACACACACACACACACACACACACACACTATTGCATGTGTGATTTTTCGGCAATTTTGTCTCAATATTTCATGATCACTCCCAGAGTGCTGCATTTGCAATTGCAAACACTGCAGTGTGAATGCATACCTATGAAATCGCCGCCGGGAGACTTGGGCGCAGGATACACCCGATGAACGGCTTACCCTGCTCCTGCACAAGTCCTGGCAGCATTGCTATTCCCCCTCCAGGCTGCCATAGATAGTGGGGAATGATGTAATTTGGCTTCCAGCTATTGCTGGAGGTCGAATTACAGTGTTTTAAAAGTAATTTAACAGCACCCAAGTTACTCACTGAGCGCTACTATAGTTGTAATTCCTGTTAAGGTTTAAGGTGGCGCCAGCTGTACCAAAATCTCCTGCTCTGCACTGCACTCGAGTGTAAATGCCCCCATAGCAACGAGTGTAAATGCCCCCATAGCAAGCTAAAGCACCAGCCATTTGCAGATCGCTGGCGAGTGGTGTGAACAGAATTTCTCAGGAACACCTGCATCAAATATGGGAAATTGCAGAGTGATAGCAGAATCCTTCCCAGCCATGTAACTGTCATGATGTTCCTTGTATGTCCTACCTTGTATGTTAACCCATTTATGCATAGTGCAGTACTGCATAATATGTTATAAATAAATAATAATAATATGAGCACCCTGTACATTCAAGGCTGTGGAGTCGGAGTGGAGGTGTCGGAGCAATTCTGGGTCATTGAGTCGGTGGTTTCATAAATTGAGGAGTCGGAGTTGGGAGTCGGATGTTTTTTTGTACCAAATCCACAGCCCCGGTATATATTAGACTAAGGAGTGGGAGTCGAGGAGTCGGAGTCTGAGCCAATTTGGGTACCTGGAGTTGGAGGTTTTGTAAACTGAGGAGTCGGAGTTGGATGATTTTTTGTACCGACCCCACAGCCCTGTGTACATTTACCTCTTCACATAAGCACACATTATGGCCCATATGCAATTCACTTTGGTACTTTCACACCTTATCATAAAATGCATTTAAACCATCAAACAAGAAAATACTCAGAATAACTTTGATAGTACTTTTTTCACCAACATTGCAAAATGCTGAAAAAAGTTACTTTAAAGAGAAGGTGATAATTCTCTGCAAGGATAACACTCCGGAGACAGAGTGCATTGCAGTGGCGTAGCTAAGGAGCTGTGGACCCCGATGCAAGTTTTACATGGGGCCCCCCCCTCCAAGCACTCTATACATAATTGATACGGCGCACCAAAACTTGCCAAGGACAACCCCAGTGTCAGAGGTGCAAGAAGGGGATTGGGAGCAGCTTGTTACTGATTACCACTATTCATAGTATCTATAGAAGTGATTATTATGAGCACAGGACCAACAGAGAGCTAATACTGTGATAGATGGTGGACGCTTCGGGGCCCCTCTGGCCCAAGGGCCCCGATGCGGTCGCTACCTCTGCACCCCCTATTGCTACGCCCCTGGTGCATTGCATATGGGCCTATGACTCTTCAGACAAGTTCATCTCCACTCCCTCTGACACATGCCGATTTAGTACTCATCATGGCCTTACCTAATATCTCTACTGCATTTCTTTACAAACTGTAAGCTTATAAGGGGACGGTTTATTCTCCTTGCTGCATAGCTGTACACAAGTCTATATACCAGCCTTTCTCAACCTTTTTACCTTGAAGGAACCCTGTAAATAACTTTTTGATCTCAAGGAACTCCTGCAAACAATAATTTGGTCTCGAGGAACCCCTACATTTATTTTTCAGGAGGTATGGTCCTTAAAAGTAGGTTAGGCTGCTAATTTCACTATCTCCTATTACACTGCCACTCATTATACTGTCTCCTGACCCCCCAATTTAGTGCTTCTTGTTACAGTACCACCTATTATAGTGTGCTCTATTATACTTCCCCCATGATGGGGTAAAATGCCAAGGAACCCCTGCAGAGTCCTCAAGGAACCCTGGTTGAGAAAGCCTGCTATATACCGTATGTTTCATTTGTATATGTATGCATTCGTTTTTTCCACCCTTGTGTATGATTCTGTAGAGTACCACAGACATCATGATGATGCTTTAAACAAAATAATAATAGTAATGATAATGATAATAATAATAACAATTTATAAAAACAGGAACAAGACTGTAAACATGTCTCTACATTCTGATTGGTTTGCAGGCCACAAGCACCCCGCCCCTCTACCACCTGTCAGTTGTGTTGTCCATACTCAGCATCCTGTCTATAGGTAAGTGTGCCTGGAACATCTATACATCAGCAAGTATTCAGGACAATTCAATAATACAGCTAGGCCTTAAAGGAACACTATCAAACCAAGTGGTCTACAATGTACAAATAATGTCTAAGTAGCTGTGTAAATATTCTCCTACTTTTCATGTTAAATATCAGAGGCAAAATCTTTAATTCCGTGTAGATTTTTAGCTACGTCTCGAATGTCTCATTTGCAGAGATATGAATCTCTGCAGACTGACATGCTAAGAACAGTGTAATATTGAAGCAGAGGAATATGAAATGCCTGTCAGGTATCAGGTTTCACACACAATTACAAATGTTTATGTTGCACATAAGATACATTTCCTCTGCTCTCTGCGGAGAGCTCAGTCAGAGACAATCAGAGCTTTCTCTCACACAAACACAGGGTTAACAGATAAAGTGTGAGGGAATTCCCCCTCCCCTTAAGGTTCATTTAGCTGTCAGATTTGCCTTCAGAAAAGTGTGAAAGGAATTACAGTAGATAACAGTAAACAAAGAGATAAGCATTCCAATGTATACACCAGCACTTAGTAGCACTTCCCAAACATTTTCTATCTCAATTGAAAAAAATATGTTAAATCAATAGCCTTCCTTTAAAATGGAAACCAAATAAAAGTGAGAACCTCTTCCCTGTCTTTATTGCTTTCCATGGCGCTATTTAGCTGCTGTTCCCCAACCACTTGTCCACATTAAAGACATCACCAAGACACAAGGGCCTGATCCCCATCCAATTCACGTTTGTTCCTAAGATTTCTCCTAGGAGATCATTTTCATCTAATGTTTAAAATAACTTTTGCATTCTGCAATTGAAATAAAATATGAAAAAGCAAGTGAAACAATGCTGTCAAAATTATTCTGAGTACAGTATATTCTGGCGTATAAGACTACTTTTTAACCCTTGAAAATCTTCTGAGAAGTCAGGGGTCGTCTTATACGCCGGGTGTCATTGAAGCCGAGTGATACGCCCTATCCTGTTACCGCCTCTTAGATCTCGCTGCTGAGGACTGTAGTGAAGCGGCGCAGGCGCACGTGTGAGATCCTATCCTGTTACCGCCTCTCAGATCTCGCTGCTGAGGACTGTAGTGAAGCGGGGCAGGCGCACATGTGTGAGATCCTATCCTGTTACTGCCTCTCAGATCTTGCTGCTGAGGACTGTAGTGAAGCGGTGCAGGCGCACATGTGTGAGATCCTATCCTGTTACCGCCTCTCAGATCTCGCTGCTGAGGACTGTAGTGAAGCGGCGCAGGCGCACATGTGTGAGATCCTATCCTGTTACCGCCTCTCAGATCTCGCTGCTGAGGACTGTAGTGAAGCGGGGCAGGCGCACATGTGTGAGATCCTATCCTGTTACCGCCTCTCAGATCTTGCTGCTGAGGACTGTAGTGAAGCGGGGCAGGCGCACATGTGTGAGATCTGAGAGGCAGAGAGGGAGGTAAATAGGATACAAGGGCGGGGCCAGAAGGGTGAAAGAGGCGTGTTTTATGGGCACAGCGCCATCTATTCTTCCATACCACTCAGATAAACAGGGAGACAGGGAGAGTTGACAAATCCAACCAGTCAATCGCCTGTATACTGTTTTATACTGGGTATCACATACAGTACAGCACCAGTATATGATCATACAGATAATTCCGAAGCCAGTGAAAATAATACCTGGTCTCCAAGAATGCTCTGGGAGAATAATTTTGCATAGCTAAATAACCTAGGCGAATCGTCATTGGGAGAGCTGGGCTGCGTATCAGTATACAGCAATATATAGTTATAAGAAGGGTTTCTGATACTGAAAGCAGGATAAATACAGTAAAAGTTACTGCACTCTACTGTAGGTCACAACAGGGTCTCTTTAAATAGTACTGTTTATGTGAAACAATGCAACCTAGTAGCATATAATGGGTTAGTACTAGTTGGACATGCACTGCCTTCTTTGGGCTTTAAATTACAACTGAAGTGCGAGTGAAATGGAGGCTGCCATATTAATTTCCTTTTAAGCAATACCAGTTTAAAAGGAAATAAAAATGGCAGCTTCCATAGATCTCTCATTACACTTTAAAGAGAAACTCCGACCAAGAATTGAACTTTATCCCAATCAGTAGCTCAGTGGTTCCCAACCTTTTCCAGGTCGTGACACATCACGACAAACATTCAGATATCCGTGACACGTCACATCATGCCAAACATTCAGATATACATGACACGTCCCGTATGATAGAAAAGATTCAGTAACAATCTGCTGATGCTGCAGGCACAATGAGGGGCTCAGTAACAATCTGCTGATGCTGCAGGCACAATGAGGGGCTCAGTAACAATCTGCTGATGCTGCAGGCACAATGAGGGGCTCAGTAACAATCTGCTGATGCTGCAGGCACAATGAGGGGCTCAGTAACAATCTGCTGATGCTGCAGGCACACTGAGGGGGTCAGTAACAATCTGCTGATGCTGCAGGCACAATGGTGGGGAGCTCAGTAACAATCTGCTGATGCTGCAGGCACAGTGAGGGGCTCAGTAACAATCTGCTGATGCTGCAGGCACAATGAGGGGCTCAGTAACAATCTGCTGATGCTGCAGGCACAATGAGGGGCTCAGTAACAATCTGCTGATACTGCAGGCACAATGGTGGGGAGCTCAGTAACAATCTGCTGATGCTGCAGGCACAGTGAGGGGCTCAGTAACAATCTGCTGATGCTGCAGGCACAATGAGGGGCTCAGTAACAATCTGCTGATACTGCAGGCACAATGGTGGGGAGCTCAGTAACAATCTGCTGATGCTGCAGGCACAGTGAGGGGCTCAGTAACAATCTGCTGATGCTGCAGGCACAATGAGGGGCTCAGTAACAATCTGCTGATGCTGCAGGCACAATGAGGGGCTCAGTAACAATCTGCTGTTGCTGCAGGCACAATGAGGGGCTCAGTAACAATCTGCTGATGCTGCAGGCACAATGAGGGGCTCAGTAACAATCTGCTGATGCTGCACGCACAATGGTGGGGAGCTCAGTAACAATCTGCTGATGCTGCAGGCACAGTGAGGGGCTCAGAAAATCTGCTGATGCTGCAGGCACAATGAGGGGCTCAGTAACAATCTGCTGATGCTGCAGGCACAATGAGGGGCTCAATAACAATCTGCTGATGCTGCAGGCACAATGAGGGGCTCAGTAACAATCTGCTGATGCTGCAGGCACAGTGAAGGGCTCAGAAAATCTGCTGATGCTGCAGGCACAATGAGGGGCTCAGTAACAATCTGCTGATGCAGCAGGCACAATGAGGGGCTCAGTAACAATCTGCTGATGCTGCAGGCACAATGAGGGGCTCAGTAACAATCTGCTGATGCTGCAGGCACAATGGTGGGGAGCTCAGTAACAATCTGTTGATGCTGCAGGCACAATGAGGGGCTCAATAACAATCTGCTGATGCTGCAGGCACAATGAGGGGCTCAGTAACAATCTGCTGATGCTGCAGGCACAATGAGGGGCTCAGTATCAATCTGCTGATGCTGCAGGCACAATGAGGGGCTCAGTAACAATCTGCTGATGCTGCAGGCACAGTGAGGGGCTCAGAAAATCTGCTGATGCTGCAGGCACAATGAGGGGCTCAGTAACAATCTGCTGATGCTGCAGGCACAATGAGGGGCTCAGAAAATCTGCTGATGCTGCAGGCACAATGAGGGGCTAAGTAACAATCTGCTGATGCTGCAGGCACAATGAGGGGCTCAGTAACAATCTGCTGATGCTGCAGGCACAATGAGGGGCTCAGTAACAATCTGCTGATGCTGCAGGCACAGTGAGGGGCTCAGAAAATCTGCTGATGCTGCAGGCACAATGAGGGGCTCAGTAACAATCTGCTGATGCTGCAGGCACAATGAGGGGCTCAATAACAATCTGCTGATGCTGCAGGCACAATGAGGGGCTCAGAAAATCTGCTGATGCTGCAGGCACAATGAGGGGCTCAGTAACAATCTGCTGATGCTGCAGGCACAATGAGGGGCTCAGTAACAATCTGCGGATGCTGCAGGCACAATGAGGGGCTCAATAACAATCTGCTGATGCTGCAGGCACAATGAGGGGCTCAATAACAATCTGCTGATGCTGCAGGCACACTGAGGGGCTCAGTAACAATCTGCTGATGCTGCAGGCACACTGAGGGGCTCAGTAACAATCTGCTGATGCAGCAGGCACAATGAGGGGCTCAGTAACAATCTGCTGATGCTGCAGGCACAATGAGGGGCTCAATAACAATCTGCTGATGCTGCAGGCACAATGAGGGGCTCAGTAACAATCTGCTGATGCTGCAGGCACAATGAGGGGCTCAGTAACAATCTGCTGATGCTGCAGGCACAATGGTGGGGAGCTCAGTAACAATCTGCTGATGCTGCAGGCACAATGGTGGGGAGCTCAGTAACAATCTGCTGATGCTGCAGGCACAATGAGGGGCTCAATAACAATCTGCTGATGCTGCAGGCACAATGAGGGGCTCAGTAACAATCTGCTGATGCTGCAGGCACAATGGTGGGGAGCTCAGTAACAATCTGCTGATGCTGCAGGCACAGTGAGGGGCTCAGAAAATCTGCTGATGCTGCAGGCACAATGAGGGGCTCAGTAACAATCTGCTGATGCTGCAGGCACAATGAGGGGCTCAGTAACAATCTGCTGATGCTGCAGGCACAATGAGGAGCTCAGTAACAATCTGATGATGCTGCAGGCACAATGAGGGGCTCAGTATCAATCTGCTGATGCTGCAGGCACAATGAGGGGCTCAGTGACAATCTGCTGATGCTGCAGGCACAATGGTGGGGAGCTCAGTAACAATCTGCTGATGCTGCAGGCACAATGAGAGGCTCAGTAACAATCTGCTGATGCTGCAGGCACAATGGTGGGGAGCTCAGTAACAATCTGCTGATGCTGCAGGCACAATGAGGGGCTCAGTAACAATCTGCTGATGCTGCAGGCACAATGAGGGGCTCAGTAACAATCTGCTGATGCTGCAGGCACAATGGTGGGGAGCTCAGTAACAATCTGCTGATGCTGCAGGCACAGTGAAGGGCTCAGAAAATCTGCGGATGCTGCAGGCACAATGAGGGGCTCAGTAACAATCTGCTGATGCTGCAGGCACAATGGTGGGGAGCTCAGTAACAATCTGCTGATGCTGCAGGCACAGTGAAGGGCTCAGAAAATCTGCTGATGCTGCAGGCACAATGAGGAGCTCAGTGACAATCTGCTGATGCTGCAGGCACAGTGAGGGGCTCAGTAACAATCTGCTGATGCAGCAGGCACACTGAGGGGCTCAGTAACAATCTGCTGATGCTGCAGGCACAATGAGGGGCTCAGTGACAATCTGCTGATGCTGCAGGCACAGTGAGGGGCTCAGTAACAATCTGCTGATGCAGCAGGCACAGTGAGGGGCTCAGTGACAATATGCTGATGCTGCACGCACAATGAGGGGCTTAGTGACAATCTGCTGGTGCTGCAGGCACAATGAGGGGCTCAGTAACAATCTGCTGATGCTGCAGGCACACTGAGGGGGTCAGTAACAATCTGCTGATGCTGCAGGCACAATGAGGGGCTCAGTAACAATCTGCTGATGCTGCAGGCACACTGAGGGGGTCAGTAACAATCTGCTGATGCAGCAGGCACAATGAGGGGCTCAGTAACAATCTGCTGATGCTGCAGGCACAATGAGGGGCTCAGTAACACTCTGCTGATGCTGCAGGCACAATGAGGGGCTCAGTAACAATCTGCTGATGCTGCAGGCACAATGAGGGGCTCAGTGACAATCTGCTGATGCTGCAGACACAATGAGGGGCTCAGTAACAATCTGCTGATGCTGCAGGCACACTGAGGGGCTCAGTAACAATCTGCTGATGCAGCAGGCACAATGAGGGGCTCAGTAACAATCTGCTGATGCTGCAGGCACAATGAGGGGCTCAATAACAATCTGCTGATGCTGCAGGCACAATGAGGAGCTCAGTGACAATCTGCTGGTGCTGCAGGCACACTGAGGGGCTCAGTAACAATCTGCTGATGCTGCAGGCACAATGAGGGGCTCAGTAACAATCTGCTGATGCTGCAGGCACAATGAGGGGCTCAGTAACAATCTGCTGATGCTGCAGGCACAATGAGGGGCTCAGTAACAATCTGCTGATGCTGCAGGCACAGTGAGGGGCTCAGTAACAATCTGCTGATGCTGCAGGCACAATGAGGGGCTCAGTGACAATCTGCAGATGCTGCAGGCACAATGAGGGGCTCAGTAACAATGTGCTGATGCAGCAGGCACAATGAGGGACTCAGTAACAATCTGCTGATGCTGCAGGCACACTGAGGGGCTCAGTAACAATCACGGGGGGGGGGGGGGGGGTTGGTGAGGGTGCAGTGGCATAGCTAGCATAGTTGCCCCAGTGTAGGGAGTTTAGTTGCCTCAGTACAGCTAGTATAGTGCCCTAGTATAGCCAGTATAGTGCCCCAGTATAGCTAGTATAGTGCCCCAGTATAGCCAGTATAGAGCCCCAGTATAGCTAGTATAGTGCCCCAGTATAGCTAGTATAGTGCCCCAGTATAGCTAGTATAGTGCCCCAGTATAGCTAGTATAGTGCCCCAGTATAGCTAGTATAGTGCCCCAGTATAGCCAGTATAGTGCCCCAGTATAGCTAGTATAGTGCCCCAGTATAGTGCCCAAGTATAGCCAGAATAGTGCCCCAGTATAGCCAGTATAGTGCCCCAGTATAGTGCCTCAGTATAGCCAGTATAGTGCCCCAGGATAGGGCCCCAGTATAGTGCCCCAGGATAGCCAGTATAGTGCCCCAGGATAGCCGGTATAGTGCCCCATTATAGCCGGTATAGTGCCCCAGTATAGTGCCCCAGTATAGCCAGAATAGTTCCCCAGTATAGCTAGTATAGTGCCCCAGTATAGTGCCCAAGTATAGCCAGTATAGTGCCCCAGTATAGTGCCCCAGTATAGCCAGTATAGTGCCCCAGTATAGCCAGAATAGTGCCCCAGGATAGCTAGTATAGTGCCCCAGGATAGCTAGTATAGTGCCCCAGTATAGTGCCCAAGTATAGCCAGTATAGTGCCCCAGTATAGTGTCCCAGTATAGCCAGTATAGTGCCCCAGTATAGCCAGAATAGTGCCCCAGGATAGCTAGTATAGTGCCCAGTATAGCTAGTATAGTGCCCCATTATAGCCAGAATAGTGCCCCAGTATAGCCAGTATAGTACCCCAGGATAGCTAGTATAGTGCCCCAGTATAGCCAGTATAGTGCCCCAGGATAGCTAGTATAGTGCCCCAGGATAGCCAGTATAGTGCCCCACGATAGCCAGTATAGTGCCCCGGTATAGCCAGTATGGGTAGGTGGTGCCCCCCGCCCGTCCCCGCCGCTGTTATTACCTTAACAGCGGCCGCGCTCCCCTCTCCAGCGTATTCAAGCAGCGTATCTCCCGGCTGCTCTGTGTGTGATGCACAGGAAGCAGGGCAGCGGCTTCCTGTAGCGGCGATATGTATCGCCGTTACTATGGTAACCGAGCCCTGCTTCTTCCTGCACATCACACACAGAGCAGCCGGGAGATACGCTGCTTGAATGCGCTGGAGAGGGGAGCGCGCCGCTGCTACGGTAATAAGACGAGCAGGGGGAGCAGAGAGCGGCGACACATAGCTGGTGCTGCCGCGACACATAAATGTGTCGCGGCACACCGGTTGGGAACCTCTGCTGATACCCCCTTTTACATGAGAAATCTATTCCTTTTCACAAACAGACCATCGGGGGGCGCTGTATGACTGATATTGTGGTGAAACCCCTCCCACAAGAAACTGAGGACCGAGGTACTCCTGGCAGTTTCCTGTCTGTAAACCTTGTTGCATTGTGGGAAATAGCCGTTTACAGCTGTTTACAACTGCCAAAAAGCATGCAGCAGCTACATCACTTGCCAACAGTAAAAATGTCACCATGTAATAAATGTTAAAATGTAAATCAGGGATTTAAAAGATTTTACAATGGGCAAACACTGACTAAATCATTTATACATAATTATTGTAAAAATGAAGCACATTTTTTATTACATTATTTTCACTTGAGTTCCTCTTTAAAGAGGAACTGTAACGACAAAACATCCCCTGGGGGGGTACTCACCTCGGGTGGGGGAAGCCTCCAGATCCTAATGAGGCTTCCCACACCGTCCTCCATCCGTCAGGGGTCTCGCTGCAGCCCTCCGTGCAGCGGTGACGTCAATATTTACCTTCCCGGCTCCTGCGCAGGCGCTCTGACGGCTGTCGGCTCCGAAGTAGGCGGAAATACCCGATCGCCGTCGGGTCTGCTCTACTGCGCAGGCGCAAGTTTCCGGCGCCTGCGCAGTAGAGCGGACCTGACGGAGATCGGGTATTTCCGTCTATTTCCGTGCCGAAAGCAGCCACAGCGCCCCCGCTGGAGCCAGCAAAGGTAAATATTGAACTGACAGTCGGCACAGTCGCCGGCTGTTCGGAGGACTGCAGCGAGACCCCCGTGGGACAGAGGACGGCGTGGGAAGCCTCATTAGGATCCGGAGGCTTCCCCCACCCGAGGTGAGTACCCCCCAGGGGAGGTTTTTGTTGTTACAGAGTCTCTTTAAATACAGACAGAATGTTCTATGATTGCAAACGTCTTTTCCTCCCCATATTTGAAATTATTCTCTATCTGTTCATTTTCAGGTTTCTTTTTAATGCTCGTCCCATTCTGGATATCCAATTGCCTCTTCCGGGGCCTGACGCTGGATAGACCGTCCCGCACCGGGGCCTGCTATGAGCCGGTGACCTGCTGTCCGTGTTTTTGGCATGTGTAGAAATCTTTGACCAACACCAGGGCCTGCTACAAGCTAGTGACCTGCTGCCCGTGCGTAGAGATCGGTGACCAGCACCGGGACCTGCTGCTCATTTCTCAGCTAGTTGAAACAGGCCCTCAGCTAGTGGAAACGGGCCCTCAGCTAGTGGAAACGGGCCCCGGCTAGTGGAAACGGGCCCCGGCTAGTGGAAACGGGCCCTCAGCTAGTGGAAACGGGCCCTCAGCTAGTGGAAACGGGCCCTCAGCTAGTAAAAACGGGCCCCGGCTAGTAAAAACGGGCCCCGGCTAGTGAAAACGGGCCCCGGCTAGTGAAAAAGGGCCCCGGCTAGTGGAAACGGGCCCTCAGCTAGTGAAAATGAGCCCCGGCTAGTGGAAACGGGCCCTCAGCTAGTGTATTGGCTACATTCGGTTACTTGTTGAAAACAAAATCCCTTTTATCGGCTACCTCCGGCGCCCTTTTTTCCAGGAGCCATTTTTCCGTGTATGTGTACATGATAAAAGAGTACATGTAAAAAGGGCTCACTGGAAAAAAGGGCTCTTGATGTGGGCGACAAAATGGTTTGATTTAAGGTTGAATTCCCCTTTAAGGAATCACAGAGAGCTGCCATCTCACCACTGACCAGGCTAGGAATCTGCTGTAATTGTGAACACGAGATAATGGCGTGATCTAACGGGGACAGGCGTGGCGCAGCAGTCCGAACAGCGAAGCATTCACTACCACTGAACAATCAACCACCTGTCACTAATCCCAGCAGCCACCAGGGGGCGCCTCTGTGCTCTGCATAGACTGTGTGTCTCGCACCAAGCTCCCAGCATTCACTGACCCACACAGGGATTACCAGGAGAGGCACCACAGACAATGCTAGTCTGCCAGGGGGAGCAAACAGACGCACCATGCTCTGTGCCCAGGGCTGCTGTCAGTTTAGTTATTTTAGCACAAAACAGAAATGAATGAGCTGGAGGAGGAAGGCCGACACCCACTATGCCACCTGCTATTTTTACATTCAGACTGTGAGCTCGTAAGGGCAGGGCTCCCTCCCCTATAGTTTCTTGCAACTGCTGTTTTTGTTTTGGAGGTTAATTGTCAAACTTATGTTGCACTCTGACTTATGCACCCATGTCTTGAAAATATATTGTACAGCCCTACAGAAATGATGGCGCTATATTAAAGGAAAGGGAAATATTATATTATACTGAAGGGAAAGCAGTGTTCTCCCCAGAATTTTTTTCCAGCTGGGGGGCATGAAAAAGTAGCCGGGTGGGGCGAGATGAGAGAATGCAGGGCCGGCGCTTCTCTGCACAACTCTGCTTACATCATAGGAGGAGGTGAGCTGATCACAGCCGGGTGCTCACCAACACTAGCCGGGTGGAGCATCCAGCTAAAAGTGCCTGGGGAGAACACTGGAAAGGGATATGGAGGCTGCCATATTTATTTGCTTTTAAGCATTACCAGTTGCCTGGCTGTCCTGCTAATCCTCTGCCTCTAATACTATTAGCCATAGCCCCTGAACAAGCATGCAGCAGATCAGATGTTTCTGACATTCTTGTCAGATCTGACAAGATTAGCTGCATGCTTGTTTCAGGTGTGATTCAGACACTACTGCAGCCAAATAGATCAGCAGCGCTGCCAGGAAACTGGTATTGTTTAACAGGAAATAAATATGGCAGCCTCCATATGTCTATCACTTCAGTTGTCTTTTAACTCTTTTCAATCCATTTCTATGATTCCCAGCACTTATCTTTTTCCAGTGTGCTGGGGGGATATGGGCGATTGCAAAAATGCTACAGCACTTGACATCAGGGGAGGGGGCGGGGCCATTGCCAGCTCACAAGCTGTAGCTCCGCCCCCACTACATGCCCACCAGCATAATTTCATAATTAAGCAATGATTCTGGAGGAGATCCTTGATCGACATAGGGGGACACCAGATCTGGCAACTGTGCCAACGTGATTAGCCCAAGTGCGCCCGCGTAATATTTGAAATACGTGACGCAACAGCGGGGGATGGGGCCAGAGCCCAATCGAAGCACTGGACAGCACCATCTAGCGGCAGCCATTCTTCCTATATGAGACTATGGGCTTGATTCACAAAGCGGTGCAAAGTGTTTGCACGCCTGTGAAAAGCCCCTTATCACGCCTAAACTCACTTTAGGCATGATAAGAAGAAACTCGCGCGAATTTTCCGCGCGCAAAGTTTTGCCCCCGCGCTTCGCGCGCAGCGCCCATTGAACCCTATGGGACTTTGCACGCGCAAAACTTTGCGCGCGGGAGCTTCGCGCGAAGAGCAGCAAAAATCGGTGATAACTCAGCTTTGCACGGCTTATCACGCCTAAAGTCTTTTAGGCGTGATAACTGAGTTATCACCGCTTTGTGAATCAAGCCCTATGTCTGACTTATGCTGAAGAAGGCCAATGTCAGACATAGTCAGTCATGGGATTGGAAAGGGTTAATCACTAATAATCATTATGACTTGCATGCAGATCTAAGACAAATTACATGCAGTTCGGTCAATCAGATGCACTCAATCAATTGGTTGATTAGTTTGGTTCCAAAGCTACATACAACCTGGATGAAATCTGCATGCAAGCTCAAAAATAAATGACTGTAGAATCTCTTTCTGGCATCTGAATACAATTATTCATGACTTCTGTCACTTTTCGGACTCGTCTGAACGGATTCTATGCCCAACATAGGTTATGTCGGCATGTCCGTCGGCCTGCTGTGATCCGTTCAAGGGCATGCACCGATGCAGGCTAAAGGTGCGTACACACATGCGACTATAGTCGTTTGTAACGATCGTTCCCCGATCTTTACCAACGACGATCGTTACAAAAAACGAACCAACGACTATTAAGGCAAACGACGAACGAGGCAAATCGCTACAAAACAAAGTTCTGTCTTGGCGGATTTTTACCACCGACGATCGTTAGCAAAAGTGGTACATCGTTGGAAACGATCGTTCGTACCAGGCTGGACATGCGCATTTCTCTTTTTCTCCAAGGAACTTTACAATTTTATGCGCAGGCGCATTAAGTGCTTTTACGTGGTGTAACGTTCGTTCTAACGATATGATCGTTACACACTTTTTACAACTAACTTTACTTCGGTCGTTCTTTCGTCAATTAAAAGATCGTTCGTCGTTGACAACGAACGATCGTTGTCGCATGTGTGTACGTAGCATTAGTGTGCGCCAAGACAGCCCCATTACAGCTAGTTTCTTTGCAGTTAACAGCCCATTCTAGGACATGCTGAGACAGGAAAGAATGCCTGAACTGGAATGAAAAGTGGATCTTAGTTTCACCCCCCCCACAGGTCTCTCACTGTGGTTCAAATCCACTCCAGTGTGCCGTTGCCCCTCCAAAAGATCCATAAGTTGTGCATGCGTGGCACAGAATGTGCGCCTCCTTCATGTGGGCAGCACGGTGGCGTAGTGGTTAGCGCTCTTGCCTTGCAGCGCTGGGTCTCCGGTTCCAATCCCAGCCATGTCAACATCTGCAAGGAGTTTGTATGTTCTCCCCATGTCTACGTGGGATTCCTCTGGGTACTCCGGTTTCCTCCCACATCCCAAAAACATACAGATAAGTTAATTGGCTTCCCCCTAAAAATTGGCGCTAGACTATGATACATTCAGAGCCGGGACAAGGTCCTCCAGCACCCAAGGCTGAGACACCAAAGTGCGCCCCTCCATCCCTCCCACCCCAGCCATCACTCACTGATTGCTATTAGACTAAGAGGGCCACAGGGCCCCCAACCTCCCCAACACCTTAATCTCTAGTTATCTGGCTTGTAGTCACTGCCATGTATCCCCTTTTCTTATTTCTCTCTGCTTCAAACACAATTAGGAATGACAGCTGAATGAATTGTGCGCTCCCTCCTACACTGCTCCCTGAGGCTGGAGCCTCTCCAGCCTATGCCTTGGCCCGGCCCTTGCACTACACGCTACATACATAGACATAGGACTATGGTAGGGATTAGATTGTGAGCTCCTCAGAGGGACAGTTAGTGACAAGACAATATACTAATACTAAATAATAATAATTCTCCTTCATTGTGCTACTGTGGCTGGGAGAATTCTGTGCACGCGCAGTTCGTAAAGACTAACTCGAGGTGAGTACCCCCAGGGGACGGGTTTTTTAGTACAGAGTCTCTTTAATTAGCTCCCCCATAACAGACTAACCGGACTGTGGAGAGCTCACTTTGCACTTATTGTAAATTAATAGATAGATAGATAGATAGATAGATAGACAGATAGATAGACAAGCAGACAGACAGACGCCTTATGGATTGGTAACATTACATGCATATTTTGTCTGCTAAGCGCTTTGTAAAAGGAATAAAAAAAAAAATCTCTTTTCTGATTCTTACACAGAATTTTGTGATTATTTTTTTGACGGTGCATTACTAAATAGCATGTCATAACCCACACATTCCACTAGGTGGCTCTACTTGATTATGCAATTTTATATGTGGCTAAAAGTAATTTGAAGGACAACTGAACTGAGAAGTATATGGAGGCTGCCATATTGATATCCTTTTAAACAAATCCAGTTGCCTGGCAGCCCTCCTTGTTTATTTGTCTGCAGTAGTGTCTCAATAACACTAGAAACAAGCATGTGGCTAATCTTATCAGATCTGACAATAATGTCAGAAACATCTGATCTGCTGCATGCTTGTTCAGGGGCTATGGCTGAAAGTATTACAGGTCCTTCTCAAAAAATTAGCATATTGTGATGAAGTTCATTATTTTCTGTAATGTACTGATAAACATTGGACTTTCATATATTTTAGATTCAAATACACACAACTGAAGTAGTTCAAGCCTTTTATTGTTTTAATAATTTTGATGATTTTGGCATACAGCTCATGAAAACCCAAAATTCCTATTTCAAATAATAAGCATATTTCATCCGACCAATAAAAGAAAAGTGTTAAAACAAAAAAGTCAACCTTCAAATAATTATGTTCAGTTATGCACTCAATACTTGGTCGGGAATCCTTTTGCAGAAATGACTGCTTAAATGCGGCATGGCATGGAGGCAATCAGCCTGTGGCACTGCTCAGGTGTTATGGAGGCCCAGGATGCCAGGATATCGGCCTTAAGCTCATCTAGAGTGTTGGGTCTTGCGTCTCTCAACTTTCTCTTCGCAATATCCCACAGATTCTCTATGGAGTTCAGGTCAGGAGAGTTGGCAGGCCAATTGAGCACAGTAATACCATGGTCAGTAAACCATTTACCAGTGGTTTTGGCACTGTGAGCAGGTGCCAGCTTGTGCTGAAAAATGAAATCTTCATCTCCATAAAGCTTTTCATCAGATGGAAGCATGAAGTGCTCCAAAATCTCCTGATAGCTGGCTGCATGGACCCTGCCCTTGTGGACCAACACCAGCAGCTGACATGGCACCCCAGACCATCACTGACTGTGGGTACTTGACACTGGACTTCAGGCATTTTGGCATTTCCCTCTTCCCAGTCTTCCTCCAGACTCTGGCACTTTGATTTCTGAATGACATGGAAAAGTTGCTTTCATCCGAAAAAAGTACTTTGGACCACTGAGCAACAGTCCAGTGCTGCCTCTCTGTAGCCCAGGTCAGGCGCTTCTGCTGCTGTTTCTGGTTCAAAAGTGGCTTGACCTGGGGAATGCGGCACCTGTAGCCCATTTCCTGCACACGCCTGTACACGGTGGCTCTGGATGTTTCTACACCAGACTCAGTCCACTGCTTCCGCAGTTCCCCCCAGGTCTGGAATCGGTCCTTCTCCACAATATTCCTCAGGGTCCAGTCACCTCTTCTCGTTGTGCAGCGTTTTCTGCCACACTCTCTCCTTCCCACAGACTTCCCACTGAGGTGCCTTGATACAGCACTCTGGGAACAGCCTATTCGTTCATACATTTCTTTCTGTGTCTTACCCTCTTGCTTGAGGGTGTCAATGATGGCCTTCTGGACAGCAGTCAGGTCGGCAGTCTAACCCATGATTGCGGTTTTGAGTAATGAACCTGGCTGGGAGTTTTGAAAAGCCTCAGGAATCTTTTGCAGGTGTTTAGAGTTAATTAGTTGATTCAGATAAATAGGTTAATAGCTCGTTTAGAGAACCTTTTCATGATATGCTATTTTTTTGAGATAGGAATTTTGGGTTTTTATGAGCTGTATGCCAAAATCATCAATATTAAAACAATAAAAGGCTTTGAACTACTTCAGTTGTGTGTAATAAATCTAAAATATATGAAAGTCTGATGTATATCAGTACATTACAGAAAATAAAGAACTTTATCACAGTATGCTAATTTTTTGAGAAGGACCTGTATAGGCAGAGGATCAGCAGGACAGCCAGGCAACTGGTATTGCTTGTAAGGAAATAAATATAGCAGCCTCCATATCCCCCTCGCTTCAGTTGTCCTTCAAGCACTATAGGGCATATTGATAAAGGTGGGGATTGATCTCAATTGCCAGAAAAAGGCCATTATTTCTGCAGAGATTGCTGGCACCTTTCACATCATCATATTTATAAATGTGGTGATCAGATTACATGGCCTGTGATCAGAAACAGCGAGTACAGTCAGTGCCGCCACTTAACCTCCCTGGCGTTCTATTAAGATCGCCAGGGCGGCTGCGGGAGGGTTTTTTTTAATAAAAAAAAAAAAACTATTACATGCAGCCAACTGAAAGTTGGCTGCATGAAAGCCCACTAGAGGGCGCTCCTAATGCGTACTTCTGATCGCCTCCAGCGATCAGAAGTAACAAGGAAGGCCGCAATGAGCAGCCTTCCTTGTTTCGCTTTCCTCGTCGCCATAGCGACGAGCGGAGTGACGTCATGGACGTCACCCGACGTCCTGACGTCTGCCGCCTCCGATCCAGCCCTTAGCGCTGGCCGGAACTGTTTGTTCCGGCTGCGCTGGGCTCGGGCGGCTGGGGGGACCCTCTTTCGCCGCTGCGCTGCGGCGGCGATCAGGTACCACACGCGGCTGGCAAAGTGCCGGCTGCGTGTGCTCCTTTTTATTTGAAACAAAATCGGCCCAGCAGGGCCTGAGCGGCCCCCTCCGGCGGTAATGGACGAGCTGAGCTCGTCCAGACCGCTAAGGAGGTTAAAGGGAACCTGAAGGAGAAAAAGTTACCCAAGTGGGTACTTAGCTCAGTAGAGGGAAGACGCTGGATAATCCAGAGGTAAGCATGCTCATCACGGATTAATCACAAGTGTGACGAATCAGCGTTTATTCGTCCTAAAAAAGTAGTTAGAGCCTTATAAAATATTCCCTGTCGCCACTATTAAAAATTGACAGATAGTGAAAGGCTTAATTTACAAAAAGATCAGGGAAGCCAGAAGTTAACAGTTCCTCTCCCTGGTCAAATGTAGCAAACCCTGGCTCTTTGGTAGCTTCTAATTACAAAGCCTTGCACCTACATGGGACTGGGTGTTTCCTGGCCTTATGTGGCCCCCTAGAGAGTTTATAAGCTCATCCATCAGATGAAGGGTAGATATCAGCCGACAGAAGCTCATAAATTGCAGTTTTTTCCAGTCTGATTGGCCCCAGTCTCAGCAGGAGATCTGACACCTAGGCTGCTGCCTGAGCTTCAAAAGACTTCTGACCTTAGGAAAACCTGCTGTGACCTCAGGAATCCCAATATTCATATGTTTTCCATATTTCCTTCATAATTCCTGGCATAGCAGATCTCCCTGCCCATGAAATCTGCACAGGTTGTGGGATTCCACAGGGCGCTGGTTCTGACAGGTTTACGGACCAATCGGACTGCCAGATCTAGCGTAAGATTGTTTTAAAATACCCCTCTAATACCCCAGGGGTCTGATCCCCCAAGTTTGGTATCAACGTTCTTGATAAATTCTGACAAACCTAAAAATGTTACTAGATTTAACATAACTTGTATGGTTTGCAGATGAGCACACTTATCATGAGTCAGGTATATTTTGTGTTCGTGCAAGGGGCGGGAAGATCTCCTGTTCCAAAGAGGTGTGTGATCCACGGCCCCTAACCCCTCCTTGCTGGAGTGGGGGCTATAACCACAGAGAGCCCAGAAAGCTCTGGGTCCTTTACCTTTCATCTGATGCCTAGTAACATCCTGGCAGCCCGCAAGGACACGGGCCAAAACCTCCATCTTGGAACTATTTCTAACAAAGGCTTGTTGACCGCACGGCAACCGCCATTTTGGACATTACGCCAAAGACTTGCGATTGCCGCATGGACTACCAATAACGGTATTTGAACTGTATATTCGGACATTCTGTTTCTTTTCTTCTCTTCTCTCTGTCAAATCAATCTGTTCTAAAATAAGCTGTGTGTATGTAGTTTAGAAATAAACTAATGATTTTTATCGTTCAGTCATGTGCCTTTTCTGGTCATCTGATTACTGCTATAACGAATCTGCCCTCTGAAGAGTCAGTCATACTACCGCATTGTTTTATGATTTGCTTATAAATTGTTGATTTGCTAGCTAGGTTGTAAATAACCGTTTCTTCCTTCTAGGATTAGCTAGTACCAGATTTCCTGTGCGAAATCGAAAACTTTCGTTTTTCGATTGTAAATACAATTCGAGATTGCATCATATAGGGACCCAGTAACCTTTCTTTAACATCACATTGCTTACAGTTTTTAAGCCGTCGGAAGTGACTATTCCCCGAACGGTGACTGGAGCGTGTTGAACGTGATTGGGCTGGCTGCCGTATTGTGACTGCGGGAGTCTCTTTCCTCCCTGAACTGGAAGAGTGGTGGCAGTGTATTTACCAGATTTCCAGCGCGAATTTTTAGTTTACCGATTGTATATACAATCAGAATTGTACATGTATGGGCACCTCCAACCGATCTTAACCATTTACTACACACACACAGTGAATTTGCCTCCAGCAGTCTCTAGTGCATGAGACCTGCATGGCAACAGTGGCCTAGTAATACGGGATTGGTGGATGTTTGACCCATTACATATTGTCGGCAGCTGTGCGACCAATCTTTATTGTCAGTCTGTTCACCGTACTTCCTGCGTATGCTAACGGGAGCAGATTAGACGGGATTGGCTCGCTCTGTCGCCCTTTTCTTCTTACCTCTGACGATCCAGCAACCGGTTTCGTTGTCCGTGTGCGCCCGTACTTCCTGCGTACGCTAACGGGATCAGATCTCGACGGGATCGCGGGGCTGGATTGTCACAACAAGTAACCACGGTGATTAATCCGTGATGAGCAAGACTATCCAGAGGCTTACACTGATGCAGTTCTGGGAACCCCAGACCTCCTAAAAGAATTTATGGAGAGGAGCTTGCAGCCACAAAGTGCCCGCACTGCACAAGACCATACCTTCCAACTTTTTGAGAAAGACGGACACTTAAAGACGGACACTTAAGCCACGCCCCTAGTCACACATACCATAAAGATTTCATAAGAAAAAATATGTTGTTTTACAATTCAAACCACACTGGTCCTTTCTATCCTGGTTTAGTTTCCTTCATACTAACATTTAAAAATAAGAACTATATCAATTAAAAGGATGGGAATAAAGTTTAGGTCAATTAAAACATTTTGAAGTAGAAAAAAATACATCTATTTACATAGATCTGTACATCAGTCCTGAAACAGGGACAGTTGAGGAAGAAAGAGGGACAGGGTTTCCATCATGACAACAGCCAGCAATCCTCACTATAGGATTACAGTGCCACATGGAGGACGAAGGGAAAACTGCAGCGCTGGATCCCAGGAAGGTGAGTGAGTGCTGATGCTGATGCAGAACTCCCTAGCAGAATGATTTTTTTCCGGGTTTTAGGATCTAAATGCATGCAAAAAATTGCATCGCTTTTAGACCCTAAATTCCTTAAACAATCATAACGCCAAGGGGGTTAAAGGGTAAGGGTTCCTCTAGCCCCTTTCACGCTGATCCATCCCTCACCGTCCTTCGCCGCCTGGATCCTACGCATTCTGGCACAGTAATTTAGCCAGCCGGGGTCAGTTGGCGTAGAAGTCTCTCTGCGACTGGAGCACGAAGGGGCGGGTGCGTGGCCATGGGCAATAAGCCCCGACTCCCAAAGTTACCTAGTCAGATTGTGGAGGAAGTAGGCAGCGGAGGAGGACAGCAAGGGACAGATCAGCATGAAGGGGCGAAAGGAAGCACCAGGTATGCATAAAACCTATTTTATCAATCGTCTCAGGTACAATTTAAAAAGACTCAGAGATGAATATAACTAAAGATTTTTTTTACTTACTCTGAGCTTCCTCCAGCCCCATAAGCACAGATGTACCCCTCACCGTCCTCCCACGGTCTCCCGTTCAATCCCGGTAACAGGCTCAGTCGCATCCAGTCTGGGTCTTCTGCGCATGCATGGCCCTCCAGCGCATGCGCAGTAGACCCGGACTGACGCAACTGAGCCAGTTACCGGGGCTGATCACGGCTGAACGGCAGACCGTGGGAGGACGGCGTGGGACGAATCCGTGCTGATGGGGCTGGAGGAAGCCCGGGTATGTATAAAACTTCTTTTATCAATTGTTTCAGGTACACTTTAAAGAGGAACTGTCACGAAAATCTTAACATTTAAAACACATACAAATAGGAAGAACATTTTTACCAGAGTAAAATGAGCCATAAATTACTTTTCTATGTTGCTGTCACTGCCAGTAAGTAGTAAAAATCTGACATTACCGACAGATTTTGGACTAGCCCATCTTTTCATAGGGGGGGTTCTCAGGGTTTTCTTTATTTTAAAAAGCACTTAGTGAATGGCAGTTCCTCCGCCCAACTGCCAAAATAGTGTGCAGTGAGCAGGGAGGCTGGTCAGCATCTTTGTATTAATAATTTTCAGGGAATGTCTTTATAAAGAATAAGAGCCATGCTGATTCCCCCATGAAGAGATGGACTAGCCCAAAACCTGTCGGTAATGTCAGATTTCTACTACCTACTGTAAGTGACAGCAACATAGGGGAAAAGTAATTTATGGCTCATTTTACTCTGGGAGAAATATACCTTTTATCTGTATGTGTTTTAAATTTTAAGATTTTGCGACAGTTCCCCTTTAAGGACCAGAGATGTCCTTTCCCATTAGTAAACATTGATTACTGTAATTGGCTTACAGTAGTCAAGAGGCCTGGCTCCTGACTGACATACAGCTCTCTGCCGTCACTATGATCGGCGAGAGACGCGGGAACACCTGAGCGTACCACACATAAGAGGAAACCTACACCCTGGCAGGAATAAGCAGACACAAAACAGTGTGTAGATTTCAACCAATAGTACTATAATGGAGAGTACCCTCTTTTTTACATATATAGGTCAAAGAGAAAAAACCTTTTTGTCCTTTTGGGGTGGTCCACTTCACCCGTTCTCAGACTTTAGATAAATAGAAAGGACCATAGAAAAATATCATAAAAAATTCATGCAAGGTCAGTATGGTACAAAAAATATCAAAAAAGCTTTATTGGCACATAATACAAAAATATTCTTTAAAAATATCTCTGTGAAAGGTTCCTTGCAATATAGGAAATTCTTCCAATACAGGAATTTAACAGTAACGACAGCTTTGTTGTAAACTGAATGCAATAGTAATGAGGCAACGACACGCTCGTTTCATGCACACAAGGCCCTTCGTCAGGCCAATTGCACAAGTTAATGTCTGTTACTCCTATAGACAAAACATGGCAGGAACATCAAATGACAGAGTAAACATCTGCACCAACCAGATGTAAAATGCAACTATCCTAATGGCGAACAATTGAAAAAGTCCAGCTGCTATCATAAGACTGGACTTTTTCAATTGTTCGCCATTAGGATAGTTGCATTTTACATCTGGTTGGTGCAGATGTTTACTCTGTCATTTGATGTTCCTGCCATGTTTTGTCTATAGGAGTAACAGACATTAAAGAGACTCCGTAACAAAAATTGCATCCTGTTTTTTATCATCCTACAAGTTCCAAAAGCTATTCTAATGTGTTCTGGCTTACTGCAGCACTTTTTGCTATCACAGTCTCTGTAATAAATCAATGTATCTTTCCCTTGTCAGACTTGTCAGCCTGTGTCTGGAAGGCTGCCAAGTTCTTCAGTGTTGTGGTTCTGCTATGAATTCCCCCTTCCAGGCCCCTCTATGCACACTGCCTGTGTATTATTTAGATTAGAGCACCTTCTCTCTTATCTTTTACAAGCTGGATAAAACATCCTCTGAGCTGGCTGGGCTTTCACATACTGAGGAATTACAGACAAGGGCAAAGCTGTTTGCAGGAGAAAAAAGAGCAGCCTGAAACTTCAGTGCATGAGAACTGCAGGGAGAAAGAAACACGCAAATGATCTCTTGAGATTCAAAAGGAAGGCTGTATACAGCCTGCTTGTGTATGGTTGTATTTTCTATGTGGGAACATACTGTACATCAACCTACTTCCTGTTTTGGTGGCCATTTTGTTTGATTATAAACAAACTTTTTAAAACTGTTTTTAACCACTTTTAATGCGGCGAAATTGTGACAGAGGGTAATAGGAGATGTCCCCTAACGCACTGGTATGTTTACTTTTGTGCGATTTTAACAATACAGATTCTCTTTAACTTGTGCAATTGGCCTGACGAAGGGCCTTGTGTGCCCGAAACGAGCGTGTCGTTGCCTCATTACTATTGCATTCAGTTTACAACAAAGCTGTCATTACTGTTACAATCCTGTATTGGAAGAATTTCCTATATTGCAAGGAACCTTTCACAGAGATATTTTTAAAGAATCTTTTAGATTTCAACCAAGGCAGTCCGGAACCAGCTCGCTCCATGATACTGCGCAGGTGCACACCCTAATGGCGCCTGCTCAGTGTGGCAGCACTCGCGTGGAAAAAGAGCGGCAGCGGAGGCGTCGCGGAGGATCAGGGCACAGGAGCATTCAGAGGCTTTCCACTACTGAAGTATCTAACTTTATTCTTCACTACTACAGATTGAACTGTAGTGAGAGGGACATGGAGGCTCCCATATTGATTTCCTTGTAAGCAATACCAGTTGCCTGACAGCCCTGCTGAGCTATTTGCCTGCAGCAGTGTGAATCACACCAGAAACAAGCATGCAGCTAATCTTGTCAGATCTGACAAAAATGTCAGAAACACCTGATCTAATGCATGCTTGGTCAGGGGCTGCGGCTAAAAGTATTAGAGGCAGAGGATCAGCAGGGCTGCCAGGCAACTGGTATTGCTTAAAAGGAAATAAATATGGCAGCCTCCATACACCTCTCTACAGTTCTCCTTTAAATGAATTTCCAATTACTTTTCAAAACATATATGCAGGCAAAATATACTTTACCTGGCCAACCCCACTTGTTTCCTATAGGAACTGCCACACAGGAAGCTGTGCATCCATGATTTCTCTCCTCCAGTCTCCTCTCCTACCACGCTGCTGTGACACGCCCACTCCGGTGACGCGAAGGGGCGGGGCTGAAGTGACGCAGCACAACCTCGCCAACGTGCAGGGCGCCACTATCTGTCATGAGAACTTGTCTTCTCGCCGCAAGGCGTGCGTGGTGACGTCATCGTGCGCATGCGCGTCGCCTGGAGAGTGGAGACAGGAGGGAAGAGTGGGGGCAGCGGAGCGCCTCTCACACGTAAGAGCGGCGGGGGGCGGACATGAGGAGGGGGCGTTGCGGCTCCTGCCCGGTACCTGTACGTGCTGACCCTTTAATATCCCGCACTGCCAGTACACGTACAGCTCTGAGGGAGCCATCATTGTCTCTCCATCATTCTATTGTCACCAGTCTGCTATGTACTGCCTCCCTCCCAGCCTCTGACTGAGTGCTCTAATGTCCCTGACATCCTCTGCAGCACATTACAGACTACATAGTCATGTCACTGACTATCCTCAGAGGAGCTCACAATCTAATCCTACCATAGTCATAGTCTAATGTCCTACCATATTATTACTATGTATTTATATAGCACTGACATCTTCTGCAGTACGGTACAGAGTGCATAGTCATGTCACTGACTGTCCTCAGAGGAGCTCACACTCTAATCCTACCATAGTCATAGCATAATGTCCTACCATATTATTATTATGTATTTATATAGCACCACTGACATCTTCTGCAGCACATTACAGAGTACATAGTCATGTCACTGACTGTCCTCAGAGGAGCTCACAATCTAATCCTACCATAGTCATAGTGTAATGTCCTACCATATTATTATTATTATTATGTATTTATATAGCACTGACACCTCCTGCAGCACATTACAGAGTACATAGTCATGTCACTGACTGTCCTCAGAGGAGCTCACAATCTAATCCTACCATAGTCATAGTGTAATGTCCTACCATATTATTATTATTATTATGTATTTATATAGCACCACTGACATCTTCTGCAGCACATTACAGAGTACATAGTCATGTCACTGACTGTCCTCAGAGGAGCTCACAATCTAATCCTACCATAGTCATAGTGTAATGTCCTACCATATTATTATTATTATTATGTATTTATATAGCACTGACACCTCCTGCAGCACATTACAGAGTACATAGTCATGTCACTGACTGTCCTCAGAGGAGCTCACACTCTAATCCTACCATAGTCATAGTCTAATGTCCTACCATATTATTATTATGTATTTATATAGCACTGACATCTTCTGCAGCACTTTACAGAGTATATAGTCATGTTACTGACTGTCCTCAGAGGAGCTCACACTCTAATCCTACCATAGTCATAGTCTAATGTCCTACCATATTATTATTATGTATTTATATAGCACTGACATCTTCTGCAGCACATTACAGAGTACATAGTCATGTCACTGACTGTCCTCAGAGGAGCTCACAATCTAATCCTACCATAGTCATACCCTAATGTCCTACCATATTATTATGTATTTATATAGCACTGACCTCTTCTGCAGCACATTACAGAGTACATAGTCATGTTACTGACTGTCCTCAGAGGAGCTCACAATCTAATCCTACCATAGTCATAGTCTAATGTCCTACCATATTATTATTATGTATTTATATAGCACTGACATATCCCACAGCACATTACAGAGTACATAGTCATGTCACTGACTGTCCTCAGAGGAGCTCACAATCTAATCCTACCATAGTCATACCCTAATGTCCTACCATATTATTATGTATTTATATAGCACTGACATCTTCTGCAGCACTTTACAGAGTACATAGTCATGTTACTGACTGTTTTCAGAGGAGCTCACAATCTAATCCCTACCATAGTCATAGTCTAATGTCCTGCCATATTATTATGTATTGATATAGTACTGACAACTCTTGCAGCACTATACAGCGTACATAGTCATGCCACTGACTGTCCTCAGAGGAGCTCACAATCTAATCCTACTATAGTCACAGTCTAATGTCCTACCATATTATTATTATGTATTTATATAGCACTGACATCTTCTGCAGCACTTTACAGAGCACATAGTCATGTCACTGGCTGTCCTCAGAGGAGCTCACACTCTAATCCTACCATAGTCATAGTCTAATGCCCTACCATATTATTATTATGTATTTATATGGCACTGACATCTTCTGCAGCAGTGTACAGAGTACATAGTCATGTCACTGACTGTCCTCAGAGGCGCTCACAATCTAATCCTACCATACTCTAGTCTAATACCCTACAATATTACTATTATGTATTATTATTATGTATTTATAAAGCACTGATATCTTCTGCAGCACTGTACAGAGTACATAGTCATGTCACTGACTGCCCTCAGAGGAGCTCACATCCTAATCCTACCATAGTCATAGTCTAATGTCCTACCATATTATTGTTATGTATTTATATAGCACTGACATCTTCTGCAGCACATTACAGAGTACATAGTCATGTCACTGACTGTCCTCAGAGGAGCTCACACTCTAATCCTACCATAGTCATAGTCTAATGTCCTACCATATTATTGTTATGTATTTATATAGCACTGACATCTTCTGCAGCACATTACAGAGTACATAGTCATGTCACTGACTGTCCTCAGAGGAGCTCACACTCTAATCCTACCATAGTCATAGCCTAATGTCCTACCATATTATTATTATTATGTATTTATATAGCACTGACATCCTATGCAGCACATTACAGAGTACATAGTCATGTCACTGACTGTCCTCAGAGGAGCTCACACGCTAATCCAACCACAGTCATATTCTAATGTCCTCCCATATTATTATGTATTTATATAGCACTGACATCTTCTGCAGCACTGTACAGAGTACATAGTCATGTCACTGACTGCCCTCAGAGGAGCTCACACTCTAATCCTACCATAGTCTTAGTCTAATGTCCTACCATATTATTATTATGTATTTATATAGCACTGACATCTTCTGCAGCACATTACAGAGTACATAGTCATGTCACTGACTGTCCTCAGAGGAGCTCACACTCTAATCCTACCATAGCCATAGTCTAATGTCCTACCATATTATTATTATGTATTTATATAGCACTGACATCTTCTGCAGCACATTACAGAGTACATAGTCATGTCACTGACTGTCCTCAGAGGAGCTCACAATCTAATCCTACCATAGTCATACCCTAATGTCCTACCATATTATTATGTATTTATATAGCACTGACCTCTTCTGCAGCACATTACAGAGTACATAGTCATGTTACTGACTGTCCTCAGAGGAGCTCACAATCTAATCCTACCATAGTCATACCCTAATGTCCTACCATATTATTATGTATTTATATAGCACTGACATCTTCTGCAGCACTTTACAGAGTACATAGTCATGTTACTGACTGTTTTCAGAGGAGCTCACAATCTAATCCCTACCATAGTCATAGTCTAATGTCCTGCCATATTATTATGTATTTATATAGTACTGACAACTCTTGCAGCACTATACAGCGTACATAGTCATGCCACTGACTGTCCTCAGAGGAGCTCACAATCTAATCCTACTATAGTCACAGTCTAATGTCCTACCATATTATTATTATGTATTTATATAGCACTGACATCTTCTGCAGCACTTTACAGAGCACATAGTCATGTCACTGGCTGTCCTCAGAGGAGCTCACACTCTAATCCTACCATAGTCATAGTCTAATGCCCTACCATATTATTATTATGTATTTATATGGCACTGACATCTTCTGCAGCAGTGTACAGAGTACATAGTCATGTCACTGACTGTCCTCAGAGGCGCTTACAATCTAATCCTACCATACTCTAGTCTAATACCCTACAATATTACTATTATGTATTATTATTATGTATTTATAAAGCACTGATATCTTCTGCAGCACTGTACAGAGTACATAGTCATGTCACTGACTGCCCTCAGAGGAGCTCACTTCCTAATCCTACCATAGTCATAGTCTAATGTCCTACCATATTATTGTTATGTATTTATATAGCACTGACATCTTCTGCAGCACATTACAGAGTACATAGTCATGTCACTGACTGTCCTCAGAGGAGCTCACACTCTAATCCTACCATAGTCATAGTCTAATGTCCTACCATATTATTGTTATGTATTTATATAGCACTGACATCTTCTGCAGCACATTACAGAGTACATAGTCATGTCACTGACTGTCCTCAGAGGAGCTCACACTCTAATCCTACCATAGTCATAGCCTAATGTCCTACCATATTATTATTATTATGTATTTATATAGCACTGACATCCTATGCAGCACATTACAGAGTACATAGTCATGTCACTGACTGTCCTCAGAGGAGCTCACACGCTAATCCAACCACAGTCATATTCTAATGTCCTCCCATATTATTATGTATTTATATAGCACTGACATCTTCTGCAGCACTGTACAGAGTACATAGTCATGTCACTGACTGCCCTCAGAGGAGCTCACACTCTAATCCTACCATAGTCTTAGTCTAATGTCCTACCATATTATTATTATGTATTTATATAGCACTGACATCTTCTGCAGCACATTACAGAGTACATAGTCATGTCACTGACTGTCCTCAGAGGAGCGCACACTCTAATCCCACCATAGTCATAGTCTAATGTCCTACCATATTATTATTATGTATTTATATAGCACTGACATCTCCTGCAGCACATTACAGAGTACATAGTCATGTCACTGACTGTCCTCAGAGGAGCTCACACTCTAATCCTACCATAGCCATAGTCTAATGTCCTACCATATTATTATTATGTATTTATATAGCACTGACCTCTTCTGCAGCACATTACAGAGTACATAGTCATGTCACTGACTGTCCTCAGAGGAGCTCACAATCTAATCCTACCATAGTCATACCCTAATGTCCTACCATATTATTATTATGTATTTATATAGCACTGACATCTCCTGCAGCACATTACAGAGTACATAGTCATGTTACTGACTGTCCTCAGAGGAGCTCACACTCTAATCCTACCATAGCCATAGTCTAATGTCCTACCATATTATTATTATGTATTTATATAGCACTGACATCTCCTGCAGCACATTACAGAGTACATAGTCATGTCACTGACCGTCCTCAGAGGAGCTCACACTCTAATCCCACCATAGTCATAGTCTAATGTCCTACCATATTATTATTATGTATTTATATAGCACTGACATCTCCTGCAGCACATTACAGAGTACATAGTCATGTCACTGACTGTCCTCAGAGGAGCTCACACTCTAATCCTACCATAGTCATAGTCTAATGTCCTACCATATTATTATTATGTATTTATATAGCACTGACATCTCCTGCAGCACATTACAGAGTACATAGTCATGTTACTGACTGTCCTCAGAGGAGCTCACACTCTAATCCTACCATAGCCATAGTCTAATGTCCTACCATTTTTTTATTATTATGTATTTGTATAACGCTGACCTCTTTCTGCAGCAGTTTAGAGTAAATAGTCCTGTCACTGACCTGAGAAGAATGCACAATGTAATCCCTACCACAGTTGCAGCTGAATGTCCTACCATATTATGTAATTGTAGCCCAAACACTCGCCATAAAGTTCTCAGAATAGACGGCCAATGAAATGTTAATAGTTCTATATTAATGCAGATTTGATGCTACATTATGCAAATGTATGCAGTTTGGAAGCAGACCAATCATAGGTAGCTGCTGCTATTTTCGATTGCTCCATTTTCAAGCTGCATAAAATTTGCATCAACTCCTATTTATTAGCATTTTATTGACTTGTTTTTGCTGGATAGTGTACTGGTTAAAAGCTCTGCCTCTGACACAGGAGACCTGGGTTTGATTCTCGGCTCTTCCTGTTCAGTAAGCCAGCACCTATTCAGTAGAGAGGCCTTGGGCAAGTCTTCCTAACACTGCTACTGCCTATAGAGCGCTTCCTAGTAGCTGCTGATCTGGCGCTTTGAGTCCGCCAGGAGAAAAGCGTGATATAAATGTTCTGTGTCTTGTCTGGCATTATTTTGCTGTGTCTCCAGTACAAGCTCCATTATAAGCTGTCACTGTGTCCTTGTGTCTCTCTGTAAGGCTGTGTCTCCAGTACAAGCTCCATTATAAGCTGTCACTGTGTCCTTGTGTCTCTCTGTAAGGGCTGGAACCCACAGGAGCGCTTTTGGCAGCGTTTTGGCAGCACTGCGATACGCTAGCAGTTTGCTAAAACGCTGGGCTGATGTTAATGGATGGGGCAACTTCCACAGGAGCGTTTGCGTTTCCCAGAAACGCAAACGCAGGACCTGCAGCATTTTGGGAGCGTTAGCGCTTCAATGTAAAGTATTGAAACGCTAGCAGAAACGCTCAGCAAAACCTAAACTGAGCGGTTTTGCTAGCGTTTTGCGGTTCAGCACACTGTAACAAAATGAAAAATAATTCACAGGACCAATCAGGATAAAAACGCAAAACGCTAGGCACCCGCTGGGGAAAAAAATACAATGTTGCAAAACACGACCAAAAACGCGCATGAATCCGCTTGCAAACCGCTCAGACAAAACAAACGCTAGCGGTTGCGTTTTGCGTTTGCGGTTTTCAGTGGGTTCCAGGCCTCAGGCTGAGTCTCCAGTACAAGCTCCATTGTAAGCTGTCCTTGTGTCTCTCTGTAAGGCTGAGTCTCCAGTACAAGCTCCATTGTAAGCTGTCCTTGTGTCTCTCTGTAAGGCTGTGTCTCCAGTACAAGCTCCATTGTAAGCTGTCCGTGTCTCTCTGTAAGGCTGTGTCTCCAGTACAAGCTCCATTGTATTGTAAGCTGTCCTTGTGTCTCTCTGTAAGGCTGTGTCTCCAGTACAAGCTCCATTGTAAGCTGTCCTTGTGTCTCTGTGTAAGGCCGTGTCTCCAGTAGAAGCTCCATTGTAAGCTGTCCTTGTGTCTCTCTGTAAGGCTGTGTCTCCAGTACAAGCTCCATTGTAAGCTGTCCTTGTGTCTCTGTAAGTCTGTGTCTCCAGTACAAGCTCCATTGTAAGCTGTCCTTGTGTCTCTCTGTAAGGCTGTGTCTCCAGTACAAGCTCCATTGTAAGCTGTCCTTGTGTCTCTCTGTAAGGCTGTGTCTCCAGTAGAAGCTCCATTGTAAGCTGTCCTTGTGTCTCTCTGTAAGGCTGTGTTTCCAGTACAAGCTCCATTGTAAGCTGTCCTTGTGTCTCTCTGTAAGGCTGTCTCCCCAGTACAAGCTCCATTGTAAGCTGTCCTTGTGTCTCTCTGTAAGGCTGTGTCTCCAGTACAAGCTCCATTGTAAGCTGTCCTTGTGTCTCTCTGCAAGGCTGAGTCTCCAGTAGAAGCTCCATTGTAAGCTGTCCTTGTGTCTCTCTGTAAGGCTGTGTTTCCAGTACAAGCTCCATTGTAAGCTGTCCTTGTGTCTCTCTGCAAGGCTGAGTCTCCAGTAGAAGCTCCATTGTAAGCTGTCCTTGTGTCTCTCTGCAAGGCTGTGTCTCCAGTACAAGCTCCATTGTAAGCTGTCCTTGTGTCTCTCTGTAAGGCTGTGTTTCCAGTACAAGCTCCATTGTAAGCTGTCCTTGTGTCTCTCTGTAAGGCTGTGTCTCCAGTACAAGCTCCATTGTAAGCTGTCCTTGTGTCTCTCTGTAAGGCTGTGTCTCCGGTAGAAGCTCCATTGTAAGCTGTCCTTGTGTCTCTCTGTAAGGCTGTGTCTCCGGTAGAAGCTCCATTGTAAGCTGTCCTTGTGTCTCTCTGTAAGGCTGTGTCTCCAGTAGAAGCTCCATTGTAAGCTGTCCTTGTGTCTCTCTGTAAGGCTGTCTCCCCAGTAGAAGCTCCATTGTAAGCTGTCCTTGTGTCTCTCTGTACGGCTGTGTCTCCAGTAGAAGCTCCATTGTAAGCTGTCCTTGTGTCTCTCTGTAAGGCTGTGTCTCCAGTAGAAGCTCCATTGTAAGCTGTCCTTGTGTCTCTCTGCAAGGCTGAGTCTCCAGTAGAAGCTCCGTTGTAAGCTGTCCTTGTGTCTCTCTGTAAGGCTGAGTCTCCGGTACAAGCTCCATTGTAAGCTGTCCTTGTGTCTCTCTGTAAGGCTGTGTCTCCAGTACAAGCTCCATTGTAAGCTGTCCTTGTGTCTCTCTGTAAGGCTGTGTCTCCAGTAGAAGCTCCATTGTAAGCTGTCCTTGTGTCTCTCTGCAAGGCTGAGTCTCCAGTAGAAGCTCCGTTGTAAGCTGTCCTTGTGTCTCTCTGTAAGGCTGTGTCTCCAGTACAAGCTCCATTGTAAGCTGTCCTTGTGTCTCTCTGTAAGGCTGTGTCTCCAGTACAAGCTCCATTGTAAGCTGTCCTTGTGTCTCTCTGTAAGGCTGTGTCTCCAGTAGAAGCTCCATTGTAAGCTGTCCTTGTGGCTCTCTGTAAGGCTGTGTCTCCAGTACAAGCTCCATTGTAAGCTGTCCTTGTGTCTCTCTGTAAGGCTGTGTCTCCAGTAGAAGCTCCATTGTAAGCTGTCCTTGTGTCTCTCTGTACGGCTGTGTCTCCAGTAGAAGCTCCATTGTAAGCTGTCCTTGTGTCTCTCTGCAAGGCTGAGTCTCCAGTAGAAGCTCCATTGTAAGCTGTCCTTGTGTCTCTCTGTAAGGCTGTGTCTCCAGTACAAGCTCCATTGTAAGCTGTCCTTGTGTCTCTCTGTAAGGCTGTGTCTCCAGTAGAAGCTCCATTGTAAGCTGTCCTTGTGTCTCTCTGCAAGGCTGAGTCTCCAGTAGAAGCTCCGTTGTAAGCTGTCCTTGTGTCTCTCTGTAAGGCTGTGTCTCCAGTACAAGCTCCATTGTAAGCTGTCCTTGTGTCTCTCTGTAAGGCTGTGTCTCCAGTACAAGCTCCATTGTAAGCTGTCCTTGTGTCTCTCTGTAAGGCTGTGTCTCCAGTACAAGCTCCATTGTAAGCTGTCCTTGTGTCTCTCTGTAAGGCTGTGTCTCCAGTACAAGCTCCATTGTAAGCTGTCCTTGTGTCTCTCTGTAAGGCTGTGTCTCCAGTACAAGCTCCATTGTAAGCTGTCCTTGTGTCTCTCTGTAAGGCTGTGTCTCCAGTACAAGCTCCATTGTAAGCTGTCCTTGTGTCTCTCTGTAAGGCTGTGTCTCCAGTACAAGCTCCATTGTAAGCTGTCCTTGTGTCTCTCTGTAAGGCTGTGTCTCCAGTACAAGCTCCATTGTAAGCTGTCCTTGTGTCTCTCTGTAAGGCTGTGTCTCCAGTACAAGCTCCATTGTAAGCTGTCCTTGTGTCTCTCTGTAAGGCTGTGTCTCCAGTAGAAGCTCCGTTGTAAGCTGTCCTTGTGTCTCTCTGTAAGGCTGTGTTTCCAGTACAAGCTCCATTGTAAGCTGTCCTTGTGTCTCTCTGTAAGGCTGTGTTTCCAGTACAAGCTCCATTGTAAGCTGTCCTTGTGTCTCTCTGCAAGGCTGTGTTTCCAGTAGAAGCTCCATTGTAAGCTGTCCTTGTGTCTCTCTTTAAGGCTGTGTCTCCAGCAGAAGCTCCATTGTAAACTGCCACTGAGTTCTTGTCTCTCTCTCTCTCTCTGTGTAAGGCTGTGTCTCCAGTAGAAGCTCCATTGTAAGCTGTCAGTTCTTGTCTCTCTCTCTGAAAGGGTGAACATGGCGTCCAGGGGTACGACGGAGACCAGTAAACTGAGGCAGAACCTGGAGGAGCAGCTGGACCGGCTGATGCAGCAGTTGCAGGACCTGGAGGAGTGCAGGTGACTCTACTACAGCAAGCGTATTTCTCTGGATGCTGCCACTGTAAGCGGAGAGATGTAAGTTACACTTACCTCTGCAGTCCAGAGAATTACTGCTTCATAGCTAAACTTTGGTTAAAGGGGCACTACAGCGACATGTAGGCTATTGGGATTTCTCCTGGTAGCACGTTTCTACTGTATCAGAAAGAGCAACGCATATTAGATGGTGCTTTTGCTTAGATACAGATCCTGCCATCGCCAAGGCAGGGGAAGCTAGGCTGTACAGTGACAGCTAATATCTTGCTACTCCGTCAGCTCAAGCCCAGTTCTCCTAATGCAAGTTCATGCAGCAGCAAGCACCTTGCTGTGGAAAGTCAAAGCCTAAAGGTGGCCATATATCAGGTGACTTGGCGGCCGATCGACCATCTGTTTCGATTATTGTAATCGAATTGGATGAAAATCTGTACTGCCTAGTGCATGCCCGACTGACAATGCGACCAATATCGAGACGAAAATTGGTCGCGTTGTCAGTCGCACATGCTGCAAGATGTTGGGCCGACTTGCTTAATTGGGTGCACGGCAGGAACGGCGTGCAATTTTGCGATGAATGCGCCGAAACCCCCGGTGCTGTCTCCCCTGATGATAGATATCCCCCCAGTGCAAGGTATACATTACCTGTCCGCAGTCTCGGTTTGTCCCTCCGCTATCCATACACGCGCGCCCCCTGTGGTTGTCTGAGGGCGCACGTATGGCGTCACACATGCGCCCTCCCTAGGAAACTACGTGGGGCGTGCGTGTATGCAGAGCAGGAATCGCGGGGACATGCGGAGAACGAGGACAGGTAACGTATATCTTGCACTGGGCACCACGGGGACATTTGTCATTAGGGGACAGGGGCGAGGTGGATGGATTCGGCGTCACAAGGCCGATACCGGATCTATTTGTGCATGAAATCAATCGGGAATCGGCCTGCAGCGTATGGGCAGCTGACAGATCTCTTTATCAGATTAGGCTACAGAGAGATTTGTCTCTTGGTCGAATCTGCCCATCATTGCTAGATGTATGGCTACCTTAACTAAATACAGAATGTGTCCCTTCCCTTGCCATGGTGACGCCAGGATCTGCATGTGAGCTATAAATCTTATCCAGTCAACATTTGTAAACAGCACTATCTACTATGTGTTGCTCTTTCTAATAGACACATGCTGCTAGGGAAATCCCAGTAGCCTAAATTTCGCTGCAGTGCCTCTTTAAAAGTTTTCATCATGGCTGCAAACAGCCTTTGTGTGATTTCGTTTTGCTAAAAAATAAAAAAAAATAAAGTACACGTACATTTCCTTCTGCAGCCAGCTATGACATAGACATGGTACGTGATTTACACTATCTTACTGCCATGGTAACCAAGCACTGTTTGGTGTACAGAATTTTTACTATACGTTTTTATAAATACAGTAAAACATAATCCGGTTTTAAAGAGACTCTGAAGTCTTTTAAAAATCCTGTTTTTATTACAAAATCCTGTTTATCTTGTCAGCCCTACCTAAACCGCGGCTGTAATCGAACTAAATCCCCCCCCCCAAACTCCCCAGGGGGCAATCCGGGCAGCGCTTCCGTGAGAGGCAGAGCTTTCAGCTGCAGCTCTGCCTCTCAGCGCGTCTGCCAGCCTGGATCGTGCCTCTCCCCCGCCCCTCTGTCTTCCTTCACTGAGAGGGGCGGGGGAGAGGTGGAGATCCGCCACTGATAGACTCGTAAGGAGGCAGAGCTGTGGCTCATAGCTCTGCCTCCAACAGCAGCAAAATCCACACCCAAGAAAGTAGCAGATTTTGAGGGGGAGAGGTAGGGGGAATTTAGTGAGATTACAGCTGCGGGGATGCGACGGTTTAGGTAAGGCTGACATGATAAACAGGATTTTGTAATAAAAACAGGATTTTTAAGAGACTTCAGTGTATCTTTAAAGTAAGCCTGTAACTAAAAAAATAAGTTACATACCTAGTGAGTAGAGGTAAGCCTCTGGATGCTGGTCTGCACCCTTTTCATCTCCTCCTGTCCGTATACGAGTCCAGCCGCACTGCAGTAGCACAGAGCCGCTCGTGCACGAAGAAAAAAAGCCATGCACAGCTCTGTTACTGCATGAAGCACGGGCGTACTTTGCACCTGCCTGATTACACTCATACACGGAGGTTACAGGTACTCTTTAGAGGTAGTGAAAATAAACAGATGAGATAAACTATTGTATGTACCCTCCCTTTCCTAAAAATGAGTTTTTAGAGATCCCACAGTTTTATTTTATATTTAAATCTACTTTTTAAGTTTCCTGCTCTCAGAATCCATTTTCTGCCAGGAGAGTGTGTTATGGCTATAATTCCTTATCCGTGAGGGACATAGGATAGTAAGATCCTCTCCTGTCCCAGACAGAAACTGTCACTTGCGTGCCTGATGTTTATCTGTTTGGGAAGGAACACAGTATAGTTATTTGTGTGCTAGGCACTGTACAAACACATGTCTATCTCATCATGTCACCTGTCACCTCGGGTATCCGTAAGGCCTGTCACACACGGGACAGCATCCCCTTCTGATCTGATAAGCAATTAGATTGTTTCCTCTCCCTTTCTGATTATTATTATTCAGGCTTATTGGTTCCGCTCTATATTGTCCTGAGACTCTGGCAATAATATCGGATGTTTTGTTGTTTAGCAGCCTGAACTGAAGACGCAAACATCCAAAATAACTTATTTGCACAATTCTTATAACAGTCAAGTGAAAAATGCTACTTTTGCTATCCTATATAATAATTATCAAGTGTCCCTGCGTCATTTGTCCGTGTGAAAACCGAACTGCGCATGTGCGTGCATTTCAGCCGGCTCGCTCTGCGCTGTCCCTGTGGTTGCTAGGGCAACAGGGACGCACAGCGCAGAGCTGGGAGGATGATGCGGGGAAGGAGGAGGATGATGATGGGGGGGGGGGGGGCGTGTCCGCGCACTGCTTTTTAGAGGCCAGCCAGTGCGTGGGTCACGGCCAGAGCCTAGCGCCCGTTTTTAAACAGGCCTTAGGCCTAGTGATATAACTTTCACTTGTCTGTTTTAAGTTGCATTGCAGAGATGGAAAGATTATTTGTGCATCTGTCTTGGTTTCAGGCTACAAAGCAGTAAAATGTGACTATTTTGAAGAAGGTAAATCTTTTCTCTGCCCTCTGCCTAGACAGACATAGAGGGGTTTCCCTGACGCTCAGCTGGGATTCTCTCTCTTTCAGGGAAGAGCTGGATGCTGATGAGTACGAGGAAACCAAGAAGGAAACGCTGGAGCAGCTGAGCGAGTTTAACGATTCCCTGCAGAAGATCATGTCGGGGAACATGACGCTGGTGGACGAGCTGAGCGGGATGCAGCTGGTGAGGCCTCTATGCCTTCTGCTACACATACGGGTTGCAGGGCTGTGGAGTCGGAGTCAAGGAGTCTGAGCCATTTTGGGTACCTGGAGTTGGAGTCAGAGTCTGAGTCGGAGGATTCATAAACTGAGGAGTCAGAGCTGGAGTTGGAGTACAGACTCCAAGGCCCTGCATAGATATGGAAACGTTTGTATGCACTCGAGGAGCTGTGAAATATAACACAAGTGATGTCACGCCTTCCTGCAGAGGTGTCAGCATAGCTGTGATGAATAAGAGGGAAGTGTGTGCCTGGCTATACTTATAGGAAACATGAAGCGAGAAGTATAATTAACCACCCTGGCGTTCTATTAAGATCGCCAGGGCAGCTGCATGAGGGTTTTTTTTAAATAAAAAAAAAAATATTTCATGCAGCCAACTGAAAGTTGGCTGCATGAAAGCCCACTAGATGGCGCTCCGGAGGCGTTCTTCTGATCGCCTCCGGCGCCCGGAATAAACAAGGAAGGCCGCAATGAGCGGCCTTCCTTGTTTTGCTTAGATCGTCGCCATAGCGACGAGCGGAGTGACGTCATGGACGTCAGCCGACGTCCTGACGTCTGCCGCCTCCGATCCAGCCCTTAGCGCTGGCCGGAACTATTTGTTCCGGCTGCGCAGGGCTCAGGCGGCTGGGGGGACCCTCTTTCGCCGCTGCTCGCGGCGGATCGCCGCAGAGCGGCGGCGATCGGGCAGCACACGCGGCTGGCAAAGTGCCGGCTGCGTGTGCTGCTCTTTATTTCATGTAAATCGGCCCAGCAGGGCCTGAGCGGCACCCTCTGGCGGTAATGGACGAGCTGAGCTCGTCCATACCGCTAAGGTGGTTAAAGGAGACCTGAAGTGAGAGGGATATGGAGGCTGCCATATTTATTTCCTTTTAAACAATACCAGTTGCCTGGCTGTCCTGCTGCAGTGTCTGAATCACACACCTGGAACAAGCATGCAGCTAATCCAGTCACACTTCAGTCAGAGCACCTCATCTGCTACATGCTTGTTCAGGGTCTATGGGTAAAAGTATTAGAGGCAGAGGATCAGCAGAACAGCCAGGCAACTGGTATTGTTTCAAAGGAAATAAATATGTCAGCCTTTATATCCCTCTCACTACAGGTGTCCTTTAGGGCTCGTTCCCACTGTTGCGACGCGATTTCGGCCGCATTCCGACGCTTGTAAAAACGCATGCGGATGCGTTTCCGCATGCGTTTTTACCCGCGATTTCGCATGCGATTTCGCATGGCAGGGTGCCATGCGAAATTAACCATGACACTGCCAGGGCAAAATAAAATTAAAAAAGGTGCGAAATCGCGGGTAAAAACGCATGTAACAAACGCATGCGTTTTTACTATTAAATACATTAGCGGCGATTCGCACGGATTCCCGACGCAGGCGAAATCGTTGGCTCTTTTGTGCGTTTTTTTACCGCTGAAAAAAACGCACCTCAACAACGCTACAGTGGAAACAGGCCCATCCACTTGCATTACATGTGCGGATCTGCATGCGTTGGACGCATGCAGATTCGCGATAGTGGGAACGAGCCCTAAAGAATGAAAACCAATACACCAGATTGATTACTAAGGCTCAGATCGCACTGTGCTACAGCGGTAGAGTATCTGTATAGTACAGAGACGCTGTACAGCGGTAGAGTATCTGTATAGTACAGAGACGCCGTACCTCTTCTGAAACCCACTACTGTGTCCGCTGCCACTTCAAAGCACATTTGTGTGATTCTATGGGATGAATGGCAACACTTCAGCCCGCAGCCCCCCAGGTCTCCCCCCGGTGTACTATGTACCCCCGGGCCTGAGGCGAGTGTCGCAGGGTCACCTGTTCGCTGGTGTGCCTCCTCCTGGTTCAGAGGTCTTTCTCCATGGCAACTGTGCCATGTGACAGTGCTGCAAATACATTACGTACACGTAGCGGGTTCAAAGGGTACAGCTGTGGAGAAAGAGGCGGGACACAAGGAGGCGCACCAGCCAACAGGTAAGCCTGAGACACGCATGTTGGTCCGGGGGGGGGGAGGGTACATATTCAATTTGGGGGAGACCCAGCTGGAGGTCTGTCGTTCAGTCATTGGGATATCGAACGTTGCTACTGCTGCGCACTCGGCTAAGCTTTTTTGAATGATATATTTCCAGCATGCCGGAGCGATTGTTATGACCGATTTAGGCCAAAAAATGGATTGAAATGACTATAGGAAGGTCACGTTGCGGTATCTCTGCCAGATTCAATCATGATGATCAAATCGTCCAGATATCGATGCCACAGATCAAGGAACGTTTGGGCACCTTAAAGCGGAACTGAAGAGTCGCAAAAATAAAGAGTTTCACTTACCTGGGGCTTCTGCCAGCCCCCTGCAAGCCGCCCTGTGCCCGCCCCCTGCAGCCGACCTGTGCACGCAAAGTTTTCAATCGATTCTCTGTTCCCCCACCACGGCTGACTATCACTTGACGCAGAGGGTGTCCACTGCACCTGGTTGGCCCGGCCGTATGCGTTCTCCACCCTCCCGTCACTGGGAGCGTACTGTGCAGGTTTTCTCATAATGTGCAGGGCGCTCCTGGCCACGGGAACGCATACGGGGATACGTGTGGCCAGGGCTGCGCACGCACAGTGGACTTCGTCTTAGAAGTCGAATTCCACTGTGTAAAGTAATAGTGCGCCATGGCGGGGGATCGGAGGATCGTATGGTAACTTCGTGGGCACAGGTCGGCTGCACAGGGATGGCGGAAGCCCCAGGTAAGTCAAACTTTTTTTTTTTTTTTTGCGAATTTTCAGTTCCGCTTTAAAACAGATGCAATTTGCATTTAACGCCGCTTGCCTGATTACGGCACGCAGACTTAGCAGATGTGTTGAAATAAATCCCCTGGATTAGCAGTCTGTCAGTGACATTGATGAACTGTTATCAGCATTATTGATAGTCCATGTGATATTTCTGTATCATGGAGGACCTTGTTTTCTCAGGCTATCCAAGCGGCCATCAGCCAGGCCTTCAAGACTCCAGAAGTCATCCGGATGTTTGCCAAGAAGCAGCCTGGGCAGCTGAGGACGCGATTAGGCGAGGTGAGAACTTCGCCCCTGGTTAGCGGTTTATTATCTGGCCTAGGCCAGGAGGAGCTTCCTGCAGCTCACGCTTCTGTCTCCTAGATGGACCGTGACGTGATGGTCGGTAAGCTGGGACGGGATCTCTACACACAGCAAAAAGGGGAGATCCTGACCGCCCTGCGCAAGCTCGGAGAGAAGGTAATTACATCCGTGTCTGCTGCCAGTGTGCTCAGTTTGTAAGGATGACTTTTAGAAAATGTCACAGCTGAGTGCAAAACCGCACATCACAAAACGGAATATTTGATCAGTGAGCGGCTTAGCAGATCTGAGGTATAAGTTTGGCCACAAAGCTATCTAGAGACGTCACATGGTAGTCACCTGATCTAGCAGATAAGTTACCATGCTAGAAGCACCAACCCTCTACCAGTGCTGACCGGACTTCCTCCTTATTCGTACAAACAACCATTAATCCTCTACACTCACGCCACCCAGAGCAAGCTGGAACATTAGTAGCGATAAAAACAACTAGGTTGAACATTGTATTCCGTTGTAGAAAGAGAGGATATTAGCTTTCAGAATGGATTGCATGCAAAGCATTAGACCCCTTTTCACCAGCGTTGAGGTGTCCTCTGTAGGAAGGGTCCCTATTCTACCCACAAAAGCCCATAAGAAAGCAAACCTTTCATGCTTTTGAACCTGAGATTCCCATTGAGGCTTGTCAGGATTCTACCATTATTCAGAACACATGCATGCAATAAGATCTCCAGGGAGCAACAAACTGCACCAATTACACTATTCTAGTACACTGAAGTGAGAATGATATGGAGACTACCATATTTATTTCCTTTTAAGCAATACCAGTTGCCTGGCTGCCCGCTGATCTTCTGCCTTTAAAGCAGGAGTGTCACCATAAAAAATAAAATTTGAACAGCAACTGGTCTGAGTGTATTAACCCCCTTGGCGGTATGAAAAATTCCGCCAGGGGGCAGCGCAGCAGTTTTTTTTTTTAATTTTTTTTAAATCATGTAGCGAGCCCAGGGCTCGCTACATGATAGCCGCTGCTCAGCGGCATCCCCCCGCCCGCTTCTCCGATCAGGTAATCCCGTTCAAAGAACGGGATTTCCTGGAGGGCTTCCCCCGTAGCAATGGCGACGGGGCAGGATGACGTCAGCGACGTCGGGACGTCATTGGGAGTCCCGATCCACCCCTCGGGGCTGCCTGGCACTGATTGGCCAGGCAGCGCACGGGGTCTGGGGGGGGGGGCCCGCGCGCCGCAACAGATAGCGGCGATCGGGCGCGGGCCGGCAGCGATCGGTGTGCTGGCGCAGCTAGCAAAGTGCTAGCTGCGTCCAGCAAAAAAAAAATTATGTAAATCGGCCCAGCAGGGTCTGAGCGGCACCCTCCGGCGGCTTACCCCGTGTCACACACGGGGTTACCGCTAAGGAGGTTAAGTGATAAAGATGCTAATCCTGCATTCAAAACTTGCAAAACTTTTTCTGCTGTTATGGTTTGGAGTTATCAAATACTTTAGGAGCACTGGCCCTAGTGCCAAACCGTGCCAAAGAGTTGAATGCTGGGAGTTCTTTTTATCTATATTATGTTCCTCCTCTTCCATTTATTTCCCTGCCTAGCTGATCACTTGTGTTTACAAGTAAGGCTGAGGTGACTCAGCGATTGGAGAATAAGACAATACACCTCAGAGGGAGTGTCTGAAGATTTTGGGAGGAGGGCGGCTAATGAATACACAATGAGCAAGAGAAGGGAGGGGGGGGGAACAAGAGTCAAGGAGGATATGATGTCAGCATTAGCTTGGCAAAATGGCCACTGCCTGGTGCCAGCAATAGGATTTTCTGCTTTTCGTTTATAAAATTCACAGGAATCATTACGTGGATAGCACAATACATCTGTTATGTAAGTAGAAGTAGTATTTATCTACTTATATATGTGTGTTTTATTTCTAGGTTAGCATGGGTGTCGCTTGTTCTTTAATACTTTAAGCCATAGACTCTGAACAAGCATGCAGATCAGGTGTTGGTAACTGAAGTGTGACTGGATTAGCTACATGCTTGTTGCAGGTATGTGATTCAGACACTATTGCAGCCAAAGATATCAGCAGGGCTGCCAGGCAACTGGTATTGTTTAAAAGGATATAAATATGGCAGCCTCCCTATCCCTCTAGCTTCTGGTTCCACCTTATCACACCTAGCCCATGTGACTGCTACAGACCCGCCCCCTCCCACAGATATGACACTACTCGTCTTACTATTGGTGCTAGGGCTGCGGGCCAAGGTGTAAGGCTCCCTGCACACTGCAAATCCGTTTTCCGATTCCGTTTCCGTTTCAGATTCCGTTTCCGATTCCGTTTCCGATTTTCCCTGAATACATTCAACAGAAAAACGGATCAAAAAACGCAGCATGCAGTTAAGATTAAAAATCTGAATCGGAATCGGATGTAAAAACAGATTAAAAAGCGGAATCGGAATCTGAAATGCATGCAGTGTGCAAGAGGCCTAAAGTGTAGCAATAAAAATAATCTTACAATGATGAAGCAGCAGAGTTTGCAAAACACATAATTTGTGTCGCTGCCAAAACCTTCAGCCAGTACTGTACACTGCACTGCCTTCTGTAATATGGAGCCCATCATTTCATATTATCAGGATTATTTGTAGAAGCCGGAAGGAAAATGTGGTTGTAAATATATCGATAAAAAGCATCCCACTCATGCTGCAATTGTTTCCACTGCCTGTGTTGTGATGCCTGTTTTCAACACCGTTATTCCACTTTAAGGGGAATGGAAGTGAGATGGATATGGCGGCTGCCATCTTCATTCCCTTATAAACAATGCCAGTTGCCTGGCTATCATGCTGAGCTTTTGGCTTTAGCTGTGTTTGCGTCCCACACCTGCAACCTGCAACAAGCATGCAGACAATGGAATCACAGCCCTGGAACAAGCATGCAGGCAATAGAATCACAGCCCTGGAACAAGCATGCAGGCAGTGGAGTCACAGCATCTCATTTGCATGCTCATTCCGGGGCAGCAGCTTGTAATATTAGAGGCGGAGCGTCAGCACAGAAGTCAGGCAACCGGCATTATTATAGAATGTAGATGGCAGCTTCCGTATCTCTCTCAGTTCAGGTTCCCTTCAGTTCCAGCCAATTACAGAGCAAGCTTCTGTGTGAGGTCAGCCTGCAATGATGGCTTTACTGGGGATTGGTCAATGAGATTGTTGTAATTCTGAGTTCATGCAAATGTTTTGCTAATTTTATGCAGGTTGGAAATGAACCAATCAAATTCAACAGCTGCTTCCATTTTTAAGCTGCAAAAAATATGCATCAGCTTGGAATCGCCTGCATCTCATTAACAGTCCCTTTTTATAAAGGCACCCTGTCCCATTCATTAGTCCATCCTTGTACAGTAGAAAACCTGCTTACAGGGAAGGGAAAGATTTGCTAGTACAAAAAAAAAACACTGTACTAAATGAAAAAGCAACAATATTCTCCCTCCCACACACCAGCAGCCAGTACAGCAGCCTCTCCATGCCTGGTCAGAGCACGCTCGCAGCGGGGTGGATATATCGGCCCCTGAGTGCTCCATGTCACATGGTGTTAGGTGGTTAAATCTGTGGAAACTCCTGCAGTTTTTTGTTTTGTTTTTTTTACATGCATTTCCCAGCAATTAGGTCTGGATTCCACTACAAAATACTAATTGCATCTGTTAAAGAGACACTGAAGCGAGAATAAATCTCGCTTCAGTGCTTATATTCAGCAGGGGCATGTGTGCCCCTGCTAAAACGCCGCTATCCTGCGGCTAAACGGGGGTCCCTTATCCCCCAAATCCCCCCCCCTGCAAAATCTACGACCAACTTGGTTGTAGATTTTGCTGCTGTTGAGGCAGGGCTAACGGCTGCAGCCCTGCCTCTCAGAGCCGTCTATCAGCGGCGCATCGCCGCCTCTCCCCCGCCCCTCTCAGCGAAGGAAGACTGAGAGGGGCGGGGGAAAGGCGGAGATACGCGCTGACAGACGCGCGTGAGGCAGGGCTGCGGCCATTAGCCCTGCCTCAATGCGGAAGAGATCCCCCGCTGCACGGAGGGGATTTGGGAGGTAAGGCACCCCTGGATAGCGGCGTTTTAGCACTGAAGCGAGATTTCTTCTCACTTCAGTGTCTCTTTAAAGAGGAACTCCAGTGAAAAGAACGTAATAATGATTTACATTCTGACATTTATCACATGGTGACATTTTTACTGCTGGAAGGTGATGTCAGTGGAAGGAGATGCTGCTTGCGATTCTGGCAGTTGGAAACCACTGTAAACAGCTGTTATTTCCCACAATGCAGCAAGGCTCCCACAGTGTGATGTCAGAACCATGGTCCTGACATCACACTGTGGGAGGGGTTTCACCACAATATCACCAATACAGCGCCCCCTGATGATCAGTGTGTGAAAAGGAATAGATTTCTCATGGGAAAGGGGGTATCAGCTACTGATTGGGATGAAGTTCACTTCTTGGTTACAGTTTCTCTTTATTATGTTTTTCTTTACAATGCACCCAACTATTCTGCAGCATTCCTTTAAGCATTGGAAAAATGGTGCAATGCATTTGCAATTTAAAAGCAACCTGAGGTTTGAGACCTATGGAAGTTGCCATCATTATTTCCTTTTAAATAATGCCAGTTGCCTGGCAGCCCTGCTGATCTTTCTGGTTGGTAGTGTCTGAATCACACCTGAAACAAGCATGCAGCTAATCTTGTTACTCTTCTGACAGAGCACCTGATCTGCTGCATGCTTGTTCAGGGGCTATGGCTGGTCCCTTGGCATCCCCCCCCCCCCCCCCCCCACATCATGGGAGAAGTATAATAGAGGACATTATAATAGGCGGTGCTGTGATCATTCTATAGGTGTGAATGGCAGAAGCTGTCTATACCCTTCCTGTGTGTGGTAATATGTACGTTGTTTTGGTGCAGTTGACGCCGGAGGAAGAGGCGTTCCTTGCTGAGCATGCTGGGGCCGCTCTCAGCCAATTCCAGAAGGTTTCAGAAGGATTAGGTGAGTCTTATGCCAGCCTATCTACTGATCACTTGGGAGAGGAAGGCTCAGTGATTGGGATTCTTGCCAAGTAACTTTGGATCTGGGTTTCACCACTGAGGGGTTTTTCCACTTTAGGGCCAGAGCAATTCCTACCTTTCAGCGCTCCTCCCATTCTTTTGCCCATAACTTAAAGTGAATGGGAACCCGTGTTAAAAAAAAAAAGTCATATACTCACCTAAGGAGAGGGAGGCTCTGGGTCCCATAGAGCATTCCCTCTCCTCTCCCGGTCCCCGCTCCTGATCAGAGAGGGATCGTATGGCTACCTTTACTGCAAACAGATTGCGAACTGATTTCAGCCTGAAACCGATCACAATCTGTTGTGGTGGTGGTGCTGCTGCCGCCGCTCCCCCCGCCCGCATGCCCGCATACATTACCTGCTCCGCCGGCGCGACTCCAGTCCCCAGGTCACCGCTGCTCCGTCTCCGCTCTGGTCTCCGGCCCCGGCATGCTTTACTTCTTCCTGTACGGCAGGAAGTTTAAACAGTAGAGCGCCCTCTACTGTTTAAAATTCCTGCCGGGCAGGAGGAACTGAAGCATGCCGGAGACCAGCGCGGACACGGAGCAGCGGTGACCGGGCGTAGACGTGCAGGTAATGTATTCGGCTCTATTGCGTCGGTCATCGGGTAAGTATCTCCCAGAGGGTTTTTTTTAATCATTACTCCTCACAACAAAATGATCTATATCTTGTTTTGTTTGCCACCAATTAGGCTTTCTTTGGGAGGTACATTATGTTAAGAATGATTTTAATCTAAATGCATTTTAATGGGAATAATAAGAAAAACATGTAAAACAAAATTCTCAGTTTTCGTGCATTATAGTTTTAAAATGAAACGTTCTACTGTGGATAAAAGCCACATATGTTATTTGCCCATTTGTCCCATTTATTGCAACGTTAAAAATATTTTCCTAGTACAAGGTATGGCGCCAATATTTCATTTGGAAATAAAGGTGCATTTTTTTCAGTTTTACATCCATCTCTAATTGAAAGCCCATAATATAAAAAATAACAGTAATATACCCGCTTGACTTGCATATAAAAAAAGTTCATTTCCTAAGGTAACTATTTATGTATGTATTTTTTTTTTTCATGTAAAAATGTATTTGGGTACTATGGGAGCGTGTGGGAGGGAAGAAGTTAATTTTAAATGTGGATCTTTTTATTAAAATATATGTAGGCTTAGTTTTACTGTTTGACCACAAGATGTCCTCGTGCATTATTTCCGTATAGTGTACTATAAGCACGTGAACAGGAAGTAATGCACTCACGTGTTACTCTCTTAGCTACAATGACGCATGCATCTCATTGATACGGGGATTTAGATTAATGAATGGGAACTGCGTTCCGGTTCATCGATTTCCCTACTAACCAGCGGCGCCATCAACGAGCGCGGGAGGCGGTGGGGAGTGCGCACAGAGGCGGGAGGCGGTGGGGAGTGCGCACAGAGGCGGGAGGCGGTGGGGAGTGCGCACAGAGGCGGGAGGGGGTGGGGAGTGCGCACAGAGGCGGGAGGGGGTGGGGAGTGCGCACAGAGGCGGGAGGGGGTGGGGAGTGCCCACAGAGGCGGGAGGCAATGGGGAGTGCCCACAGAGGCGGGAGGCAATGGGGAGTGCCCACAGAGGCGGGAGGCAATGGGGAGTGCCCACAGAGGCGGGAGGCGTATATCTACGCCCCTGGAATGGGAACAGTCCTCCCGCGGGGCGTAGATATACTGCCTCATTAGCAATAACTGGTTAAAGTGGATCGAGATGAACTTTTACTCATTGCATAATTGTGTTCCTTACAGGCCATTCCTCAAGCCAAATACTTTTTTTTTGGTTTTAATACCCTAAATCCCTATAAACTAAACAAGCCTCGCCCACAGCTCCTAGGCACTCTGAGACCCACGTAGCAAGGTCTTCTGGGAGCTCAGTCTGGGCAGGAGGAGGGGGAGGTGTTACTAGCCAGAGATTTCTGAGGCAGAGGGGAGGAGGGAGTAGGAGAAGGGAGTGAAGTTTTCAGAGACTGAGCGCTGGAGATGAACATGACTGTTCTCGTTGTGTCACAGGAAGAAATAATCACATGCTGTTGAAGCTGTTTGCAGCTAGATTTGCTGTGTAAATCTAAACCTTAGATAAGATATATATAGACAAGTTACTTGTTATAGTTTTTCATCTCAGATCCGCTTTGTCCTACTGGGCGTGCACAGAGCATGTTTGCACAGGCCAATGCGGATGTGCTTATACTTGGATGCGAGCACCGCCATGAGAGCATGCGTGACAAACCTATGCTGAATATGCTTAGAGGGTCCCAGTGCTAGACAGGTGGGTTGTAGGAGCATCTGTGAAGCCTTTCAGCTATCTGCAGGCTTCCCACTACTGAGGTAAGGATCTCATTTCTTATTTTAAAACCCACTTCAGGTAGGCTTGAAAACCCACCAGGGATATTGTACAAAACTCCAAAATATACCTGAATCTCTAAGGCAGTATAGAGAGCATCACCCCCAAGCAGAGGATACACTACCTGAATAAGATAATGTGCTGATTTAGCTGGACTATGCTAGAATTAGAGTGTGAGCTCCTCTAAGGACAGTCAGTGACATGGCTATGTACTCTGTAATGTGCTGCAGAAGATGTCAGTGCTATATAAATACATAATAATAATATGGTAGGACATTACACTATGACTGTGGCAGGATTAGATTGTCAGCTCCTCTAAGGACAGTCAGTGACATGGCTATGTACTCTGTAATGTGCTGCAGAAGATGTCAGTGCTATATAAATACATAATAATAATATGGTAGGACATTAAACTATGACTATGGTAGGATTAGATAGTCACGCCACTGACTGTCCTCAGAGGAGCTCATTATCTAATCCTACCATAGCCAGAGTCTAATGTCCTTCCATATTATTATTATCTATTTATATAGCAGTGACATCTCCTGCAGCACATTACAGAGTACATAGTCATGTCACTGACTGTCCTCAGAGGAGCTCACACTCTAATCCTACCATAGCCAGAGTCTAATGTCCTTCCATATTATTATTATGTATTTATATAGCACTGACATCTTCTGCAGCACTGTACAGAGTACATAGTCATGCCACTGACTGTCCTCAGAGGAGCTCACACTCTAATCCTACCATAGCCAGAGTCTAATGTCCTTCCATATTATTATTATGTATTTATATAGCACTGACATCTTCTGCAGCACATTACAGAGTACATAGTCATGTCACTGACTGTCCTCAGAGGAGCTCACACTCTAATCCTACCATAGCCAGAGTCTAATGTCCTTCCATATTATTATTATGTATTTATATAGCAGTGACATCTCCTGCAGCACATTACAGAGTACATAGTCATGTCACTGACTGTCCTCAGAGGAGCTCACACTCTAATCCTACAATAGTCATAGTATAATGTCCTACCATATTATTATTATGTATTTATATAACACTGACATCTTCTGCAGCACCTTGCAGAGTACATAGTCACGCCACTGACTGTCCTCAGAGGAGCTCATTATGTACTCTGCAAGGTGCTGCAGAAGATGTCAGTGTTATATAAATACATAATAATAATAATAATATGGTAGGACATTATACTATGACTATTGTAGGATTAGAGTGTAAGCTCCTCTGAGGACAGTCAGTGACATGACTATGTACTCTGTAATGTCAATCAGAAGAGAGGAAGGAGATGGGCACAGCTGCTAAAATACCCTTTATTGTGGCTGGGTTGACACAAAAAAGCTTGCAGCAGTGGGGGGGGAAAAGGACAAGTACTCTGTAATGTGCTGCAGAAGATGTCAGTGCTAAATGAATACATAATAATAATATGGTAGGACATTATACTATGACTATTGTAGGATTAGAGTGTGAGCTCCTCTGAGGACAGTCAGTGACATGACTATGTACTCTGTAATGTGCTGCAGAAGATGTCAGTGCTATATAAATACATAATAATAATATGGTAGGACATTAGACTATGACTATGGTAGGATTAGAGCGTGAGCTCCTCTGAGGACAGTCAGTGACATGACTATGTACTCTGTAATGTGCTGCAGGAGATGTCAGTGCTATATAAATACATAATAATAATATGGTAGGACATTAGACTATGACTATGGTAGGATTAGATTGTGAGCTCCTCTGAGGACAGTCAGTGACATGACTATGTACTCTGTAATGTGCTGCAGAAGGTGTCAGTGCTATATAAATACATAATAATAATATGGTAGGACATTACGCTATGACTATGGCAGGATTAGAGCGTGAGCTCCTCTGAGGACAGTCAGTGACATGACTATGTACTCTGTAATGTGCTGCAGGAGATGTCACTGCTATATAAATACATAATAATAATATGGAAGGACATTAGACTCTGGCTATGGTAGGATTAGAGTGTGAGCTCCTCTGAGGACAGTCAGTGACATGACTATGTACTCTGTAATGTGCTGCAGAAGATGTCAGTGCTATATAAATACATAATAATAATATGGTAGTACATTAGACTAGGACTATGGTAGGATTAGAGTGTGAGCTCCTCTGAGGACAGTCAGTGACATGACTATGTACTCTGTAATGTGCTGCAGAAGATGTCAGTGCTATATAAATACATAATAATAATATGGTAGTACATTAGACTAGGACTATGGTAGGATTAGAGTGTGAGTTCCTCTGAGGACAGTCAGTGACATGACAATGTACTCTGTAATGTGCTGCAGGAGATGTCAGTGCTATATAAATACATAATAATAATATGGTAGGACATTAGACTATGACTATGGTAGGATTAGAGTGTGAGCTCCTCTGAGGACAGCCAGTGACATGACTATGTACTCTGTAATGTGCTGCAGAAGATGTCAGTGCTACATAAATACATAATAATAATATTTTGTGGTCCTAGATGTAGTTTTTGGCAGTAATGTAGCTGAAGCCTGCGCACAAGGTATCTGATCCTTCCCGGTGCCCGGCTCATGAGAGATTAGCTGTAAGTGGTGGCTATGTTGAGACTTAGCACTTTAGTGGTTAGTAAGCAGCTGTGTGAGGAGAGCGATCGCCCCACTTACTGTGGAATCTGCCCCCGCCATTCAGGTCACTCAGCACGGATTGCATTGAGATGATCGCACATGTCCAGAAGGGGATCAGTGAGGGGACTCCTAAAGCTGCAGATCTGTGTCCTCCCATCATCGGCTCTCGCTCTGCTGTGACCGGAGCAGCATGTGACCCGCAAGACGCCTTCACACTCTCCACACTCATGTTTCACTCAACAGCTGGCGGCAGAACCCTCGGAACCCAGGCTGCTCTGCGGAGACACAGGGAGCGGCATGGGGGACTCTCTGTGACTTGTGTAAACCAGGCCGCTCTGCGGAGACACAGGGAGCGGCATGGAGGACTCGCTGTGACTTGTGTAAACCAGGCCGCTCTGCGGAGACACAGGGACTGGCATGGGGGACTCGCTGTGACTTGTGTAAACCAGGCTGCTCTGCGGAGACACAGGGACTGGCATGGAGGACTCGCTGTGACTTGTGGTGTAAACCAGGCTGCTCTGCGGAGACACAGGGAGCGGCATGGGGAACTCACTGTGACTTGTGGTGTAAACCAGGCTGCTCTGCGGAGACACAGGGACTGGCATGGGGGACTCGCTATGACTTGTGGTGTAAACCAGGCTGCTCTGCGGAGACACAGGGAGCGGCATGGGGAACTCACTGTGACTTGTGGTGTAAACCAGGCTGCTCTGCGGAGACACAGGGACTGGCATGGAGGACTCGCTGTGACTTGTGGTGTAAACCAGGCTGCTCTGCGGAGACACAGGGACTGGCATGGGGGACTCGCTGTGACTTGTGGTGTAAACCAGGCTGCTCTGCGGAGACACAGGGACTGGCATGGGGGACTCGCTGTGACTTGTGGTGTAAACCAGGCTGCTCTGCGGAGACACAGGGACTGGCATGGGGGACTCGCTGTGACTTGTGGTGTAAACCAGGCTGCTCTGCGGAGACACAGGGACTGGCATGGGGGAGTCGCTGTGACTTGTGGTGTAAACCAGGCTGCTCTGCGGAGACACAGGGACTGGCATGGGGGACTCGCTGTGACTTGTGTAAACCAGGCTGCTCTGCGGAGACACAGGGACTGGCATGGGGGACTCGCTGTGACTTGTGTAAACCAGGCTGCTCTGCGGAGACACAGGGACTGGCATGGAGGACTCGCTGTGACTTGTGGTGTAAACCAGGCTGCTCTGCGGAGACACAGGGACTGGCATGGGGGACTCGCTATGACTTGTGGTGTAAACCAGGCTGCTCTGCGGAGACACAGGGACTGGCATGGGGGACTCGCTGTGACTTGTGGTGTAAACCAGGCTGCTCTGCGGAGACACAGGGACTGGCATGGGGGACTCGCTATGACTTGTGGTGTAAACCAGGCTGCTCTGCGGAGACACAGGGACTGGCATGGGGGACTCGCTGTGACTTGTGGTGTAAACCAGGCTGCTCTGCGGAGACACAGGGAGCGGCATGGGGAACGCACTGTGACTTGTGGTGTAAACCAGGCTGCTCTGCGGAGACACAGGGAGCGGCATGGGGGACTCGCTGTGACTTGTGGTGTAAACCAGGCCACTCTGCGGAGACACAGGGACTGGCATGGGGGACTCGCTGTGACTTGTGGTGTAAACCAGGCTGCTCTGCGGAGACACAGGGACTGGCATGGGGGACTCGCTGTGACTTGTGGTGTAAACCAGGCTGCTCTGCGGAGACACAGGGACTGGCATGGGGGACTCGCTATGACTTGTGGTGTAAACCAGGCTGCTCTGCGGAGACACAGGGAGCGGCATGGGGAACGCACTGTGACTTGTGGTGTAAACCAGGCCACTCTGCGGAGACACAGGGACTGGCATGGGGAACTCGCTGTGACTTGTGGTGTAAACCAGGCTGCTCTGCAGAGACACAGGGACTGGCATGGGGGACTCGCTGTGACTTGTGGTGTAAACCAGGCTGCTCTGCGGAGACACAGGGACTGGCATGGGGGACTCGCTGTGACTTGTGGTGTAAACCAGGCTGCTCTGCGGAGACACAGGGACTGGCATGGGGGACTCGCTGTGACTTGTGGTGTAAACCAGGCTGCTCTGCGGAGACACAGGGACTGGCATGGGGGAGTCGCTGTGACTTGTGGTGTAAACCAGGCTGCTCTGCGGAGACACAGGGACTGGCATGGGGGACTCGCTGTGACTTGTGTAAACCAGGCTGCTCTGCGGAGACACAGGGACTGGCATGGGGGACTCGCTGTGACTTGTGGTGTAAACCAGGCTGCTCTGCGGAGACACAGGGACTGGCATGGGGGACTCGCTGTGACTTGTGGTGTAAACCAGGCTGCTCTGCGGAGACACAGGGACTGGCATGGGGGACTCGCTGTGACTTGTGGTGTAAACCAGGCTGCTCTGCGGAGACACAGGGACTGGCATGGGGGACTCGCTATGACTTGTGGTGTAAACCAGGCTGCTCTGCGGAGACACAGGGACTGGCATGGGGGACTCGCTGTGACTTGTGGTGTAAACCAGGCTGCTCTGCGGAGACACAGGGACTGGCATGGGGGACTCGCTATGACTTGTGGTGTAAACCAGGCTGCTCTGCGGAGACACAGGGACTGGCATGGGGGACTCGCTGTGACTTGTGGTGTAAACCAGGCTGCTCTGCGGAGACACAGGGAGCGGCATGGGGAACGCACTGTGACTTGTGGTGTAAACCAGGCTGCTCTGCGGAGACACAGGGAGCGGCATGGGGGACTCGCTGTGACTTGTGGTGTAAACCAGGCTGCTCTGCGGAGACACAGGGACTGGCATGGGGGACTCGCTGTGACTTGTGGTGTAAACCAGGCTGCTCTGCGGAGACACAGGGACTGGCATGGGGGACTCGCTATGACTTGTGGTGTAAACCAGGCTGCTCTGCGGAGACACAGGGAGCGGCATGGGGAACGCACTGTGACTTGTGGTGTAAACCAGGCCACTCTGCGGAGACACAGGGACTGGCATGGGGAACTCGCTGTGACTTGTGGTGTAAACCAGGCTGCTCTGCAGAGACACAGGGACTGGCATGGGGGACTCGCTGTGACTTGTAGTGTAAAGCCAGAAATGGCCAAGACCTATACAGGGGAAAACATGCCAAAACTACAAGGTGAATCTTAACCACTTCAGCCTACGGGTGTTTTCACCTCAAGGACGGAAGCAATTTTCCTGTCAGCGCTACTACCATTCATTTTCCAATAACTTTATCACTACTTATCACACCTTAATGATCTCTATATTGGTTTTTTCCCCCACAAATCTATGCATGTTATAGGGAGATACAAGAAAAAAACAAAAAATACACAATTTCTCCAATTCCATCCCCTATAGTTTTAAAATGAGCAATGCTGCTATAAATAAAACCCACACATTTTATTTGCCAATTAGTCCCGGCTATCACAGCATTTCAATTGTTCCTTTGCAAAAGTATTCGGCCCCCTTGAAGTTTTCCACATTTTGTCATATTACTGCCACAAACATGCATCAATTTTATTGGAATTCCATGTGAAAGACCAATACAAAGTGGTGTACATGTGAGAAGTGGAATGAAAATCAAACATGATTCCAAACATTAAAAAAAAAACTGCAAAGTGGGGTGTGCGTAAGTATTCGGCCCCCCGAGTCAATACTTTGTAGAACCACCTTTTGCTGCAATTACAGCTGCCAGTCTTTTAGGGTATGTCTCTTCCAGCTTTGCACATCTAGAGACTGAAATCCTTGCCCATTCTTCTTTGCAAAACAGCTCCAGCTCAGTCAGATTAGATGGACAGCGTTTGTGAACAGCAGTTTTCAGAGCTAGTTGCCACAGATTCTCGATTGGATTTAGATCTGGACTGTATTTTTTTTTTTTTTTCTGTTTTGTTGCTTTTTGTATTCGGTCAATAATTACAAGCCCTTATTGCTAACATAACAGTAATATACTCTCATGACATACATATTACAAAAGCTGAGTCCCTAAGGCAACTAATTATGTATTTTTTTGTAAACTGTTTGTATTATTTTTTGTTTATTTGTTTGGTAAGTGGAAGGGGGGGGGGGGTGTTAGAAGGGATTAATTTTTATTAATTTTTAATTAAGTTACCCTGAGTATATTTGTTCTTTTTCACCACTAGATGGCATTACAATCACTATCCTGGGTTACCAGGAAGTGTTTGTTTTTTTTCCTATGCCATTTTACTTACTCTATTAAGAATGGACATGGCCCCTGACCGGGGTCATGTTCATTCATTCCAGGCACTGTGATTGGATCTGGGAATATTAGTTCACCTTACCCAATCGCTGCTGCTGCCACGAACGAGCAGTTTGTATGCGCACCCACTGCGAAAACACCAGATAGACCAGAGCGCTCCTGTCTGGACGACTCTCTCCAGATAGGATTAGGTGCTTATAGGAGCACTATTCAAAAAAATGTTTAAACTTAAAATACATATATTAAAAATCAATTTTTTTCCAGAGTAAAATTCATAGCAAGTTAACTTTTTCCTATGTCACTGTTACTTGCAGTACGTAATGAAAGGCTGACAGATCTTATATATTTTGCAATAGTCCACCCCCTCATGAGGGATTCTCAGTATTTCCTTAATTTTTTACAAAAGCATTTCCTAGAAAGGATCTATACAAAGATGCCCGCGAGCCTCACTACTTGTTTGGCAGTTGTTCTAAGCAGCATAGTTAAGTTAGTGCTTTTGTATAAAAATAAATAAGTGAGAATCTCCCATGAGGAGGTGGATTGGTCACATTCCAGGACTGTCGCTGAGTTCTTGCTACCACCACCTGGGGAGACTCTGTGATGGAACATGCATGCAGCGTGTAACAGATCAGACCTTTCAGACTTCACTGGCTGCACAGTCGCGGAGGCTGTCTGTACCCATTCAGTGGCGGGAGTTTGTCGCTTACTGGCGCTGGATCACCTCCAAAGATACTTGTGCGGGGTTATCCAAAGCTAAGAATTCCTGGTTAAAGAAAACCTGTAACTAAACAAAAAACTTCCCCTGGGGGGTACTCACCTCGAGTGGGGGAAGCCTCTGGATCCTATCGAGGCTTCCCCCGTCCTCCTGTATCCCACGGCGGTCTCGCTGTGCCCCTCCGAACAGCGGGGATGTAAATATTTACCTTCCCGGCTCCAGCGCAGGCGCAGTATCGGCTCTTCCCACGGAGATGGGCGGAAATAGCCGATCGTTGTCGGCCCGCTCTACTGCACAGGCGCAAGTCTCCTGCACCTGCGTAAGTAGAGCGGACCCGACAGAGATCGGCTATTTCCGCCTATCTCCATGCTGAGAGCCGCAACAGCGCCCCTACTGGAGCCAGGGAAGGTAAATAAATTTACGCTTGTCAGGAAGGATTCTGGGACGCTTCGGAGGAGCTAGCGCTGGACGGCCTGCAGCTACAGGGGAGGGGGAAGCCTCATTGGGACCCTGAGGCTTCCCCCTCCCGAGGTGAGTACCCCCCAGGGGATGTTATTTTTGTTACAGAGTCTCTTCAACCTTTCCCGGACAGACGCAGTAAGACTCTACGTCCAGCAGGTGGTGCTGCAGCCCTGACTGGACATAGACTCTACGTTGCATTGACCGCCTGTCCCCGACGTTACGATTTCGACGCTCTGTCCCCGCTGCAATTCGCTCACCCTGCCTTCTCTGAAGACAGAGCTCTGTGAGCCGGGCAGGAGCTGTTTTCATTGGTTCCTGGCCCTGTCATCACTGTAAGCCAGTCCCATTGGCTTACATTGATTGACAGGGTCAGGAGCCAATGTAAGCACAGCGCTCTGCCGTCATAGAGACGGCAGAGAGAGGAGCCCGCGGCGGGGACAGAATGGCAAGAGCGGCGGATTTTTGCAGCGATTCGTCAGGAAGTGGCGGTTTACTAAAATGTGTATGGGGGTACATCACCTGGGGGGGGGGGGGGGGCATTGGGTGGTCTGCTCCTTGAAAGGATGCCATGGATGACACCATGAATCCCTGAAATGAAGGCATTGTGTTTAATAAAATGCTTTAATTGCCTCACATTTTTATGCAATCGTTTTGTTCACCCCACTGAATTGAAGCTTAACTACTTTACCACCAGCGGTGCGTGTATCTACGCTCCTTTTATCACTCTTTCCCCACCAGGAGCGTAGATACACGACGACGCCCGCTCCCCTGATATCAATGAACGGGAAAAACCGTTCCCGTTCATTGATCCAAGCCCCCCAGCAATGATTGGCTGCTTCTATGAGAAGCTGCGCAATCATTGTGGAAAAAAAAAAAAAGTTTCCCAGCCTCATTGCACTTCCTGTAAGCGTACTTCCTACGCTTACAGGATGCATACACAAAAATTACTGTGGCCAAAAAGTAAAACTACAGTCAAAAATATTTTTCATATATAAATACGTTATTTTACATTATAAATTAACTCCCTCACTCCCCAATTTTTTTTTGTTTTGTAATAAAAGAAAAAAAAATTACAATAAAAAACAAAACATGAATAGTTACCTTAGAGACTGAACTCTTTAAATATTTATGTCAAGAGGGTATAACACTGTTACTTTATAAACTATGGGCTTGTAATTAGGGATGGACGCAAAACTGAAAAAAATGCACCTTTATTTCCAAATAAAATATTGGCATCAAACATTGTGATAGGGACATAATTTAAATGGTGTAATAACCGGGACAAATGGGCAAATACATTTCATGGGTTTTAATTACAGTAGCATGCATTATTTAAAAACTATAAAGGCTGAAAACTGAAAAATGATTTTTTTCCCCACATTTTTTCCTATTTTCCTATTAAAACACATTTAGAATAAAATAATTCTTGGCATAATGTCCCACCTAAAGAAAGCATAATTGATGGAGGAAAAAACAAGATATAGTTCATTTCATTGTGATAAGTAATGATTAAGTTATAGACGAATGAATGGAAGGAGCGCTGAGAGGTGAAAATTGCTCTGGTGCTCAAGGGGTAAAACCTCTCAGTGGTGAAGTGGTTAAAGTCGGCATTTCACCTGCATCTGAGGTGTTACGTTTAAAAATCATTGTAGTAACCAAAATTTGAAAAAAAGTTGTCTTTGTGCAAATAGTTATGGGCCTAAGTGTGAGTCATTTGCAGCCCCTCAGAACAGTAGCAGGTGGGGTTTTCTGATTTTTTTTTTGTGTGTATATATCTGACCTGGAAATGATTGTTTATTACCAGAATAGCGGTATGTTGTTTTCATGCTTTTTGTGTTTCTCGTGACCATTTTGCAGGCTCGGGAGATAAGGTCCTGGCTCTGGCCAGCCTGGAGGTGGGGAACACTAAGAAGTGACAGGATAAAGGACGTGGACATCCGGCTTTGCTGAACACCGAGGGGGATTTCGTCTGCCGGTTGCTGCTGTTTTCTCCCGTTATGTTTTGCGTTGAACAATGAAATGAGATGTACGTTGTGTATCCTCCCCGGAGGACTGTAAGTGTACCCGTCATTGTGCGTCCGTGCCGTGTGTAACCGTGCGTCCGTCCGTTCACTTTTTATCTTTTTATAGCGCGCCCATACGGCGGGAGACAAGTGGTCATTCGCATCGAACCTTAAGTGCGCATATTTGATTCAGTTCCTCCTGTTTTACATGCGGCCACAGAATGAATCGTGACTTTAGTTGTTTACTTTATATTTTTTGTCTTTTTTGAATAAAAATTGTGAATTTTGAATGGAGTGTTTTAATTTACTTAAATGTACATGACTAAACCCTAATATCTCTCCCAGGCAACCATAGCAACAGTACAGTAGAGTCCCTGTTACCCGGAACTCCAGTAACCGGCAGTCTCAACCAACCAGCGCAAATTGCCGCCAGTGCTCCCAGTGGTGAAGGCTGTGGCCTTCGCTGTGCCTAAAGGACTTCCGATGTGAAAATAAAGAGAAAAACCTCCAGTTTAACTGTGTCTATCGTGAAGCAAATCCTGACATCATTTTCTCCCTTACTCTGATTGTGTATGCATTGCCCTCCCTCCTCCTAGTCTTAAGACACTCCCATCCAGCTCTGCAGTAGAAAGTGCATTGTCTCAGCATGAGAGTAACAGAGGTGTGGGAGGGAAAGACGGGAGGGAAAGAGGCTTCAACCAATCAGGTGCATTAGTTAAGTCTGGGGGGAAAGTAAAAAAGCAAAAAAAGACTACCCAGCATGCCCTGCAACTTCCTTTGTGCAGCAGATGTACCAAATAAGAGCCGGGGGACCTGGGGAATGATCATTTATCAACAAGAAAAGTAATGGTGATTTTAACTTTTTGGATTTTGAATTCATATTATTTGTTTAGCAGATAAAAAGAAAGAATTGACTTTTGATATTATGCCTGACAGTTACACTTTACCATCCCAGAGACACTTCAAGTTGCGGTATGGCTGAAGCATTAATCGCCCACAAATCTGAAGACCCCCCTCCCACCCCTACAGGTTTCTGATCCCACATTGATGGCCGGTTCCAGCAGTTTATCTCTGGGCATGTGGAGTGCAGGAGGAGCCTGCTGGGAGTGAAGTGAATTATAATGAAGAGGCCCAGCACATTCACTTGCAGAGGTAGAGTGTGAGAAAGATCTGCTTTTCTAGTGCTCTGCTGCCCCCTAAATATTGCTGCCTGAATTACCATATCGCAAACCTGAATTAAGTAATTCAGGCAGCAAACTCTAGGGGGCAGCAGCACTGTACACTGAAAAAGCAGATGATCTTTCTCATACTTTCTGCTGCTGACTCCAAGGATGTGAGTGTTCCGCCCCTTTTCATTAGTATTTACTGCTCTGCTGGCCCCGCCTCCTTTGCATGTGCTACCAATAAGAGAGCCATGACAGCCTGGCGGTCATAGCCTGGTGAAGCAACAGACTAGAACAGGCATGGGCAAACTTGGCCCTCAAGTCCCACAATGCATTGCAGGAGTCTGGCAGCCACAGTCATAATTCATAAAGGCAAATGCATTGTGGGACTTGTAGTAGCTTAACAGCTGGAGGGCCAAGTTTGCCCATGCCTGGACTAGAAGGTTTTGGGGAGAGCACTGAGCTGGGCCCACACTATGATAGGTTCATGGCATGCATGGTGACAACGGCTGCTCTGTCCCTGTCCTCTGCATGGTCATGCTGTCCTCTTGTTCACAAAATGTCTGTTGTGTCCATTGCATCGGACATGTCATAGGCAGTAGGGATAAACTCCATGATTCAGAATTCCTATTAAAACTTGGGGGCCGTGGTGCAGTCGCCTATACCAGATTCACTTCACATGTCCCTCTGCACCTCCCGGGTTTGAAGGAGGAAACATTGGAGAGACTGGACACGATGGAACGCTATGTGGAATGCAGCGGCTATAGGAAGTGACAAGGGTAAGTTAACGGCCACGGCACACAAGTTTTTATTGGAATCAGAGTTCCAATTGGAATCCGGAGTTCTGAATCCAAACCCGGAATTCTTGATCCTAAAGGCAACATGCTATCTATGATGTGTCTGACTTCTGTCCCAAAAAATCCTACAGGCAGGGCCGGATTGAGGCAGAGGCGAGAGAGGCTCCAGCCTCAGGGGACAGTGTAGGAGGGGGCGCAGGGCAGGGGCGAGAGAGGCTCCAGCCTCAGGGCGCAGTGTAGGAGGGGGTGCTGGGTGGGGCTGAGGCGAGAGAGGCTCCAGCCTCAGGGCGCAGTGTAGGAGGGGGAGCAGGGCAGGGGCAAGAGAGGCTCCAGCCTCAGGGCGCAGTGTAGGAGGGGGTGCTGGGCGGGGAAGAGGCAAGAGAGGCTCCAGCCTCAGGGCGCAGTGTAGGAGAGGGCGCGGGGCTGAGGCGAGAGAGGCTCCAGCCTCAGGTCGAAGTGTAGGAGGGGGTGCAAAAGTCTGTCATTCCCCTATTGTGTTTGAAGCAGAGAGAAATAAGAAAAGGGGATACATGGCCGTGACTGCAAGCCAGATAACTAGAGATCAAGGTGTTGGTGGCCCTGGGGTGGGAGGGATGGAGGGGTGCACTTTGGTGTCTCAGCCTTGGGTGCTGGAGGACCCTGTACCAGCTCTGCCTGTAGGTCAGGAAAGTGCATTCTGTCACTGTAACAGACACAATGGGCACCAGACAGGACGGAACATGAAGGAATCCTGTGCCTAACATAGCACTCATCCACATGTCCATTGTGGTCTGTTCCATAAATCTCACCATTTTTGTATTTGACCTAAAAGTGGAACTGAAGTAAGAGGTATACGGAGGCTGCCATATTTATTTCCTTTTAATCAATACCAGTTGCCTGGCAGCCCTGCTGGTCTATTTCTCTGCAGTAGTATCTGAATAACACCAGAAACAAGCATGCAGCTAGTTTTGTCAGATCTGACTTTAAAGTCTAAAACGCCTGATCTGCTGCATGCTTGTTTAGGGGCTATGGCTAATAGTATTAGAGGCAGAGGATCAGCAGGGCTGCCAGGCAACTGGTATTGCTTAAAAGGAAATAAACATGGCAGCCTCCATATACCTCTCTTCAGTTCCCCTTTAAAGTGGACCTGATCTCAGATCTTCCTCTCTGCTCTAAACAATAAGCTACGGCATAATAACCTTAAAAAAAATTATTTGTTACAGCTGATACAAATCCTGCAATAAATATGCAGTGTGTCTTCTTCCTGCTTTTATGGAAGCAGACTTAGGGTTGACCTCCTGTGTTTGCATATTAACTGCTCTGCCGTGGCAGTCAGCTGAGATCAAATTACAAATTGTACTTAGTCACAGACGATGGGGAATTGGAAAGGCTAAACTCTCTAAATACATACAGGGTGCATTTCTCTAGGTTCCCTTCTGTCCTGTGCAAGAGTTCAGGTCATCTTTAAAGGGAACGTGTGGCTACGGAGGGAAAGTTAGAGGGGAAGTCTTTGTATCCTCCAGAGTCTTCCCACGTTGTCCTCAAGACCACCGATCCAGCAATGGGACCCTTGGTAAGTCCGCGGCCGCGCTCCCATCCATAACAAGCCCTTGTCGCACAGGTTTGAGGGTCCTAGCCCTGGATGGGGGGCCTCTGGATTATCTGGCCTTCCCTCTACTGAGGTAAAAATCTTAATGGGGCATTTTTTTCCCTACAGGTACACTGGCGTTCTATTAAAATCGCCAGGGTGGCGGCGCAGCAGTTTTTTAAAAAAGAAATTTTTAAATCATGTAGCTAGCCTAGCGCTCGGCATCCCCCCACCCCTTCCAATCACCTCCGGCGATCAGAGCAAACCGGAAATCCCGTTCAGAACGGGATTTCCTGTTTGGCTTCCCCCGTCGTCATGGCGTCAGAGGGAGTCCCGTTCCCCCCTTTAGCGTAGCATGGCAGTAATTGGCCAGGCTGCGCAAGGGGTCTTGGGGGGGGGCTGTATAGCGCCGGGTAGGGGCGGGAATCGATCACAACACGCAGCTAGCAAAGTGCTAGCTGCGTGTTTTAAAAAAAAAAATTGTGAAAATCTGCCCACCAGGGCCTGAGCAATCCACCGCGGCGGTCATGGGCGAGCTGAACTCATCATTACCACCAATGTGGTTAAAGGAGAACTGTAGCGAGAGGTATGTGGAGGTGGCCATATTTATTTCCAGTTTCCTGGCAGTGCTGCTGATCTATTTGGCTGCAGTAGTGTCTGAATCCCACCAGAAACAAGCATGCAGCTAATCTTGTCAGATCGGACAATAATGTCAGAGATACCTGATCTGCTGCATGCTTGTTCAGGGGCTATGGCTGAAAGTATTAGAGGCAGGGGATCAGCAGCCAGGCAACTGGTATTGTTTAAATGGAAATACATATGGTAGCCTCCATATTCTCATCATGCCAATTGTCCTTTAATTCTGGCTCACATACAATCTGCATGTAAGAGTGAATTATTAGCTTCTCACCATTATGACTGACTATATTATTATTATTGATTTATAAAGCGCCAACATACTCCGTGGCGCTGTACAATGTAGGAAAACAAACAAGGGGTACATAATGATACAGACAGTGATATACATCAAATATGGACACTGATCCAAAACACAGAACTGGTGGTTACACTGACTGATGTAACATGATGAACAACATGTATAACAGAGAGCAAACTATGAAATAAAATTCCAAGACACAAAAGGGTGAGAGAGCACTGCCCTTGTGAGCTTACAATCTAAAGATATATTCACAGACATTAGATACCGACAAGGTATTGGAAGGTTACTAAAATCCAACTAACAATCTAGTATCATTCAGGAGAGTATTTTTATCCTGCGTAATTCCCCATCTGAACAGCCGAATACTCCGCTCTGGACTCTCGCCATTGTCAGCTTTCCTGTCCTGTGAATCTGGAAATGAATCTGGGTTACATGCAAAGTGTGAAGTGGAGGTTACTGTGGCCTGCGGCTGGCAGGAGGAAGACTGATAAATAATAGAACACTTGTTCGCTGGTTAGTCTGGCAGTAAGACCAGCGCCTGATGCCAGACCGATCACACCGACCTCTCCAGAGCTGCTTGCTTAGCAGGACTCACAGAAGCCTCCTGCTCTATAGAGTAACCTATAGTTCTCACTGGTCAGTGTTTCTCTACATGTACGCTTCATTTTATTCACAGTCAGTTACTATTTATATTTGTAGATATGATATTCAAGACTCAATTCCATGAGCAGGATTTTTTTCCTTTTTAATGCAGCTTCGTTCCTCCATCGCACCCCTTCCCTTTCCCACCTCCTTGCCACTTAAAGGGGAACTGAAGAGAGAGGTATATAGAGGCTGCCATGTTTATTTCCTTTTAAGCAATACCAGTTGCCTGGCAGCCCTGCTAATCCTCTGCCTCTAATTCTATTAGCCATAGCCCCTGAACAAGCATGCAGCAGATCAGGTGTTTCAGACTTTAAAGTCAGATCTGACAAGACTAGCTGCATGCTTGTTTCTGGTGTTATTCAGATACTACTGCAGAGAAATAGACCAGCAGGGCTGCCAGGCAACTGGTGTTGGTTAAAAGGAAATAAATATGGCAGCCTCCGTATACCTCCTACTTCAGTTCCCCTTTAAGCCAGACGACTTCCAACAAAGTCGTGCTATGACCCCTCTGGAGGAGCCTTTTGCAGTGGCCATGCGTGTCACTTCCTCTTCCTGCTTCATTCAGTGATGCACTTCTCTAACAGAGAAGACAGGGGTGACCCGGAAGTTATAACATAGCCAAGTTGTCAGCCGTGATTTTTAAATTCAAATCGAACAAAAACTATTTGGTGTAGGATGGAGATTCAGGCATTAAATGAAAGAGGAGAGCACAAGCTACAGAAAGGTATGCACCTTTGCAGTACTGGTCGGAGGCATACCCATGAGAGTTGCTCGGAGTCCCTTTAAACAATACTATTTGCCTGGAAGTCCTGCTGATCTCTTTGCCTGCAGTAGTGGCTGAATCACAAACCTGAAACAAGCATGCAGCTATCACTGGGAGGGAGAAGGCGCCCCAAAAAATAACCATGGATGTAAAAGATTTAGCCCTTTTAGGTGCTCCAAGCTCTGCACTTTGGCTACCCAGAAACTGCTTTATTTGATCTGAGGAAGCGGACTGTGCTCCGCGAAATGCGTTATTGTTTTTGTGTCTGATTATTAACATTTCTTTCCTATATTGGCGTTGCTCCTTCTTCTTAGAGGTAAGTCACTTAATATTTATTACATCCATGGTTATTTTTTGGTGCGCCTTCTCCCTCTCAGTGATATTGTGTTCAGCCCCCTAGCTATTAGAGGTTGCTGTCAATTCTTTGTTTTGTGTACCCAAACAATCGTTTTTTCTGGAGTGCGACCCATATATTTGAAGACAAAGAACCCGAGTGGGTACGGGATTTCCTCAGTGGTTTTTATACCGTGGTAGCTGGTCTTGCCACCCACCTTTGTGAGTACCTCATCACTTTGTATTTATCCAGAACCTGACATTAATATACTACCTCATAAGGGGCTCCTCCTGGTCACTCTCTGCGTTTTTCCTGTATCAGTAGGAAGTCTTGGGACTCCTCTGGACTACACACCTCCAAGCATGCAGCTAATCCAGTCTGACTCCAGTCAGAGCACCTGATCTGCATGCTTGTTCAGGGGCTGTGGCTAAAAGTATTAGAGACACAGGATCAGGAGGAGAGTTAGGCAACTGGTATTATTTTAAAAGGAAAAATCCATATCCTTCTCAGTTTAGGTTCACTTTAAGGGACAACCAAAGCAAGAGGGATATGGAGGCTGCCATATGTATCTCCTTTAAGCAATACCAGTTGCCTGGCAGCCCTGCTGATCCTCTGCCTGTAATACATTTAGCCATAGCCCCTGAACAAGCATGCAGCAGATCAGCTGTTTCTGACATTATTGTCAGATCTGACAAGATTAGCTGTAATCTTGTTTCTGGTGTGATTCAGACATTGCTGCTGCCAAAAATATCATTTATCAGGTTCCTAGTGATCGTTCTAATGAGTGGCACCTTTGGTGACGATAACAGCATGTACGGGGCTTTTGCTATTGGCTGTGAAACACAGCGCCATTGATTTCCATAGAATATGCCTTTGGAACTCAGAATTCGGTATTTTCCTGCAGAACACTGAATTTTGACAAAATCAGAATTTGGCTGTTCTGAACAACCACATGCATAGATTATTATTATTATTATTGAATTATAAAGCGCCAACATATTACCGCTTAATGTGGTAAATAGATCAATTCTCCCCCTCCCTCCCTGTAGGTAGCCAGATGCCTCTCCCCTCCCTCCCTATAGGTAGCCAGATGCTTCTCCCTCCTCCCTCCCTGTAGGTAGCCAGATGCTTCTCTCCCCCCCCCCCTCCCTGTAGGTAGCCAGATGCTTCTCCCCCTCCCTCCCTCCCTCCCTGTAGGTAGCCAGATGCCTCCCCCTCCTCCCTCTCTCTCTCTCTGTAGGTAACCAGATGCTTCTCCCCCTCCCTCCCTGTAGGTAACCAGATGCTCCTCCCCCTCCCTCTCTCCCTGTAGGTAGCCAGATGCTTCTTCCCCTCCCTCCCTGTAGGTAACCAGATGCTCCTCCCCCTCCCTCTCTCCCTGTAGGTAGCCAAATACCTCTCCCTCCTCCCTCCCTATAGGTAGCCAAATACCTCTCCCTCCTCCCTCCCTGTAGGTAACCAGATGCTTCTCAGGGATGCTCAGATGTGCCTCATCCACAAATTCGGAAATCCGCGTGGTTGCAAAAAAAAATCCGCATTCGGCCCCGCCGCATGCGGATTTTCGTCCGCGTCCACGCAACCACGCGGATTTTTTCCCGTGAATGGGGTAATCACGCGCGGATTCACGCCCGGAGGCGGATTTTCTTTTAACGTTAATAACAAAGCCCCCATACATGCTACAGTCCCCCAAATAGCATGGATTATCGAGGTGATAAGGGGCAACATAACTTCAACATAAAAAATTCCCCCCAAAAAAATTTTTCTAGAGAAAATGGATTTTAAAGTGAAATCAACACTTTAAATGGGGCTATTAATTGGTAATAAGTGGTTTTAAAAAGGGATGTACGCGTTAAGCAGTCAAAGAGGTGAAGGCGAGTTCCAATGGCACTTGGCGGCGAAGGTACCGCTGGAGGAGGATGAGTGGCTGACGGCAAAAAGGCTCCAGAGAGGTTTTTGTAATTTTTTTTTTTTTTTTTTTTTGCAGCAATTAGCAATGACATCGCAGCAGAGTTGTCAGTGGACACGGGCAGTGTGAACGCAGAGTGCAGTGGTGGTAGCGACTGAGTCAGGAGAAGGACTATGCGGGCGGTCAGTTCAGCAGCACAGGAGGACCACGGCAACATACTGGTGGTAGTAGTAGCCGCACAGCGTCATAGTGCTGGCCAAAAAATTAAATGCACCCGGTGACCCGGGCAGTGTGAACGCAGAGTGTAGTAGCGACTGAGTCAGGAGGACAAAGCGGGCGGTCAGTTCAGCAGCAGCAGCACAGTAGTAGTAGCCAGTGGTGCTCAGCAGAGCTCGAATATTCGAGTAGCTCGAATATTCGAGCTCTTTTTCAGCTATTCGAGCTCGGTATTCGAGCTCCGAATAGCTGTAGCTATTCGAATGGGCTATTCGAGTACACTCGAATAGCCCATTCACTATTCGAGCTATTCGAGCAAACCGGCGCTATTCGAGCTCGGTACCGAGCTCGAATAGCGTCATAGCCCAGATTGATGTCCTTAGAGCCAATCAGAGGGCTCCCAGGCCCTCTGACGGCAGCCAATCACAGAGGGGGACCCTGGCCAGCCCCTACCCTATAAATAGCGGCCGCCATGTTAGGTTTCTCCATGCTTGCCTGAGACTTGTACAGAGAGAGAGTTGCTCCTTTGTGCTTTGGCTTAGCAAGAGCTCTATTGTGGTCATTTACCTAGCGTTTTTGCTCACATACACCTCCTATACACACCTATATTGTTGTTAGTTAGTTAGACATTGTATTTTAGTTAGTAGCTTTTGTGTTACATAGAGAGAGACTCAGACAGCTGCTGCAGGCTTACAGCTTTAGGCCTCAGGGCCTGCCTGTGTGGGCAGCTGTTCTCTCCTGTCCTCTGTTTATTTCTCTCATCTATACCAGTATTTCTGCTGTCCTTTACTACTGATTGTATTAGTATTGTAGTTATATACTGTAACTGTACTAGGACACTCACTGTCACTGTTCATAGGCTACTAGCTGCTCCTGCGTGTGTGCACTCACTGTCTGTGTAGTGTGTACACACTACACACACTCTATTTCCTTCTGATAACTGATTGCTTATTGTAATTAGTTAGTTGTACTTACTGTTACTACTTACTGTACTAGGAGTCTAGAACACTCAGTCACTGTTCATAGGCTACTAGCTCCTGCGTGTGTGCACTCACTGTCTGTGTAGTGTGTACACACACTACACACACTCTATTTCCTTCTGATAACTGATTGATAATTGTAATTAGTTAGTTGTACTTACTGTTACTACTTACTCTTACTGTACTAGGAGTCTAGGACACTCAGTCACTGTTCATAGGCTACTAGCTAATGCGTGTGTGCACTCACTGTCTGTGTACACACACTACACACACTCTATTTCCTTCTGATAACTGATTGATTATTGTAATTAGTTAGTTGTACTTACTGACTGTTACTACTTACTTACTGTACTAGGGACACTCACTCAGTCACTGTTCATAGGCTAGCTCCTGCGCGTGTTTGCGCGTGCGTGCACTCACTGTCTGTAGTGTACACACACTAAATTTACTTGTGATTACTACTGATTATTGTAACTGCTAGTTGTACTTCCTGACTGTTACTACTTACTTACTGTACTAGGGACACTCACTCAGTCACCTCACCCACCAACCCACTCCATTAAAGTACCCCACTTTTCACCCGCCCTTTTAAAAAACTTTTGTCTATACGCCCAAAACATCGAAGATGTCTGGAAGTGGCAGCCAGCGCGGTTTGGGCAAGGGGAAGGGCAGCAAGGGAATCAGGAGGAGAGGGAGCAGCATTGTGGCAGGCCGCGGCCGCGCCACCATGCACAGTTCCGCAGCAGCAGCGTCAGTGGCTAACATTCCTCCCATAGCCACTGGCCGTGGACGCCTTGGGCGCCGCCCAGCAGGAGCATCTGCAACTCACGCTGCAGAGACACAGCAGCAGCAGCGTGTAGCACCTGCTCCGATTTTCCTCCAGCCGGGTCGGAAACGTCCCATTGAGGAAAAGCATGCAGACACTGTGGTGCAACTGATGACGGAGGATGAGCAGCCCGCCATCAGCTCTGCATCCGAGGCCTCCACCCTCACCACCACCACCACCACCACCACCACCACCCCTGTTCGCAGCAGCCGCCCAGCAGGGCCTGGGGAGGAGGCCAGTTCACCGTCAGTCGCCGACCTGTCACTCAGCAGTCTTTTTACCCCAGGCACCATCAGGGTATTGTCTGCTGTTGTTGGCGATTTTGAGGAGGAGATGCTGATGGGCACTTTGGGGGATGAGGGATTGGACAGCAAGACTGTGGCGACAGTCAAGCAGCCCATCCATGCATCAGGAGAGGAGTTTGGGGGGTCATCATCCCAGCAGGACATGTTTCAGGAGGGGGAGGATGATGATGACCCGGTGACAGACAGAGACTGGGTGCCACCACCTCCAGGCGATGTCGTCCTCAGCAGCTCTGAGGAGGAGGAGGAGGATGCTCTTGTGGGCCTTGCAAGGAGGCGCATCATTGCAAGCATTGGCAGCAGTAGGCAGGTCCCACAGCCTGCTGGTGTCTCAGGCTCAGCAGCAGCAGCATCTGCCAGTACCACCACCAGCCGCACCCAAGCCCCCCCCCCAACCACCACAGGGAGACAGGCAGCAGCGCTTCCATGCCGTAGGGGGATGTTTCTGTCACCAATCTGGCGATATTTCACCATGCCCACTGTGTACAGCAAGTACGCCACTTGCAACCACTGTCAGCGGAAGTTGAGCAGAGGTGCAGACCCCTTAAAGTTCAGCACCAGCTCGCTCATCAACCACCTTGCTGCGAAACATTTCCACCAGCATGAGGAGTTCCAGAGGCTGAAGGCATCTGGTGCTGGCAGTGGCACCACACCCATCACTGCACAGCCTTCAGCAGCAGCAGCAGCAGCAACAGCAGCCACCCGCCCTCCTGCTCCTCCAGCAGCACCAGCAGGAGTGCGGAAACGCACTGCTCCTCCCCCCTCTGCAACTCCTCCCGCCGACACTGAGGCCTGTTCTGGCAGCCAGTCCTCAGTGGCCTCCTCCGCTGTGTCTGCTGATTCCCGTGCCAGCAAAAGGCCACGCCAGAGCCTTTTGAGCGAGTCCTTCCAGGGGGTGGTTAGGGCTCTGCCTCCCAGCAGCCGTCGCGTGCGGCAGCTGAACGGCTTGCTGTCACGGGCCATGTGCTCCCAACTCCTGTTGTACACGCTCGTGCAGGAGGGGAGCGACATTCGTGCGCTGCTTGCTTGCGCAGCCCCAGACTGGCAGCTCCCCAGCAGACACTTTTTCTCCCGCAAGGCCATTCCTGCACTGCACCGCTTTGTGATGGCCAATGTGGAGCGAGGGCTGGAGCACGCGGTTGGTGTAAGGGTCCACGTCACCATGGACTCCTGGAGCAGCCGCTTCGGGACAGGCCGCTACCTGTCCTTCACTGTCCACTGGGTCAGCTTGGTGGAAGGGGGTGAGGATGGGAGAGCAGCAGCGGGCACAGCAGCAGCAGCAACACAGTGGGTGGTGCCACCCCGCAGGGTCAGAGGAACTGCAGCAGGTTCCTCCGATCCTCTGCCATCCTCCGGCACACCTGGCCAAACCCCCCGCCTCAGCAGCAGCGTGAAGGCCCGCCACTGCCAAGCGCTGCTGCACTTGGTCAGCCTTGGGAAGACCAAGCTGACGGCAACCCATGTGTTGGCCAAACTCCAGGAGCAGGAGAGGATTTGGCTGACCCCCAGAGGCCTCAGAGTCGGAGAGGTGGTGGCCGACAATGGGGCCAATCTGGTTGCCGCAATAGACAGGGGAAACCTGACCCACATCCCCTGTCTTGCCCACGTGCTGAACCTGGTGGTGCAAAAGTTCTTGCGCACCTACCAGGGGATGGGCGAACTGCTGGAAACGGCAAGGAACGTTGTGCGTCACTTCCGGCGCTCGGCTGCAGCCTGTGCGAGCCTGGAAGACGTGCAAAAGGAGCTGGAGCTGCCACGCCATCGGCTGATCCTTGACGTTCCGACTCGCTGGAACTCCACCCTGGCGATGTTGGAGCGTCTGGTTGAACAGAAGCACGCTGTCAACCAGTACCTTGCCCTGGCCACTGTTTCCGCCGCTCAGAGAAGGGACAAGACCAGCAACATCCCGTCCATCGTCCCCGATGATGACTGGAGGCACATGCAGCAGGTGTGCTTAGTGCTGGCTCCCTTTCTGCAGGCCACTAACATGGTGAGCAGGGACCATGCTATGGTCTGCGAGTGGGTGCCCCTGGTTTGTCTGCTGAACAGGGCCCTCGATGCTTTGCTGGAACAGGGAGCGGCAGCCTTGGTCCAGCAGGAGCGGCAAGCAGCTGCACAGTCCACCTCTGAGGGGGAGGAGGAGGAGGACTTGGTGGAGGTCCCTGACCTTGCTGCTGATGAGGGGGAGCAGCACAGTGCAGCGGAGTTGGTGCGGGGGTGGAGAGAGGATGAGGCTGACGAGGCAGAGGAGGAGGAGGAGGAGGATGAGGACAGCAGCACTGCCGTCGATGTGCCAGCAGACGTGGCCCGCCTCTTCCCAATGGCAGCGCACATGCTGAGGTGCCTGCGCAGGGACCCCAGGGTGATCCAGATGAAGCAGAGGGAGGACATCTGGATCAGCATGATGTTGGACCCACGCCTCAAGGGGAAGTTGAGCCAGTTCCTGCCGCCTGCAGGAGGAGACCCAGCGCAACAAATAAGGAGCTTGCAGCAGGCCCTTGTTGAGCGCTTGGAGGAAGCCTTCCCCCAGCCTTCCACCCCCACTGTCCAGCAGCCAGCACAGAGGCAGCAGCAGGTGCCTGCATCCAGCAGCAAGCGCCCCACAGACCTGCTGTCTCTCAGCCACGAGCTCTACAGGACTGTAGAGGCTCCGGCAGCAGTGACTAGAGAGGAGGTGCATGCAGCAGCATCCTCCTCCGGTCACAGCCAGCGCCTGACCCGCATGGTGGCTGACTACATGGGGTCCTACAGCGGGCTTGACAGCGATGCCCCTGTTGATCCCATGGAGTATTGGGTCAAGCGCCTGGAGATCTGGAGCGAGCTGGCGCAGTACGCCCTGGAAGTGCTGTCCTGCTCCCCTTCCAGCGTGCTGTCCGAGCGCTGCTTCAGTGCAGCTGGTGGCGTGGTCACCGAGAAACGCTCACGTCTGTCTCACAAGTCTGTGGACAGACTGACGTTTCTCAAGATGAACCAGGCGTGGGTGGAAGGCGAGTTCCTGGCCCCTGTTGTCGGCGAGAGGGGGACATGAACTGGCTGCCGGAACTTAGAACCATCGTTAATGTGCCTTACCACCCTTTACCACCTCCTGGCTCCTGCTCACTAAGCCAGCCTGGTTCACTTTGACCATTACGTCGCCTGCAGCCACACATTTTACACCTACAGTGGGCTGCTGTGTACTGCCCTTCTGCTGTCTGTCTGTGTTTCCCACTGCCAGGGTACACAGAATTACCTTCTGCTGCCACTCTGCCACCAGCTATTACGTCAAACAATAACTATATTGGTTGTAAAACCAAAACTAAAAAAACCATTAAAAAAAAAAAAGGTTTAATTTTTCTGAGGTGCCCGGGTTGAAAACTGTGTTGTCCCAGTTGTGTATTGGACACGATGTGGGCTGCACGACCGCTGTCTGGGACCTCCTGTTGTGTTTATTTACAGCCCTGGTATCACCGCTAGGTACCAGGGCTATTATGTCACGCTGCCTACCTGCTGCCACACTCACACTGCTCCTCCTCCATTCCTCCTCCTGCTGCTGCTGCTGTCTGTCTGTGTTTCCCACTGCCAGGGTACACAGAATTACCTTCTGCTGCCACTCTGCCACCAGCTATTACGTCAAACAATAGCTATATTGGTTGTAAAACCAAAACTAAAAAAACCATTAAAAAAAAAAAAGGTTTAATGTTTCTGAGGTGCCCGGGTTGAAAACTGTGTTGTCCCAGTTGTGTATTGGACACGATGTGGGCTGCACGACCGCTGTCTGGGACCTCCTGTTGTGTTTATTTACAGCCCTGGTATCACCGCTAGGTACCAGGGCTATTATGTCACGCTGCCTACCTGCTGCCACACTCACACTGCTCCTCCTCCATTCCTCCTCCTGCTGCTGCTGCTGTCTGTCTGTGTTTCCCACTGCCAGGGTACACAGAATTACCTTCTGCTGCCACTATGCCACCAGCTATTACGTCAAACAATAGCTGCTCACATAATTACTCCTCCATTCCTCCTGCTGCTGCTGCTGTCTGTCTGTGTTTCCCACTGCCAGGGTACACAGAATTACCTTCTGCTGCCACTCTGCCACCAGCTATTACGTCAAATAATAGCTATATCTGTGTAATTGGTTGTAAAACCAAAACCAAAAAACCATTAAAAAAAAAAAGGTTTAATTTTTCTGAGGTGCCCGGGTTGAAAACTGTGTTGTCCCAGTTGTGTATTGGACACGATGTGGGCTGCACGACCGCTGTCTGGGACCTCCTGTTGTGTTTATTTACAGCCCTGGTATCACCGCTAGGTACCAGGGCTATTATGTCACGCTGCCTACCTGCTGCCACACTCACACTGCTCCTCCTCCATTCCTCCTCCTGCTGCTGCTGCTGTCTGTCTGTGTTTCCCACTGCCAGGGTACACAGAATTACCTTCTGCTGCAACTATGCCACCAGCTATTACGTCAAACAATAGCTGCTCACATAATTACTCCTCCATTCCTCCTGCTGCTGCTGCTGTCTGTCTGTGTTTCCCACTGCCAGGGTACACAGAATTACCTTCTGCTGCCACTCTGCCACCAGCTATTACGTCAAATAATAGCTATATCTGTGTAATTGGTTGTAAAACCAAAACCAAAAAACCATTAAAAAAAAAAAAAGGTTTAATTTTTCTGAGGTGCCCGGGTTGAAAACTGTGTTGTCCCAGTTGAGTATTGGACACGATGTGGGCTGCACGACCGCTGTCTGGGACCTCCTGTTGTGTTTATTTACAGCCCTGGTATCACCGCTAGGTACCAGGGCAATTATGTCACGCTGCCTGCCTCATTGACTGCCTGCTGCCACACACTCATCCTCCTTCTCCTGCTGCTGAATTTACCTCCTGCTGTCTGTGTGTTTCCACTGCCAGGGAGCACATACAATGGCGCTTCCAACATGCGTGCGCCCACCAGCTATTTGTTACGCTCAAAAATAGCTGCATTTCTTTAAAAAAAAAATGGAAAGAGAAATAAGTGGTGAAGAAGAAGAAGACGATATAGAAAAAGGAGAAGGAGAAGAAGAAGATGAAGAAGATGAAGAAGAAGATGAAGAAGAAGATGAAGATGAAGAAGAAGATGAAGAAGAAGATGAAGAAGAAGATGAAGAAGAAGAAGATGAAGAAGAAGAAGATGAAGAAGATGAAGAAGAAGATGAAGAAGAAGATGAAGAAGAAGAAGAAGAAGATGAAGAAGAAGAAGATGAAGAAGAAGAAGATGAAGAAGATGAAGAAGAAGAAGATGAAGAAGAAGAAGAAGATGAAGAAGAAGAAGAAGAAGATGAAGAAGATGAAGAAGAAGAAGATGAAGAAGATGAAGAAGAAGAAGATGAAGAAGATGAAGAAGATGAAGAAGATGAAGATGAAGAAGATGAAGAAGATGAAGAAGAAGAAGATGAAGAAGAAGAAGAAGATGAAGAAGAAGAAGATGAAGAAGAAGAAGAAGATGAAGAAGATGATGAAGAAGAAGAAGATGAAGAAGATGAAGAAGAAGAAGATGAAGAAGATGAAGAAGAAGAAGATGAAGAAGAAGAAGATGAAGAAGATGAAGAAGATGAAGATGAAGAAGATGAAGAAGATGAAGAAGAAGAAGATGAAGAAGATGAAGAAGATGAAGAAGAAGAAGATGAAGAAGATGAAAAAGAAGAAGATGAAGAAGAAGATGAAGAAGAAGAAGAAGAAGATAAAGAAGAAGAAGAAGATGAAGAAGAAGAAGAAGAAGATGAAGAAGAAGAAGAAGATGAAGAAGATGAAGAAGAAGATGAAGAAGATGAAGAAGAAGAAGAAGATGAAGATTAGAAGATGAAGAAGAAGAAAAAGAAGAAGACAATATAGAAGAAGAAGAAGATATAGAAGAAGATATAGAAGAAGAAGATATAGAAGATAAAGAAGAAGAAGAAGAAGAAGAAGAAGAAGTATATACAGTACTGAACAAAATTCTGGACACAACTTCTCTTTCCACCTTTTTTTTTTTAAAGGAACATCCCCACATAATCACTTGCTGTTGTTACTTGGAAAAAAAGACGTTTCTTGCATCATTCACCCTCAAAACAAGTGTTGGAAGCTATTTAAGGCCAATTCGAATAGTCAGCTCGAATAATGAGCTCGAATACCGACTCGAATAGTCAGCTCGAAGTCCGAGGTCGAATCGAATAGTAAAAATTATTCGACTCGAATATTCGACTGACCTCGAATAATTTACTATTCGAATTCGACCAAACTCGAATTTTAAAAAGGGGTATTTGAGCACCACTGGTAGTAGCACAGCGTCATAGTGCTGGCCAAAAAATTAAATGCACCCGGCGACCCGGGCAGTGTGAACGCAGAGTGTAGTAGCGACTGAGTCAGGAGGACAAAGCGGGCGGTCAGTTCAGCAGCAGCAGCACAGTAGTAGTAGCACAGCGTCATAGTGCTGGCCAAAAAATTAAATGCACCCGGCGACCCGGGCAGTGTGAACGCAGAGTGTAGTAGCGACTGAGTCAGGAGGACAAAGCGGGCGGTCAGTTCAGCAGCAGCAGCACAGTAGTAGTAGCACAGCGTCATAGTGCTGGCCAAAAAATTAAATGCACCCGGTGACCCGGGCAGTGTGAACGCAGAGTGTAGTAGCGACTGAGTCAGGAGGACAAAGCGGGCGGTCAGTTCAGCAGCAGCAGCACAGTAGAAGTAGCACAGCGTCATAGTGCTGGCCAAAAAATTAAATGCACCCGGCGACCCGGGCAGTGTGAACGCAGAGTGTAGTAGCGACTGAGTCAGGAGGACAAAGCGGGCGGTCAGTTCAGCAGCTCAGAAGGAGGACCATGGCAACTTACTGGTAGTAGTACCATAACACCAAAAAATTAACCAAGGTAGGCACTAGGCAGGTAGTAAATGTCTTTATAAAGGCAGGCATAGTTAACAACAGCACATGCAGCAGCCACTTCATGTCCCCCTGTGTCCGACAATAGGGGCCAGGAACTCACCTTCCACCCAAGCCTGGTTGATTTTCAGGAAGGTGAGTTTGTCCACAGAGGCGTGGGAGAGCCGAGAGCGCTTCTCTGTGACCACGCCACCGGCCGCACTAAAGCATCTCTCTGAGAGGACACTGGAAGGAGGGCAGGATAGGAGTTCCAGGGCGTACTGGGAAAGCTCGCTCCAGATGTCCAGTCTCTTGACCCAGTACTCCAAGGGGTCCACGGGGCTGTCGGTGTCATTGAGCCCGCTGGATGACCCCATATAGTCAGACACCATGGTGGTCAGTCGTTGCTTGTGCTGGTTGGTGGTGGATGCTGTGGTGGGCACCTCTGTTCTGGGCTGCTGCACTGCATACAGGCTCTTGCTTAGGCTCTTCAGGTCTCCGGGGCGCCAGTTGCTGCTGCTGCTGCTGGTGGTTGTTGTTGTGCTGCTAGTGGCAATGGCAGGCACCTCTTGCTGGCTTGGCAGAGCAGTTACAGTGGGGGTGGAATGCTGGGGGAATGCTTCCAGTAGTCTGCGCACAAGGGCCTCCTTCAACTCCCTTGTGCGTTGCTCGGTGGTGGATGGCGTCATTAAGTCTCCCAGCTTCCCCTTCAGACGGGGATCAAGCATCAAGGTAATTCAGATGTCCTCCCTTGAACGCATCTGGATCACCCGGGGGTCCCTGCGAAGGCAGCGCAACATGTGCACAGCCATGGGAAACAAGTGGGCCCTGCCAGCAAGATCTTCCTCGTCCTCGCCATTGTCCCATAACGCATGCCTGTCCTCTTCCTGTGCCATGTCGTTGTCCTCCTCAAACCGCCATCCACGTACAACGCCTGCTGCACTCTGCTCCTCCTCCTCCTCCTCATTCAGGTTAGGGACCTCCAACTCTTCCACTACCTGCTGTGAGCCCTCCTCTGAGCTGGACTGTGCTGCCATCTGCTCCTGTTCTTCCAACTGCCTCAGGGCTTCATCCCCACGCTCAATTAAATTGTCCATTGCCTGCTCCAGTAGACAAACCAAGGGCACCCACTGGCACACAGAGGCCCGCTCCTCACTGACCATCTTGGTTGCCTCCAGGAAGGGACTCAGCACCAGGCATACTTGCTGCATCAGTGTCCACTGAGTGGCAGTAATCATGGGGACTTGCTGGTTGCTGGGGACACTTGGGTCTAGCATGTAGGCCCTAAGAGCCAGCCTGCGCTGACACAGCCGCTCCAACATGGCCAGAGTCGAATTCCAGCGAACTGGCATGTCGATGATCATCCGGTGTTGTGGCCTTCCATACTGCTGCTGTAAGGTGGACAAGAGTGCAGAGGCAGTGGCTGACAGGCGGAAAAAACGTACCACCGCCCGGGCATCCTGCAGCAGCTCGCTCATCCCCTGGTAGGTGCGCAAGAAGCGCTGCACCACAAGATTGAGCACGTGGGCCAAGCAGGGGATGTGCTGGAGGTTTCCCTGCTGCACTGCTGCCACCAGGTTGGCCCCGTTATCGGCTGCCACATACCCCACTTCCAGGCCTCTGGGGGTCAGCCACCTCCGCTCCTGCTTCCTGAGGGCGGCCAGGACGTTGGTGGCCGTAAGCCTCTCCTTCCCCAGGGTCACCAATTTTAAAAGGGCTTGGCAGTGCCGAGGCTTGGCGCTGCTGCTGCCGAGGCGGGCTTGCTTTCCGGGTGCTGAGGGAGTGTCGTGACAGGACCCTTCTGCATCCCCCCTGATCCCGCGTGGTGGCACCACTAGCTGGGCTGATGCGCTCTTGTCCTCCCTCCCTTCCATCAGTGTCACCCAGTGGGCCGTAAAGGACAGGTAGCGACCTGTCCCAAATCTGCTACTCCACGAGTCCATGGTCACGTGGACCCGCTTGCCCACAGAGTAGTCCAGGGAACGGGCCACGTTTTCCACCGCAAACTTGTGGAGTGCTGGGATCGCGCTCCTGGTGAAATAGTGACGACTGGGGACTTGCCACTCGGGGATGCCAAATTGGAGCAGCGTCCGCATGGCGCTCCCCTCCTGCACCAGGGAGTAGGGAAGCAGCTGTGATGCCATGGCCCGGGCCAGCAAGCCATTTAGTTTGCGGATCCGCCTGTGGCTTGGAGGCAGAGGCTTGGTCAGACCCTGAAAGGTGTCGCTCAGCAGGGTCTGACGACGCTGGAATGCAGGGGAGGCAGAGGAGAGAGACGAACACTGGCTGCCAGCCTCAATGTCTGTGTCCTGAGCAGCCGAGGTGGAAGAGCGCTTGCGTGCTACTACTGCTGCTGCTGTGGGGGATTCACGACCCTGAGGGAGGGAGGATGCTGCTGCGCTGGTGGGCCTTCTGCTCTCAGGAACCCCTGCCAGCAGTGCCTGCTTCCTCTTAAAGTCCGCATACTCGCGGCAGTGGCGGCTTCTCAGGTGGCCCTGGAGGGATGAGGTACCCATCTTGCTCAGACTTTTCCCACGGCTCAATCTTTTGCTGCATAACCTGCACACCGCATACCTTTTGTCATCAGTACATTCCTCAAAGCAATCCCACACTGGTGACTTTAATTTACTGCGGCCCCCACTAGCAGAGGGTGCAGCGGAGCAATGTGTGGTAGTAGTTGCCGGGGTTGCATGGTGGTGGTGCCGGCTGAAGCAGTGTCCTGTCTACTTCCTCCACGCCCACTGCTGCCGATGCCCCTGCCTGACATATGGCGATATCCTTGCCTAGGCCGAGGTGACTCGTCATCCTGCTCTGACCATTCTTCCACGGACTCAGCAGGCTGCACATAGTTAGGGTCCACAACGTCATCATCAGCAGCATCATCATAATCCAGCTCTTCCTCTGACTCCCCCGCCTCCTCTTCTGTCCCTACATCCCCAGACACAGACCCCTCTTCTTCATCACCAGAACTCAACAACGCTTGTGATTGTGGCCCGATCTCAATCTCTGCCACATCAGTCCCCAGTAAGTCCTGTGCTTCTTGCATCAGCAGGTTCCCAGATGCCGGACTGAGGGACAGAACGCTGTCATCCTGGGAGGGCTGCTGACCAGTGGGTGCTGGGGTGGATGTCACAACAAGCGTGGGATGTTGGCTGCTGCTGCTACTGCTTGGAGTGGTGCTCACAGTAGAGGTCTGGGAGGAAGTCATGATGTCCATGAGTACGTCAGGTTCCATTTGCTCAACCACCACACGGGGACCAGAAACTTTAAAATATTTGGACAATGGCGTCCGCTGACTCGGCCCAGGCTTTGCTGCCCCCTTTTCTGCTGCATCACGACCACGTACAGCTGGGCGTCCTCTCCCTGGACGTGGAGCAGTCCCAGAAGTGGCTGAGGCAATTGAACTCCCTTTCCTCTCACCCCGCGAAACCCTGCCAGACATGTTGCTAGTAATGAATCACTGGATGCAGTGGGCACAGTACAAGGTCACTGAAGGATGCAGTGGGCACAGCACAAGGTCACTGAAGGATGCAGTGGCCACAGTACAAGGTCACTGAAGGATGCAGTGGGCACAGCAGTGGGCACTGGATATACAACTAGGTCACTGAAGGATGCAGTGGCCACAGTACAAGGTCACTGAAGGATGCAGTGGGCACAGCAGTGGGCACTGGATATACAACTAGGTCATTGAAGGATGCAGTGGGCACAGTACAAGGTCACTGAAGGATGCAGTGGGCACAGTACAAGGTCACTGAAGGATGCAGTGGGCACAGTACAAGGTCACTGAAGGATGCAGTGGGCACAGCAGTGGGCACTGGATATACAACTAGGTCACTGAAGGATGCAGTGGCCACAGTACAAGGTCACTGAAGGATGCAGTGGGCACAGCAGTGGGCACTGGATATACAACTAGGTCACTGAAGGATGCAGTGGCCACAGTACAAGGTCACTGAAGGATGCAGTGGGCACAGTACAAGGTCACTGAAGGATGCAGTGGCCACAGTACAAGGTCACTGAAGGATGCAGTGGGCACAGCAGTGGGCACTGGATATACAACTAGGTCACTGAAGGATGCAGTGGCCACAGTACAAGGTCACTGAAGGATGCAGTGGGCACAGCAGTGGGCACTGGATATACAACTAGGTCACTGAAGGATGCAGTGGCCACAGTACAAGGTCACTGAAGGATGCAGTGGGCACAGCAGTGGGCACTGGATATACAACTAGGTCACTGAAGGATGCAGTGGGCACACAAGGATGTCACACTGTGTAATGAGATGCTCATATGCCAGCGAGCGAGCGAGCAGTGGGCACTGGGCACGGCACAAGGTCACTGACAGAATGAATGAACAGCGCTGGCAGAGAGTGGCGGCGCCGGCGGTGTGACTGGCTGCCTGCAAATAGTACAAGTGTATAACTGTCACTGGAATATACAAGTGAACACTGCAGCTGCACTAACCTGCCTGCCTGCACTCTACACACAGATAATCCCCACTCCCACTACACTGCAGCACTGAACCTGCCTGCACAGCACTACACACAGTTAAATAATCACTAGACTCCCACACTCCCACTACACTACACTGACTACAACTAACTACAGCAATCACTCACTGACTAGCTAACTGTGTACAGTATAAGAGCAGTGTTAGCAAAAAAAACGCTTTGTTTTTAACACAATAAATGCACTTGCTCAAACAACAATGGCCTGGAGATAATCCTCTCAGCACCACAGTCTAGTAGCAAGGACAGAGCTTTTCCATCATGGCCGCCGCTTTATATTCAGGAGGGGAGGGCATAGCTCCCCTCCTGTGAATGGTTGCTAGGGCCTGGCTGGGGCACTCTGATTGGCCTGCAATGTGTCACTTCCGCATAGTTTGACGCATTTCCGCAAACCACGACTTCAGCCCCGGGTTTCACGAGCGTGAATGCGGATTTCTGTCCGCATTCACGCGAAGCCGAAGTAGATTTTCGTGGTTGAAAATCTATTCACGGATTTTCGTGTCCGAGGCGGAATGCGTCAAAATGGTCGTGAATCCACGCGTAAGCGTGATCACGACCTGGCGGTGAGCACCACTGATGCTTCTCACCCTCCCTTGTAGGTAGCCAGATGCTCCTCCCACTCCCTCTCTCTCTGTAGGTAGCCAGATGCTCCTCCCACTCCCTTTCTCCCTGTAGGTAGCCAGATGCTTCTCTCCCCTGCCCTGGTCTGGGGGGGGGGGGATTCTGGGCGGCTGTAATCCCCCCCTGTGTTTGCCTATGCAGGTAGCCAGATGCTTCTCCCTCTCTCTCTCTCCCCCTGTAGGTAGCCAGATGCTACTCCCCCTCCTTCCCTGTAGGTATCCAGATGCTTCCCCCCCCCTCCCTCCCTGTAGGTAGCCAGATGCTTCTCCCCCTCCCTCCCTGTAGGTAGCCAGATGCTTCTCCCCCTCCCTCCCTGTAGGTAGCCAGATGCTTCTCCCCCTCCCTCCCTCCCTGTAGGTAGCCAGATGCCTTTCCCCCTCCCTCCCTCCCTGTAGGTAACCAGATGCTTCTCCCTCCTCACTCCCTGTAGGTAGCCAGATGCTTCTCTCCCCGCCCTCCCTGTAGGTAGCCAGATGCTTCTCCCTCCTCTCTCCCTGTAGGTAGCCAGATGCTTCTCCCCCTCCCTTCCTGTAGGTAGCCAGATGCTTCTCCCCCTCCCTCCCTGTAGGTAGCCAGATGCTTCTCCCCCTCCCTCCCTGTAGGTAACCAGATGCTTCTCCCTCCTCACTCCCTGTAGGTAGCCAGATGCTTCTCTCCCCGCCCTCCCTGTAGGTAGCCAGATGATTCTTCCTTTCTCTCTCTCTCTCTCCCTGTAGGTAGCCAGATTGTAGGCTTCTACTGCCACCACACCAGCCGCCTATCACTCACCTCCCTGGTCACCTCCAGCGCCGAAGCTTCCTCTTCCGGTCTGTCTTCGTCAGCCGCGGCTGTGTATAACCACACCATTGAAAACTAAAATAGACAGATTCTGAAATTGAGCTGTGTTTGCACTTGTGTTTGGATGAACTCATAGTAGCTGAATTACCCTTGTTTCGGAGAACACATAAGACTCTGTTGTACGGTTTACAGCCTGCGCAGAGAATGGCGCCCTTTGGCGTTGGCCTCCTGAGTCAGGAGGGGTTAATCTGGAATCATAGCAGCGTGTCAGGTCACCGCATGGCCAGCTATGCCCACACTTCCCGAGTATATGTAAGATTGGGTTACTTCTGGCACGGGGAACTCTGGAAGCTTTTATAATGAAGATGTATTTTAAGCTCGGCTCGCACCAGCTGTTGGGTTTGGATAGAGGGGTGTTAAGATGTGTCCTAATAATCCAGATGGGGGATTATTTCAACAATGAGCGACGTGCTAACAGTTTACGTGCTTCTCATACATGAAACGTGAGAGACTTCGATACTCGGTGCCATTATGTCAGTTATGCATTTAGCCGCGCCGTGTAAGCCGGTGATTAGTGCGGGGCGGGTCACTGGAGCAAAGCTGAGATGTCCATCTGATCCGAGGCAGGAAAAATGGCCTCTCTATTTCTTTTTTTTATTTTTATTTTTGGCCTCTCTATTTCAATGATCAGCTCTTCGAGGTTATTATACACTCTTACAAACACCCCACTTGTAAACTCTTTCCTAACGCCTGACCCTACAACCCTCTTATTGTAAACCCGTCCCTAGCCCTATCCCCACAACCAGGGCCGGCACTACCATAGGGCCAACCTGGACAATTGACCCAGAGTCCCTGAGCGCTGCCAATCCCTAACCCCCCCCCCCCATTCGGTCTCGCAATTTACTGTTGGTCCCCAACTCCCCATGCCTCCAGTGTAGCGTTTCACCTGGGGGCCCCATCAGGGCCGGATTTGTACTTTCCAGCGCCCTAGGCCGGCTGTCACCAACTGCCCCCCCCCCCCCCATTCTGTCCAACTCTGACTAGTGATCACTGGGTTACATGGGCTCCTGTCTGTTTTGCTGCTTTGCCCCTCCTGTTCAAAGAAGCGGTGCATGCTCTGTCCACTCCATGTAATTTTGCACTCCAGCCTGAATGCACAGCAGCTGATAGTGTTCAGGGCTTGCATACTTCAGAAATGATGCTCATATATGAGCAGCACTTGTCAAGTACACATATCCATAACACTCCAGGGCTCAGCTGCTGTGCACCTGCATACAGGAGTGCGAAATTACAAGAAGCCTAAGAGGACAGAGAATGCACTGCTTCTTTGTCCTCTGTGTAACTAGCTGCAGTCAGAGGCACAAACAGGTGAGAGAAACCCATCCAAACCAGAGAACAGGTAAGTAGAAGGATACGACACTACACACGCTGGCATAGATGTCGTGTAATGCTAGGTACACACGATGCAATTCTGACAGATTTACTGTCAGATCGATTATTTCCAATGTCTGATCTGATTTCCGATCAATTTTTCAATCGATTTTCCGTTCATTTCTATGAAAAAAATCATTCAGAAAATCTATCGGATAGCAGATCGGACATGTTGGAAATAGTCGCTCTGACAGTAAATCTGTCAGAAAATTGCATCATGTGTATCTAGCATAAGCTCTGGTGTACTTTACACAGTGACAATTTAGCACTTGGGGCAAGCTAAGACAGATCTTAATCAGTCAGCAGGAAGTTTTTAAGTTTTGTAATAGAATGATAATATTTATTGGCTAACCAAAAGAAAAACAGTGAGCCTTTTGGCTAATGAGCCATCTTCAGACTTTGTTCCTGTATACAAGATGTTAGGACATACAGTTATATATACAGTCAGCAGGAGATGCATACATTGTTTTGTAAATATAAATAAATGTAACACAGTTGTCATTCTGTTTCAAAACATCCTGCTTGCACTGATGGCTAACACAGAACAATGCTTTGCTGCTTCTAAAACATGTCAGGAAAGAGTTAAACTGTAGCACAGAGAGAATGTTGCTGTCATTCCTTAGGAAATAAAAACAAACCATAAATTCAACAGGTCTCAGGTCTTTAAAGAGGCACTTAAGCCAAAGGTTTTTTTTAAAACTGATAATGTGCACAATAGAGAATGATGATAGGAGTCTTACCGCAGTGTTTGTATTTTTATCTAGTCCTTTGTTTGCCAGAAATCCGCCCTGACAGCCAGCCCTGACGGCGCCTGACGGCGAATGACCCAGGATTATAAACACAATCAATCTTCCCTCCCTCGCTGGGTCCCACTGCCGCCGCTCACTATACTATGCTGTGAGAGTGCCTGAGAATAAGAAGCGTGGGCGCGCGTGCACGGCGCGGGCGCGCGGGTGCACAGCGCTATTAGCATTGAATGAAATCATGCACTGTGCGTTGCTAGGAGCCTGAGACGCAGGAAGCTAAGAAGCGCTGGCTGACTCTGAAATAGTTCCGGCCAGCAGCGCCATTTTGAATAAATTAAAAATATTACTCCTGCCGGTAACAAACGAACTAAAGGCTCCGCAGCGGCGCTAATCAGGCGAAATTGCAGGGATATGAAAAAGGAATAAGGTAATATCCTTATATTGAAAAACGTTGTTGGCGGAAATGCGGAAGGAGGAGCGGGCGTCATGACGTAGTTGCGTGCGCGCCGCCTCCCCACCCGACGGAGCTAAGGGAGTCAGTGAGCGGTCCCCGCTGTGGAGATAGACGCCCGGGGGCACGATAAGAGAGCCGGCTACCGCTGTGTGGAAGAGACCTGGGACGGGCGGCGGCAGCCAGCAGTACGAGGCGGAGGGTGGCTGTACGCCGTAGGTGCAGGTCCAGGAGCCGGAGGAGTGCACCGAGAGGGTTCGGCGGAATAAAAGCAGGAGGCAAAGAAACCCCTACTGAACCCCTACCGAAGCAGGCTGAGAGACGAAGGTGGCAGCGGGCTGTGTGGTGCCCCCCCGTGTGCAGGAGGTTGGAGGAAGGGCCAGGTTGCCCCGGTTGAGCAGAACCTGAAGAGAGGGGAGGAACCCTTGAGGCAGCCGGGGCCTAACAAGAAAGCACTGAGCATTCTATGTAGCTTGGAGTGGGGCTAAGGACGGAAACCAGGAAGCAGGCTGGCAGACGCATCTTGACAGCGTGAGAACGCTATATAAACTGTAGGCCGGTAGCACTGCAGCACTGTGAGCAGGTGAGACGTGCCGCATTAAGCCCGTGTTCTGTACACGCACCCAGGGTGATAATGAATTGATTGAGACTATATGGAAGTACACTAACTGGTTGTGATTACATTGAAGTATATTAAAGCCGGAGCTGAATTGTGCCCTGAGATGGCAGGGGGTACAAAGAAAAAGGGAGCTGAAACGGGAAGTGCGGGGGCTACGGGCACTGGAATTAAAACACCACAGAGAGGTGCAGCCGATTTTTTTACCTCAACAAATGCAAGTAGCCCGCACGAGCGAATACCAGCAAAAACAAGTAAAATAACCCAGGAAAGCCCACCAGAACCTGGCATTAATAGAAAAACCACCAGCCTGGAAGAAATGTGGGCGCACCTGCAAACGCTGCCCACAAAACAGGACCTAAGTGACCAGACGGAAAAGATACTAGCGGCCACGCACGCAGAGTTGAGTACCCTAAGAGAGGAAGTGGGAGTATTAACTGTACGGGCGGAGGGATTGGAGCAGGAGCTCTCTAGGGCGAAAATAATGTTGACGGAGTTACAGCAGGAAAGAAATAATCAAAAGTTAATCAATAGGATGGTGTACACCCAACTTGAGGATATGCAAAACCGATCCAGACGCTCAAACATCAGGATTCGGGGGCTGCAGGAGTCTATAGGAGGAGAGAGGCTGCGTCAAACGGCTCAGACCATCTTTAACAGGATTCTGAAAAGGCCGGAAGATCAAGCGATTGTTATCGATAGAATCCACCGTGCGCTGGGAGTAAATCCAAGAGCAGGGGAAAAAGATAGAGATGTGATTTGTCGGTTACATTACTACACGGAAAAAGAAGCAATTATGTCGGCAGCATGGAAACATCCAGAAATAGAATTTGAAGGCAAATCGTTACAACTCTTCCAAGATCTGGCAACATCAACACTTCAACAGAGGAGAGCGCTTAAACCCCTGATTCAGGTGCTTTAGAGGGAGGGAATGATTTACAGATGGGGGTATCCATTTTCCCTGCAAATTAAGAGGGGAGCTCACACCTTTACTCTTAGAAACCCTGAGGATTTGCCCGAACTCTTCAGAACATTCGATATCGCAGCGGTGGAGCTCCCGGACTGGGACGTAGAGGGGATAATGTTGGGTAAGACGCGGCTAGGCCGCCGAAGTTGAAAGTTAGTTAACAGTATTCCTAAAACTGCCGAACTGAACATTGTATGTCTAAAGAGTATGAACCTTCATTATAAGTAATATCTCCACCTAAGTGCTGGGTTGCGGGTGCGGACTGGGGGGGCGGGGAGGGGAAAAGAAATGTATATAGATATATAATAAGTGTATATAACCATGCCCTGAGTGACGGGTTGGGGGGGTGGGCGGGGGGCGCGCTGCGGTGCCCCCCCCGCCCAGCCCGAAGAATAAGGGGGGGGGAGGAGGGGTGAGAGGGGTGACACGGAGTTGTGCAAATGTATACAATGTGTGAAGATATAATTGATGTACATAAAGTTGGGGTGGGTCCAGGAGATGTGAATATAGGTGTCAGGTTGGGGGATGGACGGGGGGTGCGCCTCGGCGCCCCCCCCCCCCCCGCCCATCGTGAAAAATTTGGGGGAAGTAGCGAGGTGGTTTGGTTCAATGATAATGTATTTGCACATAAAATGTGAAGTGGTGGAGCAAAAGTATATAACTAAGGGTGGAGAGGTGGTTTGAGGGGGGGAGGGGGGGAATGGTGTGACACGGAGTTTGCGCAAATGTATACAACAAGTGAAGATATAATTGAAACATTTAAAGAGGGGGGGGGGTGGGGGAGGTGTGATCATAGGTGGCAGGTATAGGGGGTTGGACGGGGGGTGCGCCTTGGTGCCCCCTCCGCCCATCTTGAAAACTCGGGGGGGAGAGGTATGGAGGTTTTGTCTAACGATAAATGTATTTGCACAGAAAATGTGAAGTGGTGGAGTAAAAGAATATAATTATGCTCGGAGGGGGGGGGGGTGGCGGGGGGAGGGGGGGAGGTGGTCGGCAGGGGTGGACGGGGGGCGCACTTCGGTGCCCCCCTCGCCCAGCCTGAAACAGTGGAGGAGGTGGAGCAAACGAATATAAAGGTGTTACGTGGGTGGCTGGGGGGGGGGGGGGGACTGTAGGGGGGGACGGGGGACGCACATCGGTGCCCCCCTCGTCCACCCTGGAGGTGGTGGGGGGGGGGGTCGCGGGGAGAGTGAGGTGACACAAGGAAATGTAATTATATATAATAAGTGTGGATATAATAGATATATATAGGAGGTGTTTGGGTGTGAATATACGTACACAGAGATGCCGGGTGGGGTGGGGTGGGGGGGGGGGGGATGTGGTTGTCGGGGGGGGACGGGGGGTGCGCCTTGGCGCTCCCCCGCCCGGCCTGAGAACTGGGGGGGGAAAGCGATATTGTGTGGATAATGATTTAACTTGTGAAAGAAAAAGTGACCCATCTCCCTGGAACCGCACAGGGTGGCCCAGCATTGGGGAAGATTGGAGCGAGTAGATTGGGGGTGGATGAGGAGATGAGGGTTAGGAGAGAAGAGAGGAGGATGAAAAGCTGGGGAGGTGTATCGTGAAGTTAACGGCAGGGATAGATAAGAGGAGTTGATCCGTCTGGGGGGGAGAGGGGGGGCGCGTTCTGCGGGTTGTGATGTACTGTCTTCAGCCTTCGAATGGGCTGAGAGCCCAGGAAAATGGAGGGGAGAAAAACCCTCAAAATGGAAGGATTTTCACATACCCCTGTAGAAGGGAGAGTGGACGACGTCCACTAAAAGAGTGTAGGCAGGGATGGCTGTCTATTTTAAATTCTTTCACTGTTCTTCTTTTTTGTTTTTCTTTATTCTTTTTCTTATTACTAAAGCACAGTCTCAAAAATTTCCCACCTGCCCATAAAAGGAAATTAGACAAACAAAAAGATGACGCACATTAATATGTTCTCCCAGAATGTCCATGGGTTAAACATCCCGGAAAAAAGAGCTATATTACTGCAGAGCCTCTATAAACAACAAATCCAGGTGGCCTTTTTGCAGGAAACCCACCTGAGAGGGGAGCATCATCCAGGGATTACTAATAGAAGGTACCCGACGGCTTACTATAGCAATAATGAGGAAGCTAAAAGTAGGGGGGTAGCAATAGTATTAGCAAACAGTGTTCGTCAAGAGGAGATTGAAATAAGCAAAGATACACAGGGAAGATTCTTAATAATAAAAGGGAAATTCAATGATAGAAGGATGACCCTAGGCGTGATCTATGCGCCAAATACGGGCCAGGTGGGATTCATGGACCAGTTTTTGAATAGGTTAGATGAATTTGCAGAGGGGACAATAGTGGTTGCGGGGGATTTAAATCTTGCAATGGACCCTCAGATAGATACGTCTACGGGGAAGTCATCCCTCACCAGAGGTGCCCATCAAAGAGTTAGGAGGGAATTAAGTAAACGTCAATTAGTGGACATTTGGCGGATTCAACATCCTACATCAAGGGATTATACATACTATTCGCACCCGCATAACTCATACTCTAGATTGGATTACTTCTTGGTCTCACATAACTTATTGTCAGAAGAAATTGAGGCAAGAATTGAATCATCAGTACTATCAGATCACTCCCCGATCATTTTTAAAGTGGGATTTAGAGCTAGGGAGAGGGGCCCATGGAATTGGAAGTTAAATGAAGCACTGCTGAGAAAAGAGGAAGTGGTGCAGACGCTTGAGGAAGAGATGAAACGCTACTTCAAGGAGAACGATAAGGGTGAGATATCGCCAATAGTAGTGTGGGAGGCCCATAAGGTGGTAATGAGGGGAATCCTGATTAGAGAGGGGAGTAGATTGAAGAAAGCAAGAGAGGGGGAAATATTAGGGTGCGTGGCGGAAATAACAAGGTTGGAGGTACAACATAAAAAAACGTTGACAGAGAACGTACGGATAGAATTGACAAGAGAAAGAGAGAAGCTTAAGAACTTGTTATTTTCAAAGGAAAAATTTGCAGCAACTAGATGTAAAAGGAATTTTTACGAGTTTGGAAATAAGGGTAGTAGGCTGCTGGCGAGACAGTTAAAGCAACAACAGACGGCGAATTACATTCCATTCCTATGCGATAACAAAGGCCAAAAATATTATAGGAATGAGTCCCTATGTAGGATGTTTCATAAATACTATGCGAAACTATATGGGTTGGAAGAGGGTGAGCTGGGGAGTAGGGAGGGCATGCAGGACTATGTGACAGCCTCTGGCATGGGAAAAATACATCCTATGGATGCAGACAATATGGAAAGAGAAATATCGGTGGAGGAGTTGGACAGGGCACTGGGGCAAATGCCGGGGGGGAAGGCCCCGGGCCCGGACGGATATACCCTTGAATATTATAGAAGATTTGGGGAAATCCTGAAACCCTACTGGGTGAGGGCATTAAATGCTATTAAGGTAAGGGAGGGTGGGAAGGGTAGATTGGGCCGGGAATCCCTGGTGTCTCACATTTCGGTAATACCAAAGGAGGGGAAAGATCTGGCATCCTGCGCGGGATATAGGCCCATATCCTTATTAAATATAGACTTAAAGGTGCTAGCAAAAATCTTAGCAAATAGGATAAACCCAGTATTAAAGGAGCTGGTACATTTTGACCAGGTGGGCTTTATACAGGGGAGAGAGGCAAGGGATAATACTGTGAGGTCGGTGGACGTGATGCAGTGGGTGGGATCCTCACCTGACCCTGTGGTCTTACTATCAACAGATGCGGAAAAGGCATTTGACAGGGTCAGGTGGGGATATATTAAGGTGGTGTTGGAGCATATAGGCTTGGGTGAAAATATGAGAGCCTGGATAGCATCCATGTATAGAGACTTAACGGCCAGAGTAAAAGTAAATGGAGTACTGTCCGGTCCCTTGGAAATAACAAATGGTACCCGGCAGGGCTGCCCGTTATCCCCCCTGGTATTTGCCCTAACCCTGGAGCCATTCCTGAGAACAATCCGTAAAAATGTAGATATTACTGGGGTAAAAATAGGCGGGACAGAGCATAAGATCGCAGCATATGCGGACGATTTGCTGTTTTATCTGACAAATCCCAGAATAGCCCTGCCAAACTTAATGAAGGCATTTGGGGAATATGGGAAGATCTCAAATTTTAAGATTAATTGGGACAAATGCGAAGCGATGAGTATGGGGATGAAGGAGGAGGAGGTAGGACAACTGAAAATAAACTTTCCGTTTAGATGGGTGAAAGATTCCCTAAATTACCTAGGTATAAAATTGGCGAGAAATATGCAAGAGAATGTCAGCTTAAATTATTACCCCTTACTTAAAACACTGAAAAAAGATTTAGAAAGATGGGCTAAACTGAAACTCTCATGGTATGGAAGGATCAGTGTGCTTAAAATGAATATCATGCCGAGGCTGCTATATGTCTTCCATGCCCTCCCTGTTCCCCTACCCAGAAGCTATCTGGATGAATTAAGGAGGATGGTTACAAAGTTTGTGTGGCAGAGTAGAAGGGCGAGGCTGAAATTTGCATTTATCTCACAGTCAAAAGATAAAGGGGGGTTAGCGGTACCTGACCCCATAAGATATTATCAGGCAGCTGTTTGTACTAGGGTGGTGGATTGGAATAGAAATGAAGCTTCCAAACAATGGGTCGGGATGGAGAAGGAATTCCTGGAGGGGGAATTAAGGGATGCTCCCTGGCTCCCATATATAGCGGAGACAACTCGAATGCCAGGTTCACTGGTAGAAAACACTCTGAAAACTTTTAAGAAGGTAAGTAGTAGGAGGGAGATGTCGGCGAGCCCCTCCCCTCTTATGCCATTGCTGGGAAATAGCAGATTCCCGCCAGGGTGTCGTAAAGGAAGCTACAGAGAATGGAGGAGGGGAAGAAACCCACGGATTTGTTCAATGATCAGAAAAGGTAGATGGCTGGAGGAAGGGGAAATTGCAGAACAACTACAGGTGACGCAGATAGATAGGTGGAGCATGTACCAATTTAGACATTTCCTCCGTGCTTTGGGCACGAAGGAAGTATTGTCTAGGGAGTTGACTCAGTTTGAGAAGCTATGTATGATGGAGGGGTCGACTAAGGGAACACTGGCAAAAATTTATAAAATACTGGAGGAGGAGGAGGACCACACCTTAAAGTATAAACTAAAGTGGGAGGAGGATATAGGGAGGAAATGGAAGAGCGCCCAATGGGAAAGAATTGTGAGGATGACATACAAGGCCTCGATGTCCACAAGAATACAGGAATCTGGGTATAAGTTGGTAATGAGGTGGTATTATACGCCAGTTAGATTAAACAAGATGAATGGAGCAAGCCCGTTATGCTGGAGGTGTGGAAAAGAGAGAGGAGATCTAATGCACATATGGTGGACATGTGAAGGCCTTGCTGGATACTGGGAGAAGGTAAAGAAATACATATGGGAACTGGCTGGAATACCAGCTCAGTCAGGCCCGGAGGTATATTTGCTACACTTGGTGGAAAAAGGGATTAATGAATATAGAGGGTCCTTGGGGATGCACTTAATCAATGCCTCGCGAATCCTAATCGCGAGAAAATGGAAGTGCCAACAGGCCCCATCCTTAAGGGAATGGTTTATGGAGATTGACCAAATTTACCAGATGGAAGAACTTTCATGTATCATTAAAGGAAAAGAAAACCGGGGGTGGGATAAATGGTTAGAATTCAGAGCAACAGAAGAGTATGAGAGGGGCAAAATATAGGGCGCAGAAGGGAATGGGAGGCGTGCCTATGGGCAGGGAGACATAGGCCCTGGATCACCGGTTTCTGTGTCCGAGTGGCAGTCGGGGATGGAACTCGGTTGAGTTTCAGGGCGGAGGCAATCCAGTATAAGTTTGGGCTGGAGTGAAGTGAAAGGCAGGTGGGCTTGGTGGGAACCTGTTCACTGTTCTGGGTGTGACTTATACTTCTGGGTGATGGTTCTTATCGTATACCAGGGTATGTCAGAGGGGGATGTAAACTGAGGATGGGGTAGGGGTTGATCCCCAAGAAGGGTGTACTATCAGGAAGGAGGCGGGACCAACGAGAAATGGTTTAGGAGTAGGTGAGCGAAGGAGAACTGGCCCGGGGACAGTGGAGGTGGGTCAGATTTGGGGAGGAGGGGGAGGGGGGCGGGGGGAGGGGTGCGGAAATCCTCAGGAAGATATGTATAGGAAGTTGCACTGGTATTTTGCTCTCTTTTTGTATTGTAAGCTGTTTGGAAAATATTTATTATTGGAAAAATAAAGAATAAAAAAAAAAAAAAAAAAAAAAAAAAAAAGAAAAACGTTGTTGGCTTAAGGTTCACTTTAACAGCTCTGTCCAAGTAATAAAACATCAGTCTGGGGGAGAGGAGAGCTGATAATTCCTGTCCATGAATGCGTGCTGCATAAAGAAACTAATCTGAACTCAAAAGTTCTACTACTTGAGCCCATATATTTCTTTTTCTCACAGCAGCTTGTATGTCCCCACTCATTATACTAAGGACAAGATCCTCAGATGACAACAGATGCTGACTGTCATCACACACACTCTGCAGTGAGAGAGATGCAGGGATCTCTGGAATTCAGGCAGAATAGAGCAAAGCAGAAGTGATTTACTTTGACATGTGACCTCTTATCTCTCCAAGTCCTGCGCCCTGCTGAATTTTATCGCCCTAGGCCTTGACCTTTGTGGCCTTTCCAGAAATCCGGCCCTGGGCCCCATTGTACCTAGAACTGGCCCTGCCCCCAACCTAAACTCTTTCCTAATGCCTAACCCTACCACCCTCCCATTATAAACCCTTTACCTAACCCTACTGCCCTCCCTTCCCCCCGCAGAGTCAAATTGACTACTGGTCTTCACCAGCTTTCCCCAGGGGGCCATGAACCACCACCCCTAGTAGGCAATGGACAACTCTGCTGTAAGTAGTCTCCAACCCCTAGGATGTGTATGTATTATCCCGTCATCATTCAGTTGGGCGCAGGGTGAGACGTAAGATGGCTATCACTGAAACCAAGGGGTAATGTGAAAAACTATTTCCGCACTGAGCTGGAAAAACTCTGGGAAGACACATAATTCGGGGTACGGCTATTGCCGGCACCCAAATTACAGGCATTTCTGGAGAAATCTCCTCGTGCTGCCACAGTCGTAATAACATTATGGTCTTTGGCAGCGCCCATCTGAGGCGCAGAGTGGTGTGGATCGGTCACCAAGATGACCAGATGAGCCTAGGATTGCCCTAGTAAAAACCAAGAGAACCGAGAGTTCAGATAGGAGGTGCAAACCACCGAATAGAGGTAGTGTAGTCAAAAACAAGCCAAAAGTCAGGGAAGGCAGCTAAGAATCCAAAGCGATAGTACAGGTTAAAGCCAAAGCAAGTGTAGCTGGATTCAGGACAAAGTCAGGGCAGGGGGAGGTCAAGCAGAGTCAGGTCACAAGCCAAGGTCAGGAAGATAATAAGGACACCCTAAACTGAGGTTACTGAGGAGGGACAATCTATCTCTGGAGCTGCAGAGGTCACAGCAACACCCCACTGCCAGCCAACCCCAGAGAAAAGCTGCCTGGCGTGACCATGCACAAATCCTGCACCTATGTGTGCGCATCACGAGCGCAACTATTATCAGACATTAGTCAGATTTCTGACTATAGGCGGAGTCTGCGCACATCTCAGACGTTTCGTTGTCGATGATAACTTTGGAAGGACAGACAAATGTTAATAAATATAAATCACAAATCATAGTTCCCAACTGTCCCTCTTTAGGAGCCTCCCTCGTCCTTCTGTCCTCCTCATTTGTCACGCTTTCAGGACTTTGTCCTTCTTTCTATGTAAATATATATATTTCTATACTAAAAAAAATGTGTTTGACTCTAAACTTTATTCCCATACTTTAAATTGACTTATTACTAATTTTAAAATGTTAATATGAAGGGAAATGAATCAGGATAGAAAGGACCAGTGTGGTTTGAATTATAAAACAACAAATTTCTTATGAAATCTTTATGGTATGCATGACTAGGGGTTTGTGTTGGGGTGTGGTTATGTGGTGGGGCAGGGGCGTGGCTTAAATGTCCCTCTTTCTCAACTCAAAAAGTTGGGAGGTATGCCTAAATGTTATTCAAGTATAAATCCTGCTCCAAAACTCTGCTTCAAGATAAGTGGACTGAAGCTGTGAGAAGCCTTCTTGGCACACGGCACCACTCTGGAGTCACCGCAGGTCACCTGAGGAACGAGCAGGACTCCTGCTCAGATGGGCCTCCGGACCGCAGATTATACCATGATACTATAACGAGATGCTGGACTGCGGTCAAAATATTCATAAGCATGTTCTATATATAGCACATAACTGCTTTCCAGCTTTCTCCTTCCAGAAACAGCACAAAGTCCAGCACAATGCCTTCCCCAGGTCCCATTCACACTTGCTGATTGCAAAACGCAAGCGCTTTTGCTAGCATTTTGCTATGGCGATTTTGCGCGATTAACATGAAAAAAAATCACCATTCACACCTGGCGATTTTCCCGCGATTGCGTTTAGCGCTTCTATAGCACTGAAACGCGATGGCCGGGAAATCGCCTGAAAATGGTGCAGGCTACGCGTTTGCTTTTATCGTTTTTGGGTGATTTGTGGCGATTAGCGCAAGTAAGAACGGGCCCATAGGGTTTCATTACACTAGTGCTTTTAAAAAGCGCTGACATTTGAGCATTTTGCCAAAATCGCGGCAAAACGCTCTAGTGTGAAGGGGCCCTAAAAAGGGCATTATAAAATACATCATTGGTACCTATGTCTTGTTCTCATTTTAGGGGTCTATTTATACAGAAGAGGTGATCCAATTACAGGCCGCCATTTCCCTGATTGGCCCCTAGGGGCCTGACTACAATCAGCAAAGACTGGGCCCCCAGCAAAGATAACCCAGGGGTTTCCGAGATACTCCTGGTGCTCCCCATTCCAGAGCTGGGGCCCTCTGAAGATATTCCACAAGAGCTTGTCAGATAGGTCCTCGTGGCTGCTTTCCTGTCCGTGTTTGAGCGTTGCTGTACTGTCTGCGCCTGTGAGTCTGAGGGGGCTGCACGCTGAGGGGGCTGCATGCTGAGAGGGCTGCATGCTGACAGGGCTGCAACCTGAGGGGGCTGCACACTGAGGGGGCTGCACAGGTAAGGGGGCAGCAAACTGAAGAGGCTGCTCAGGGAGGGGGCTGCACATGAATGAGCAGACTGGCCAGTGAGTGAGCATGCACAGAGACGAAGGTTTGCAGCAGAAGGCGGTTGCACATAAAAGGAGGCTGCTCATGGAATAGGGCAGATGTAATCTTTATGAAGATTGCACAGAGAACACTCAGGCCAGCGGCAACTAATAAGAGAACCACGGGATAACAGCAACGCAGCAAGATCACCTCACACTGTTGGAGAAGCAAATAGAAACTACAATGGAGTAGAGTGGCAAAACAGCCCATAACACTGAACATGCAGATCACGGAAATACACAGCGCTATCTTGTAGCTTTTTTTCACACATTCTAAGCATGAAAGCTGTTGCCTGTATATATCCCAACAGAAAGAACACAGAGGGAGAAGGCTGCACAGGACGACTCTACACACAGAATGGAGCCATCGCTGCCACCATGACCTCTGCTATGCCACATCTAATCATAGCAATCGCAAATCTCACTCAGTTCATTACGTTTAAACTTGAAATAAAGAAAGAAAGTGCTCATGAGCCGTTCTGTTTCTCCCCTTAAACAGCCGCCCTCCGCAGCCGGTGCTGGAGAATGACTTTCCGTGCCTTTGAACTGCTTTGTTCTGGAAGTTTTTCCAGCAGATTCTGCGCCGGATTTGATCCGCGGCGTCCGCCAGACGTAAGATCTTCCCTCCGCTTCTAAATAATCTATCAGAGGAAGCTGGGGAGGCGGAGGCGGGCATGTCAGGTGTAATTAGTCCGAAATCCGCCATCTATTCCTGTCGTTCAAGCCCTGAGTGATTCAAATTGAAATTCCCAGGTGAGGCGTCGCGGAAATCAAAGTGACCCTGTGAGGATGTGAGTGACAGCCGCCGGGGCGACCGCCGACGAGCCGAACGGCTTCAAATGAAATCGCTACAAAGGCAAAGGCTTTATTATCGGCTGCGCCACCTTCTAAAAAGAAAAAGAATTTCATCATGCTGCGAAAAGGTCGCTGCTACTAACAGGTAGTGCTTGTCGGTGGCGGCCATTTTGTACACCCCGTGTGCGGGGAGAGGGAGGAGGGGGCGCTATAAAGACATAAAAATAACATTTCTTCAAGGAAGCTGTATAATAGTTCACAAACCATCAGCTGCATATTCATTTGCTATGTTCTTCCTGAAGTGTCCTCAAAGACAACTGAAAGAGAGAGGTATATGGAGGCTGCCATGTTTATTTCCTTTTAAGCAATACCAGTTGCCTGGCTATCGTGCTGATCCTCTGCCTCTAATACTTTTAGCCATAGCCCCTGAACAAGCATGTAGCAGATCAGGCGTTTCTGACATTATTGTCAGATCTGACAGATTAGCTGCATGCTTGTTTCTGGTGTGATTCAGACACTACTGCAGCCAAACAGACCAGCAGGGTTGCCAGGCAACTGGCATTGTTTAACAAGAAATAAACATGGCAGCCTCCATAGTCTTCTCACTTCTGTTGTCCTTTAAAAGGAACCCGATGTGTGAGACTTATGGAAGCTGCCATATTTATTTCCTTTTAAACAATACCAGTTGCCTGGAAGCCCTGCTGATCTTTCTGGTCAGTGGGGTGTAAATCACACACCTGAAACAAGTATGCAGTTAATCTAGTCAGATTTGTCATAGACACCTGATCTACTGCATGCTTGTTCAGGGTCTAGGGCTTAAAATATTAGAGGCAGAGGATCAGCAGGACAGCCAGGCAATCTGTGTTATTTAAAAGGGAATGAACATGTCAGCCAGTCAGTCCTGGGAAACTTCACCTGCAGTCCCCGGGACGTAAACATTCGTCTTCTGTTGCGGTTGGCCCGCCGCTCCCTCTGCGTTATTTATCGTTTGTCTCAGCCTCACCCCACCATCTGGGTGTTTCAACGGGGGGTGAGGGGGGATATCTCCGGGGGTCAGCACGGACAAGTACGTGACTCTCCACGTAAGTTTGACGTCTCAGTGGGTCCCGCGGGCTCTCATGGAGGAGCTTCCGCTCATGTTGCCAGCAATGCTGGTTCTAGACTTCTTGCCGCCTGAGGCAAACTTGTGAGATGGCGCCGACCCCTCCCCCCCAGTATAATAATCACCCGAGTAGGTAGCCTGGAGGAGGTAGCAGGCAGGAAGGGGGGCAGAAGGCACAGAGGCGGGGGCGTATCCCCCCTCCCTCACCTGGGTCCCCCGATCTGCGCTCCCCCTTCAGCTATTAAGCGCAGCAGCGTAGTATAATCAGGCAGCGGGCGGGGATGACTCGCCTCTTCCTCGCTCCAGCGTGCGTTCCACTCTTGTCACTTCCTGCAATGCCGTAGACTTACAATACAGTGGGCGGCATTGCAGGAAGTGATGAGAGTGGAACGCACGCTGGAATGCGGAAGAGGCGAGTCATCCCTGCCCGCTGCCTGATATGACTACGCTGCTGTGCTTAATAGCTGGAGGGGAAACGCAGATCGGGGGACCCAGGTGAGGGAGGGGGGTCCGAACCCCTCCCACCACTGTGCCCAATACCCCCTTCCTGCCTGCTACCCCCTCCAGCTCGAAAGCCCCCCCCCCACCCACAGCCAGGTGGGTCCCGCACCCCCCCTCCGACTTTGCCGCCTTAGTAACCCGTCTCACCCTGCCTTATTGGCGGCCCGGCCCTGGTAGCCAGGCAATGGGGAGCTCAGTGTGTGCTCTCCAGTGCCGTCTCTGAACCAGGAAGTGGTTGACTCATGCAGAGACAGGTCAGAGTTCCCATTGGCTGGCTGTGCTTGTTAGACTTCCTGATGCGCTGTCAATTAACCCTTTCACTGCCAGCCGATTTGTCCTAAACGCGAACATCTACTCCAAGCAGTTTTTAGACATTTTGCGCTTATTAGGCTTACTTAGGATTTTTGACAAGAAAATCTTCATGAAATAGGACATATTATATATTGTTTTTTTCCCGTAATGAATTGGGCTTGAACACTGAAACAAAATGTTGTACTATTTCTGGAGATTTAACAAAATTTTTGAGTGATATATATAAAAAAAAAAACAGTGAAATAAAAAATAAAATAATGTTCTGTTGTGTTTTTTTTTTCAAAGAAGAATTACATTTAGTGACAAAAATGTTACTGTTTGTAAAAACCCTGATTCTGCTGAATCCATCAATATCAGATATGTATTAGTATCCCAGTTTTCCTGTCCTGGAATAGGTGCACCAGTACAGGTCGCCAGATAGAGGTGCAGCCAGTATAGGTAGCAAGGAATAGATGCTCCAGTCCAGGTAGATAGGTATAGGTGTAGAGAGTATAGGTACCCAGGTATAGGTGCCACCAATACAGGTAGCCAGGTATAGATGCAGCCAGTATAGGTAGCCAGGTATTGGTGCCCCCAGTACAGGTAGCCAGATATATGTGCAGCCAGTATAGGTAGCCAGGTATAGGTGTAGAGTATAGGTACACAGGTATAGGTGCCCCTAGTATAGGTAGCCAGATATATGTGCAGCCAGTATAGCCTATACTGGCTGCACATATATCTGGCTACCTATACTAGGGGCACCTATACCTGTGTACCTATACTCTACACCTATACCTGGCTACCTATACTGGCTGCACATATATCTGGCTACCTGTACTGGGGCACCAATACCTGGCTACCTATACTGGCTGCTTTTATACCTGGCTACCTGTATTGGTGGCACCTATACCTGGGTGCCTATACCTATTACCTATATTGGTGCACCTATGCCTTCTACCTATACTGGGGCACCTATTTCTGGCTACCTATACTGTATAGGTAGCCAGAAATAGGTGCACCAATATAGGTAATAGGTATAGGCACCCCCAGTATAGGTAGTAGTAATAGGTAGGTATAGGTAGCAGGTATAGTTGCCCCAGCATAGGTAGTAGGTGCAGGAGCCCCCAGTATAGGTATCAGGTATAGGGGCTACTGCGGGGAGGGGGGCCGCCATCATCCTTCCACATGCCCCCCCCCCCCCCTCCTGTGGCCCCCCTTTATGGCTGGAGTGCAGCGGTCAGTGTGTAATTAACTCACCCGATCGCTGCCTCCTGGTGTCTCCTCCGTCAGCATGCAGCTCCTGCTGACAACACCGCTCCTGTTGCCCCAGCCAGGCACAGGAGTGCGGAGAGAACCGCCGGCAGGCCTGACAAGCGCTTGTTCTATCTACACACTGTAAGTGTATCTATGTTGCGTGTTTACCTGAATTAAAAAGTTAATGCACCAAGGAGTGCTCCGTTTTTCTTCTATCGTCAGCACGCTACTCTCTGCTCCCCCGATCTCTGTACGACGCATAGTTACTACACGTCATACAGGAAGTAGAGAGGATAGGGATGGCGTGGGACACGGCCGGGCACAGAGCCAGTGATCAGGTGAGTAATTACACACCGACCGCTGCTCCAGCTGTTCAGGGAGGCAGAGGAGGGGGGCCCATGTGGAAGGAGGAAGGAATGATGTTGGCCCCCCTTCCTGCTGCTTACCAGGGGACAAAATTGTCAATAAAGTAATAGGTAGGTTGCTGGCAGGTAAAGCATTTACCTGCCAAAACGTACCTAGTATGTGCTTGGCAGGAAAAGGGTTACGCCAGGATGGTGCACTTGGTAATTGCCTGTGATAGTGTGAAGTCACTAGAGCTGATTGCTGAGCTTCCCTTGCTGTTGCCTCTTGTCATTTATTTTCAATTATTATTTACACAAGCAAGCACAGCAGAAATCAGCCTTCATATGACCCTGTACCGTAATACAGCACTTAGGTCATATGCATAACACCGCCCCTGGTGACGTACTATCTGCTGGACAGGGTCATATGCATAGCACCGCCCCTGGTGACGTACTATCTGCTGGACAGGGTCATATGCATAGCACCGCCCTTGGTGACATACTATCTGCTGGACAGGGTCATATGCATAGCACCGCCCCTGGTGACGTACTATCTGCTGGACAGGGTCATATGCATAGCACCGCCCCTGGTGACGTACTATCTGCTGGGCAGGGTCATATGAATAGCACTGCCCCTGGTGACATACTATCTGCTGGACAGGGTCATATGCATAGCACCGCCCCTGGTGACGTACTATCTGCTGGGCAGGGTCATATGAATAGCACCGCCCCTGGTGACATACTATCTGCTGGACAGGGTCATATGCATAGCACCGCCCCTGGTGACGTACTATCTGCTGGGCAGGGTCATATGAATAGCACCGCCCCCGGTGACGTACTACCTGCTGGGCAGGGTCATATGCATAACACCACCCCTGGTGACATACTATCTACTGGACAGGGTCCTATGCATAGCACCGCCCCCGGTGACATACTATCTGCTGGGCAGGATCATATGCATAGCACTGCCCCTGGTGACGTACTGCCTGCTGGGCAGGGTCATATGAATAGCACCGCCCCTGGTGACATACTATCTGCTGGACAGGGTCATATGCATAGCACCGCCCCTGGTGACATACTATCTACTGGACAGGGTCCTATGCATAGCACCGCCCCCGGTGACATACTATTTGCTGGGCAGGATCATATGCATAGCACTGCCCCTGGTGACGTACTGCCTGCTGGGCAGGGTCATATGCATAGCACCCCCCCGGTGATGTACTACCTGCTGGGCAGGGTCATGTGCATAACACCGCCCCCGGTGACGTACTACCTGCTGGGCAGGGTCATATGCATAGCACCGCTCCCGGTGACGTATTACCTGCTGGGCAGGGTCATATGCGTAGCACCGCCCCTGGTGACGTACTACCTGCTGGGCAGGGTCATATGCATATCACCGCCGCCAGTAACATGCTACCTGCTGGGCAGGAAATACATCATTGGGACTCCTGTCGGTCCGGGCATGCGTGTCGCACCGCGCTCCCATCGTGCTCACTTACTACATCGCCCACTTACTTGCATTACTGCATAATCCGTGTGGTAGGCGTGCATTATGCAGTAACGCGGCCTTTGCGTGGGGATTGTGGTGATGTGGATAGTTCCGGCACACTGCATTGCATTGTGTGAAGTGTGCAAGTCTCCATAAACTTGCATGGCCCTTGCTATGGGCATGCGGCGGGAAATAGTAACACGATACGACGCAGCATGCAAGTGTGAAAGGGGTCTTAACCACTTAAAGGGACACCTAAGTAAAAAAAAAAATTAGTTTTACTCACCTGGGGCTTCCAATAGCCCCCTGCAGCTGTCCGGTGCCCTTGCTGTCTCCCTCCGATCCTCCTGGCCCCCGCCGGCAGCCACTTCCTGTTTCGGTGACAGGAGCTGACAGGCTGGGGACACGAGTGATTCTTCGCGTTCCTGGCCACAATAGCGCCATCTATGCTGCTATAGCATATATCATATACCATATAGCAGCATAGAGGGTGCTAATGTGTCTGGGAACGCGAAGAATCACTCGCGTCCCCAGCCTGTCAGCTCCTGTCACCGAAACAGGAAGTGGCTGCCGGCGGGGCCAGGAGGATCGGAGGGAGACGGCGAGGGCAGCGGACAGCTGCAGGGGGCTATTGGAAGCCCCAGGTGAGTAAAACTCATTTTTTTTGTTTGACTTAAGTGTCCCTTTAAGGACCACAGGCTTTACCCTCCCCAGTGACCAGGCTATTTTTTACAAATTAGGCCACTGCAGCTTTAAGGCTTTGCTCACATCTACAATCTCAATTGCTGACGGCCGCGTTTTGCGATTTTGAGAGTGATTTATTTCCCCTCCCGGCGCTTACCTGCGCGTTACGATTTTGTGTAAATCTCTTTTCCCACGCTGCGTTCCAAGCAGCGTCACGGGACTACAAACACTTCCTCCTTCAACCCGGAAGGAGGAAGTGTTTGTAGTCACGTGACCACGACTTGGAACACAGTGTGGGATGCGCTGTGGGGCGGGTTAAAGGAGACGCCTGCTGGGCATTCTGCGCATGCAGTACTACTGCGCAGGCACAGAACACTCCCGACGGGAGCGCATGCGCAGCTGGACTGCGTCGACTGGTCCTGACTGAAGGATTTTGGGGCCGTATTGTGGACAATCGACGGTGACGAGAAGGCGATAAGCCTGGAGGGGGCTGGAGGAAGCCCCAGGTATATATATATATTTTCCATCTTACATTTTACGGTACATTTTAAATACATTTAACGTATTAGTAAAATCTAGTGGGATGTAATCCTCTTCCTGGTTCTGTTTATATTTCAGGAGTTCAGTCCTGGAGATGATGATGTTCACTTTCTTGACTTTGACATTGATCATTAAAGAGACTCCGTAACAAAAATTGCATCCTGTTTTTTTTAATCCTGCAAGTTCAAAAAGCTATTCTAATGTGTTCTGGCTTACTGCAGCACGTTCTACTATCACCATCTCTGTAATAAATCAACTTATCTCTCTCTTGTCAGACTTGTCAGGCCTGTGTCTGGAAGGCTGCCAAGTTCTTCAGTGTTGTGGTTCTGTGATGCATCTCCCCCCTCCAGGCCCCTCTCTGCACACTGCCTGTGTATTATTTAGATTAGTGCAGCTTCTCTCTGCTCTATTATCTTTTACAAGCTGGATAAATCCTCCTCTGAGCTGGCTGGGCTTTCACATACTGAGGAATTACATACAGGCAGAGCTGTCTGCACTCTGCAGGAAGAAACAGCCTGACACTTCAGTGGAAGATAGCTGCAGGGGGAAAGAAACACACAAATGATCTCTTGAGATTCAAAAGGAAGGGTGTATACAGCCTGCTTGTGTATGAATGTATTTTCTATGTGTGGACATACTGTACATCAATCTACTTCCTGTTTTGGTGGCCATTTTGTTTGTTTATAAACAAACTTTTTAAAACACTTCTTAAACACTTTTTATGCGGCGAGGAGCGGCGAAATTGTGACAGAGGGTAATAGGAGATGTCCCCTAACGCACTGGTATGTTTATTTTTGTGCGATTTTAACAATACAGATTCTCTTTAATCACTTCAGCCCTCAGTCGTTTTCACTTTATGCATCCGAGCAATGTTCACCTCCCATTCATTAGCCTATAACTTTATCACTACTTATCACAATGAACTGATCTACATCTTGTTTTTTCCGCGACCAATTAGGCTTTCTTTGGGGGGTACATTTTGCTAAGAGCTACCTTACTGTAAATGCAGTTTAACAGTAAGAATAAGAAAAAAATGGAAAAAATTCATTATTTCTCAGTTTTCGGCCATTATAGTTTTAAAATAATACATGCCTCCATAATTAAAACCCACGTATTGTATTTGCCCATTTGTCCCGGTAATTACACCGTTTAAATTATGTCCCTATCACAATATTTTATTTGGAAATAATAGTGCATTTTTTCCGTTTTGCATCCATCACTATTTACAAGCTTATAATTTAAAAAAAAATAGAAATATTTTATCTTTACATAGATATTTAAAAAGTTTAGACTCTTAGGTAAATATTTATGTGTTTTTTTCATTGTAATGTTTCTTTTTTATTATTATTAAACATTTTATTTGGGTATTTTTGGGAGGGTGGGATGTAAATAGTAATTTTTTTTAATGTAAATATATGTTTATTTTTTTTTTTTTTTTAATGTAGATGTAGTTTTACTTTTTGGCCACAAGGTTAGGTTTGTTTACATGACGTCACCTTAGGTTTGTTTACATGACGTCACTCTAAGAGTGACGTCATGTAAACAAACCTAAGGTGACGTCATGTAAACAAACCTAACCTTGTGGCCAAAAAGTAAAACTACATCTACATTAAAAAAAATAAAAAAATGGTGCCCACACTTCTTTGACTTGTGAGCTACTTTAAACAATTACCAAGTCAAAATTATCTACCTGTGTGCAGTTTTGGGAGCAAAATTGTATATACAGAATGGAAAATATAGTGGGGTCGGAATCTACCATGAAGTCCTGTGTGATCTACCGGTAGATCACGATCTACCTAACGGGCACCCCTGTTAAGCATAACATGTAGTGAAGTAGGGGGACGTAGGAGGCAGAAAAAGCAAGGCTTCCAAGAGAAGTTGTTTCTTTTTCTGCAGGGGAGAGGAATCAGAGAACGGGCACCATGGTCCGATTCATTGATTCCTGGGCTAACGATCTGCAGCTGGGAATGTGCGTACACGCGCGCGATCGGCCGCGGGAGTGCGCGGGAGCGCACATGGCCTCCTGGACTTAGCTCTACGTCCAGGAGGAGAAAGTGGTTAAAGGGCCGCATCCTTGTTTAACTAGCTAAAGACTGCCCCCACCCCAATGGGCGTGGCCACGGCGGCAGCCCCAGGACCGCCTAACGCCAATTGGACACGGATGTCCCACTGGGACATTAGAGAGCGATCAGCTCTCATAGGCAGAAGCCTATGACAGCCGATCGCCAGGATTGGCTGGCTGGGGGGAGGGAGGGGTTTGCAAAAAAAAAAAAAAATTATAAAAAAAAGAAACAAATATTTATTCAAAAACAAACAAAAACTAGGGGGGCGATCAGACCCCACCAACAGAGAGCTCTGTTGGTGGGGAGAATAGGGGGGGGGGGGGGGGATCACTTGTGTGCTGAGTTGTGCGACCCTGCAGTTTGGCCTGAAACCTGCAATTGCCAATTACACTAAATATGGCCTGGTCTTTAAAGGGAAGGTTCAGGCAGAGGGTAAAAAAAATCTATATCCACTTACCTGGGGCTTCCTCCAGCCCGTGGAAGGCAGGAGGTGCCCTCGCCGCCGCTGCGGAGGGTCCCGGTCGTCTCCGGTGGCCGACCCGACCTGGCCAGACCCGGCTGCCAGGTCGGGCTCTTCTGCGCTCCAATATGCGCCTCACGGGGGCGTGCTGATGTCATCGGACGTCCTCCGGGCTGTACTGCGCATGCCGGCCTGGCCAGGTCAGGTCGGCCACCGGAAGCCTGCGGAGTGGCGGCGAGGGCACCTCCTGCCTTCCATGGGCTGGAGGAAGCCCCAGGTAAGTGGATATGGATTTTTATTTTTTTTACCCTCTGCCTGAACCTTCCCTTTAAAGAGACACTGAAGCAGGAAAAAAAATATGATATAATGAATTGGTTGTGTACTATGAATAATTACTAGAAGTTTAGCAGCAAAGAAAATATTCTCATACTTTTATTTTCAGGTATAGTGTTTTTTCTAACATTGAACAATTCTACAATATGTGCAGATTACACAACACTCAGCATTCAAAATGATTCTTTCAGAGCAGTCTGTGAACTAATGACCTCTCCTCTGGCAGAAGAAAAGTAATTAGTTCAATAACACTTGAGATAATAAAACTCAGATAACAGCCCTCTCCAGGACTTTGAAAGTAGTAGAGCTTAATGGCTTGTTTGCATAGAGATAACAACTGGAGTTTCTCAACTCTTCCTGTACTGGAAACAATTAGACTGATGTATCTGATCTTAGGGCCCTTTTCCACTAGCAATCGCTAGCGTTCACGCTGAATGCTAGCGATTGCTGAATCGCAATTATCGGCGATTCCCCGACGTTCGCGGCCGCGATTTTGCTATGCTATGCACTGCATAGCAAAATCGCGGCAAAAGTCGCTCCACGGCGCGATCGCGATCAAGTAAAAAACGAATCGCGGTAGTGGAAATTACCTACCGCGATTCCTATGTTAAAAAGCAAACCGTAGCGATTGTAAAATCGCTAGCGGTTTGCGTTTTTGCGATTCAGCCAGCGCAAACGCGCTGGTGGAAAAGGGCCCTGAATGTTTTATTTCTTAGCTGTACTACACATACAAATCATAATATCATAATTTTTTTTTGCTTCAGTGTCTCTTTAAGGGGGGCTTAGCACTATGGTCCTCAAGTGGTTAACACAAGTCCGTTTTGGTATTTCACGTGTATGTTTCTTCCTACCACATCAGAACAGGTTCAGTTGCCCCTTATAACGTCACGCTCCTGTCCCCTGAAGCGCTCTGTGCCTGCCTAGTAGTACTGTGTAGGCGCAGAACGCTCCAGAGATCCGGAGCTTGGCGGGGGCACACGCGGCCGAGCCACGCATGGGCAGAAGGCAACGAGTGGCGGCAACTGACCGGATTACCGGGAGTCGTAACGCCAGAATGGGGGACCCGAGGAGGATGGCAAGGGAAGCCCCAGTGCTCATGCGGCTGGAGGAAGCCCCAGGTGAGTATAAATAATGGCCTGTATACCATCTCTGGTATATTTTAATCTAATCCCTGCCATAGTCATATCTATGTATCACGTAGCGTGTGTATTGTAGTATAGGGCCGATATTTTAGCAGGAAGCCAATGAACTTCTCTGTATGTTTTTGAGATAAAACCCATACAGACACATGAGAACATACAAACTCCATGCAGATAGTGTTCTGGTTGGGATTTGAACTGGGAACCCAACGCTGCAAGGCAAGAGTGTTAACTATGGTACCAGCACATTAATATTTGGGGGAACATCAGCCCGGGGGACCGCCACACATCCAATTGATCACGTCAGTCTGAGATTCCCTGCGTGCTCAATTGATTTCCAACACGTCCAATCTGATTTCCAATCGTTTATCTGATTGATTTTGTACAGAAGCGATCAGAAGAACGATTGGAAATTAGATTGACCTGTCGGGAATAATCGATTTGACCTGACAGGATATTGCATGGTGTGTACTGGGCATAATCCTTGTTGCGATACAGATTTTCATCCGATTCGATAACCAATGAGATGGTCGATCTGGTCGCACAAATGAAGCTAATATATGAGCTCAGTGCTGGGAAGTGGGGATGGAATATTTCCAGCATGACCTCTGACCTGCCGGCCGGACACTGACGCGCGCGAGCCGAGCACAGCAGATACACTGATACATTGTATGCATCCGATGATCCCTGCCAGCCCCGCCCTCCGCCTGCAGCCCCTCCCCGGATCCCCGCCCCTCCTCTGGCAGCTCCTCCCCCGGGCCGGGCACACACAGGCCGGAGACACAGAGGAGCAGCCGGCCGGACGGGGAGAGTCTCCGCTGATCGGTGAGTTCCGGCGGGGGGGAGGGCCGGGAGAGGCCGGGGAATGTGAGCGGCAGCCGGGAGGGGTGGAGAGACGGGAGGGTGAATAATGCGAGCAGCAGCCGGCGGCCTGTGCGGGGAGAGCCGGAGATCTGTGCATAGAATGGCTGCATCGCCTGTGTGTGATCACAGCTCCAGCTCTACCATTATCATTGTATATTCCCATTATTATATACCCGTCACTGATACAACTATTATTATATATGTCCATCACTGATACAACTATTATTATACACCCCATAATACTGATACCCCCATTATTATACACCCCATCACTGATACCCCCATTATTATACACCCCATCACTGATACCCCCATTATTATACACCCCATCACTGATACCCCCATTATAAACCTCATCACTGATATCCCCATTATTATACACCCCATCACTGATATCCCCATTATTATACACCCCATCACTGATACCCCCATTATTATACACCCCATCACTGATACCCCCATTATAAACCCTATCACTGATACCCCCATTATAAACCCTATCACTGATACCCCCATTATAAACCCTATCACTGATACCCCCATTATAAACCCTATCACTGATACCCCCATTATAAACCCTATCACTGATACCCCCATTATAAACCCTATCACTGATACCCCCATTATAAACCCTATCACTGATACCCCCATTATAAACCCTATCACTGGTACCCCCATTATTATACACCCCACCACTGGTACCCCCATTATTATACACCCCACCACTGGTACCCCCATTATTATACACCCCACCACTGGTACCCCCATTATTACATATGTTCATCACTGATACCCCCATTATTATACACCCCATAATACAATGTGACTGGCTCCATCACTGATACCCCCATTATTATACACCCCATCACTGATAACCCCATTATTATACACCCCATAATACAGTGTGACTGGGCCCATCACTGATACCACCATTATTATATTATTTATAGGGACATGTTGCCATTTATTGCAGGATGGCATGTAGCGTATAAGCAGTGTAGAGTCACACGGTGTTTTGGGTGATGGCCATTTCCCATGGTTGTGAAGGGTTGACTCTGAGTCATCTGTATAATCCTTCACTGATATCCATAGTATTATATACTGATGCTGAAAGCTGCAGATTTTAGGGGTGGAACTTAATGCTGCATATGGCAGGGGGTGGGGCTTAGTGCTGCAGGCGCTGGTGGGATGGGCTGAATGCTGCATGTGGTAGGGGGTGCGGCTTAGTGCTGCAGACGTTGGTGGGGTGGGCTGAATGCTGCATGTGATGGGGAGGGGCTGAATGCTGCATGTGACAGGGGGAGGGGCTGAATGCTGAGGTCAGCAGGTGAGTAGGGTGAGACCTGTCACTGCATTAGCACCCACTGCCTTCTGAAGGCGGAAACTAGTAATACCTGAATTTGTGCACGTTCTAGTGTGAAGCCAGCGTGGCGTGCCTGGCAGACATTCCGCCCTGGGCAGAGACCCAGTTTGCCTCTGCAGAAGTTTGGCCCGCTTGTGTGTAATGTATCTTAGAATTGTGATGGAATATTAGTTAGATACTGGCTTGGTGCTGTTTGGTTTCTTGGATTTATTGGCTTTGTTTGAAACATTCCTATTTGTTTTTTTATATTTGGCTAAACCCCCCCCAAAATTCAGATATTTCCATTATATTTTTATATGTAGGTTGTGATATGGAGGCTGCTACCTTTATTCCAGTTTAGTTTGTTGCTTACTGTCTGGCTTCTGTAGACTCACATCTGGGACAGGCTTGTAGCCAATGGAGGCGCACCTGGGACAAGCTTGTAGCCAATGGAGGCACACCTGGGACAAGCTTGTAGCCAATGGAGGCACACCTGGGACAGGCTTGTAGCCAATGGCGGCGCACCTGGGACAAGCTTGTAGCCAATGGAGGCGCACCTGGGACAAGCTTGTAGCCAATGGAGGCGCACCTGGGACAAGCTTGTAGCCAATGGAGGCGCACCTGGGACAGGCTCGTAGCCAATGGAGGCACACCTGGGACAAGCTCGTAGCCAATGGAGGCGCACCTGGGACAGGCTCGTAGCCAATGGAGGCACACCTGGGACAAGCTCGTAGCCAATGGATGCACACCTGGGACAGGCTCGTAGCCAATGGATGCACACCTGGGACAAGCTTGTAGCCAATGGAGGCACACCTGGGACAAGCTTGTAGCCAATGGAGGCACACCTGGGACAAGCTTGTAGCCAATGGAGGCACACCTGGGACAAGCTTGTAGCCAATGGAGGCACACCTGGGACAAGCTCGTAGCCAATGGAGGCACACCTGGGACAAGCTTGTAGCCAATGGAGGCACACCTGGGACAAGCTTGTAGCCAATGGAGGCACACCTGGGACAAGCTTGTAGCCAATGGAGGCACACCTGGGACAAGCTTGTAGCCAATGGATGCACACCTGGGACAAGCTTGTAGCCAATGGATGCACACCTGGGACAAGCTTGTAGCCAATGGAGGCACACCTGGGACAAGCTTGTAGCCAATGGAGGCACACCTGGGACAAGCTTGTAGCCAATGGATGCACACCTGGGACAAGCTTGTAGCCAATAAAATCACACCAAGGTGTGGTTCACTGTATACTGTAAATCGCAAGTGCTGAGTGCTTTTGTGAGTGCTTTTCAAAGCAATTTTAAGCCCCATCTACACTATGGGACATTGCAGCGATCCGGCGGCTCGATTAGCCGCCGGATCGCCTCTTCCGCGTGCGCCGCATTCGATTCCCCGCTCGCCGCTCGTGTGCCGCATTCGATTCCCCGCTCGTCCCCGCCGGCGCCGCTTATCTTCCGCTCGATTCCCTGCCACTGTCCCCTCGCGGGGAGCGAGCAGGGAATCGGCGGTGCGGAGATCCGTCCTGTCGGATCTTGATTGATAAGGAGCATCGCGGCCGCATCTACTCGTGTAGATGCGGCTTTAGAGCTATTAAGTGCTTATGTGTGCGCTTTTGTGTGGCTATTAGCGTTTTTTTTTCTTCTTCCAAGTCAATCAGGAAGTGAACTCTTTGTCCTGGAACGGAATCTTTTTTTTTTTTTTTTTTTTTTGTTATTTTGTAACAGTGCTCACAAAATAGCTTTTCAAGTGCATAGCTATTTTCCTAGCACTATCCAAAAGCGCTCATAGTGTGAACAAGCCATTAGGACAGGCTTGTAGCCAATGGCATCACATCTGGGCCAAGCCTGGGACAGGCTTGTAGCCAATGGAGGAACACCTGGGACAAGCTTGTAGCCAATGGAATTGCACCTGGGACAAGCTTGTAGCCAATGGAATTGCACCTGGGACAAGCTTGTAGCCAATGGAGGCACACCTGGGACAAGCTTGTAGCTAATGGAATTGCACCTGGAACAGGCTTGTAGCCAACGGAGGCATACCTGGGACAAGCTTGTAGCCAACGGAGGCATACCTGGGACAGGCTTGTGGCCGACGGAGGCGCACCTGGGACAGGCTTGTGGCCGACGGAGGCGCACCTGGGACAGGCTTGTGGCCGACGGAGGCGCACCTGGGACAGGCTTGTGGCCGACGGAGGCGCACCTGGGACAGGCTTGTGTCCGACGGAGGCGCACCTGGGACAGGCTTGTGTCCGACGGAGGCGCACCTGGGACAGGCTTGTGTCCGACGGAGGCGCACCTGGGACAGGCTTGTGTCCGACGGAGGCGCACCTGGGACAGGCTTGTGTCCGACGGAGGCGCACCTGGGACAGGCTTGTGTCCGACGGAGGCGCACCTGGGACAGGCTTGTGTCCGACGGAGGCGCACCTGGGACAGGCTTGTGTCCGACGGAGGCGCACCTGGGACAGGCTTGTGTCCGACGGAGGCGCACCTGGGACAGGCTTGTGGCCGACGGAGGCGCACCTGGGACAAGCCGTTGTTGCATTTAATTGACCCATTACCAAGCTGCATACATTTGCCTGGGCTTTGCATCAGCATTATAAGGCTGCCATTGACCATCCCTGGGTATACCTGCAGAGTCAGCTGGCATTGTACAGAGGATGAGGGTATGCGGAGCCCGCAGGGCCTTGCTGTGCTTCACCGCTCAATCTTCACTCCTTCCTGCCCATTCCACTCATCAGGCTTCATCTGTTATCAGGCTGACTGCTGGGAAGTGCGATCCGGCGAGCGGATTGGTCGTTGCCGGGCGGCAGCATCTCTGTCATGTTTAATGAGGCCAGTAAAGCGCGAGGACGCCTGAGCCGCTGTGACCGCGTATCGGATCTGGATGGATGCTGAGGATTTCTGCTTTACCGGAAGGTGATTCTGTGACTTCTGATGGAGGAGTCTCTACACTCGCGCTGCACTCTCCTTCTATTTTTGGCAATGGACCCTGAACTAAGATGCTGCCGATCAGATTTTAGCTTAGCCGCATGCTTGTTTCAGGTGTGTTTCAGACACTACTGCAGCCAGAGAGATCAGCAGGATGCCAGTAAACTGGTATTGTTTAAGAGGATATAAATATGGCAGCCTCCATATGCCTCTCAGGTTTACTTTGAAAACGTCCCGCAAACGTATACGACATGCATGCGTTTTGTAGTGGGAACAGGGCCTACTGTTTTATTTATTTTTTTTTTAATGCTTTTTTTGCCTGCTTTTGCGACTTGCTAGTGCAGCATCAGGTGTAAGGGCGGCTGCATGTCTGTCACTGAGCATAGCACAGGGTACAGCAGGAAGGTGTAAGGGCAGCTGCATGTCTGTCACTGAGTATAGCACAGGGTACAGCAGGAAGGTGTAAGGGCAGCTGCATGTCTGTCACTGAGTATAGCACAGGGTACAGCAGGAAGGTGTAAGGGCGGCTGCATGTCTGTCACTGAGTATAGCACAGGGTACAGCAGGAAGGTGTGAGAGTGGCTGGATGTCTGTCACTGAGTATAGCACAGGGTACAGCAGGAAGGTGTAAGGGCAGCTGCATGTCTGTCACTGAGTATAGCACAGGGTACAGCAGGAAGGTGTAAGGGCGGCTGCATGTCTGTCACTGAGCATAGCACAGGGTACAGCAGAAAGGTGTAAGGGCAGCTGCATGTCTGTCACTGAGTATAGCACAGGGTACAGCAGGAAGGTGTAAGGGCAGCTGCATGTCTGTCACTGAGTATAGCACAGGGTACAGCAGGAAGGTGTAAGGGCGGCTGCATGTCTGTCACTGAGCATAGCACAGGGTACAGCAGAAAGGTGTAAGGGCAGCTGCATGTCTGTCACTGACTATAGCACAGGGTACAGGGTAAGGTGTAAGAGCGGCTGCATGTCTGTCACTGAGTATAGCACAGGGTACAGCAGGAAGGTGTAAGGGCGGCTGCATGTCTGTCACTGAGTATAGCACATGGTACAGCAGGAAGGTGTAAGGGCGGCTGCATGTCTGTCACTGAGTATAGCACAGGGTACAGCAGGAAGGTGTAAGGGCGGCTGCATGTCTGTCACTGAGTATAGCACAGGGTACAGCAGGAAGGTGTAAGAGCGGCTGCATGTCTGTCACTGAGTGAAGCTCAGGGTACACTAGGAAGGTGTAAGAGCGGCTGCATGTCTGTCACTGAGTATAGCACAGGGTACACTAGGAAGGTGTAAGAGCGGCTGCATGTCTGTCACTGAGTATAGCACAGGGTACAGCAGGAAGGTGTAAGAGCGGCTGCATGTCTGTCACTGAGTATAGCACAGGGTACACTAGGAAGGTGTAAGAGCGGCTGCATGTCTGTCACTGAGTATAGCACAGACAGGGTACAGCAGGAAGGTGTAAGGGCGGCTGCATGTCTGTCACTGAGTATAGCACAGGGTACAGCAGGAAGGTGTAAGAGCGGCTGCATGTCTGTCACTAAGTATAGCACAGGGTACAGCAGGAAGGTGTAAGAGTGGCTGCATGTCTGTCACTGAGTATAGCACAGGGTACAGCAGGAAGGTGTAAGGGCGGCTGCATGTCTGTCACTGAGTATAGCACATGGTACAGCAGGAAGGTGTAAGGGCGGCTGCATGTCGGTCACTGAGTATAGCACAGGGTACACTAAGATGGTGTAAGAGCGGCTGCATGTCTGTCACTAAGTATAGCACAGGGTACAGGAGGAAGATGTAAGAGCGGCTGCATGTCTGTCACTGAGTATAGCACAGGGTACAGGACGAAGGTGTAAGAGCGGCTGCATGTCTGTCACTGAGTATAGCACAGGGTACAGCAGGAAGGTGTGAGAGTGGCTGGATGTCTGTCACTGAGTATAGCACAGGGTACAGGAGGAAGATGTAAGAGCTGCTACATGTCTGTCACTGAGTATAGCACAGGGTACAGCAGGAAGGTGTAAGAGAGGCTGCATGTCTGTCACTGAGTATAGCACAGGGTACAGCAGGAAGGTGTAAGGGCGGCTGCATGTCTGTCACTGAGTATAGCACATGGTACAGCAGGAAGGTGTAAGGGCGGCTGCATGTCTGTCACTGAGTATAGCACAGGGTACCACAGGAAGGTGTAAGAGCGGCTGCATGTCTGTCACTGAGTATAGCACAGGGTACAGCAGGAAGGTGTAAGGGCGGCTGGATGTCTGTCACTGAGTATAGCACAGGGTACAGCAGGAAGGTGTAAGGGCGGCTGCATGTCTGTCACTGAGTATAGCACAGGGTACAGCAGGAAGGTGTAAGAGAGGCTGCATGTCTGTCACTGAGTATAGCACAGGGTACAGCAGGAAGGTGTAAGGGCGGCTGGATGTCTGTCACTGAGTATAGCACAGGGTACAGCAGGAAGGTGTAAGGGCGGCTGCATGTCTGTCACTGAGTATAGCACAGGGTACAGCAGGAAGGTGTAAGGGCGGCTGCATGTCGGTCACTGAGTATAGCACAGGGTACAGGAGGAAGATGTAAGAGCTGCTGCATGTCTGTCACGGAGTATAGCACAGGGTACAGCAGGAAGGTGTGAGAGTGGCTGGATGTCTGTCACTGAGTATAGCACAGGGTACAGGAGGAAGGTGTAAGGGCGGCTGCATGTCTGTCACTGAGTATAGCACAGGGTACAGCAGGAAGGTGTAAGGGCGGCTGCATGTCTGTCACTGAGTATAGCACAGGGTACAGGAGGAAGATATAAGAGCTGCTGCATGTCTGTCACTGAGTATAGTACATGGTACAGCAGGAAGGTGTAAGAGAGTCTGCATGTCTGTCACTGAGTATAGCACAGGGTACAGCAGGAAGGTGTAAGGGCGGCTGCATGTCTGTCACTGAGTATAGCACAGGGTACAGCAGGAAGGTGTGAGAGTGGCTGGATGTCTGTCACTGAGTATAGCACAGGGTACAGCAGGAAGGTGTAAGGGCGGCTGCATGTCTGTCACTGAGTATAGCACAGGGTACAGCAGGAAGGTGTAAGGGCGGCTGCATGTCTGTCACTGAGTATAGCACAGGGTACAGGAGGAAGATGTAAGAGCTGCTGCATGTCTGTCACTGAGTATAGCACAGGGTACAGCAGGAAGGTGTAAGGGCGGCTGCATGTCTGTCACTGAGTATAGCACAGGGTACAGCAGGAAGGTGTGAGAGTGGCTGGATGTCTGTCACTGAGTATAGCACAGGGTACAGGAGGAAGGTGTAAGGGCGGCTGCATGTCTGTCACTGAGTATAGCACAGGGTACAGCAGGAAGGTGTAAGAGAGGCTGCATGTCTGTCACTGAGTATAGCACATGGTACAGCAGGAAGGTGTAAGGGCGGCTGCATGTCTGTCACTGAGTATAGCACATGGTACAGCAGGAAGGTGTAAGAGAGGCTGCATGTCTCTCACTGAGTATAGCACAGGGTACAGCAGGAAGGTGTAAGGGCGGCTGCATGTCTGTCACTGAGTATAGCACAGGGTACAGCAGGAAGGTGTAAGAGAGGCTGCATGTCTGTCACTGAGTATAGCACAGGGTACAGCAGGAAGGTGTAAGGGCGGCTGCATGTCTGTCACTGAGTATAGCACAGGGTACAGCAGGAAGGTGTAAGAGAGGCTGCATGTCTGTCACTGAGTATAGCACAGGGTACAGCAGGAAGGTGTAAGGGCGGCTGCATGTCTGTCACTGAGTATAGCACAGGGTACAGGAGGAAGATGTAAGAGCTGCTGCATGTCTGTCACTGAGTATAGCACATGGTACAGCAGGAAGGTGTAAGAGAGGCTGCATGTCTGTCACTGAGTATAGCACAGGGTACAGCAGGAAGGTGTAAGGGCGGCTGCATGTCTGTCACTGAGTATAGCACAGGGTACAGCAGGAAGGTGTAAGAGAGGCTGCATGTCTATCACTGAGTATAGCACATGGTACAGCAGGAAGGTGTAAGGGCGGCTGCATGTCTGTCACTGAGTATAGCACAGGGTACAGCAGGAAGGTGTAAGAGAGGCTGCATGTCTGTCACTGAGTATAGCACAGGGTACAGCAGGAAGGTGTAAGGGCGGCTGCATGTCTGTCACTGAGTATAGCACATGGTACAGCAGGAAGGTGTAAGGGCGGCTGCATGTCTGTCACTGAGTATAGCACAGGGTACAGGAGGAAGATGTAAGAGCTGCTGCATGTCTGTCACTGAGTATAGCACAGGGTACAGCAGGAAGGTGTAAGAGCGGCTGCATGTCTGTCACTGAGTATAGCACAGGGTACAGCAGGAAGGTGTAAGGGCGGCTGGATGTCTGTCACTGAGTATAGCACAGGGTACAGCAGGAAGGTGTAAGGGCAGCTGCATGTCTGTCACTGAGTATAGCACAGGGTACAGCAGGAAGGTGTAAGGGCGGCTGCATGTCTTTCACTGAGTATAGCACAGGGTACAGCAGGAAGGTGTAAGGGCAGCTGCATGTCTGTCACTGAGTATAGCACAGGGTACAGCAGGAAGGTGTAAGGGCGGCTGCATGTCTGTCACTGAGTATAGCACAGGGTACAGCAGGAAGGTGTAAGGGCGGCTGCATGTCGGTCACTGAGTATAGCACAGGGTACAGGAGGAAGATGTAAGGGCGGCTGCATGTCGGTCACTAAGTATAGCACAGGGTACAGCAGGAAGGTGTGAGAGTGGCTGGATGTCTGTCACTGAGTATAGCACAGGGTACAGGAGGAAGGTGTAAGGGCGGCTGCATGTCTGTCACTGAGTATAGCACAGGGTACAGCAGGAAGGTGTAAGGGCAGCTGCATGTCTGTCACTGAGTATAGCACAGGGTACAGCAGGAAGGTGTAAGGGCGGCTGGATGTCTGTCACTGAGTATAGCACAGGGTACCTCAGGAAGGTGTAAGGGCGGCTGCATGTCTGTCACTGAGTATAGCACATGGTACAGCAGGAAGGTGTAAGAGTGGCTGCATGTCGGTCACTGAGTATAGCACAGGGTACAGCAGGAAGGTGTAAGGGCGGCTGCATGTCTGTCACTGAGTATAGCACAGGGTACAGCAGGAAGGTGTAAGGGCGGCTGCATGTCTGTCACTGAGTATAGCACAGGGTACAGGAGGAAGATGTAAGAGCTGCTGCATGTCTGTCACTGAGTGTAGCACAGGGTACAGCAGGAAGGTGTAAGAGAGGCTGCATGTCTGTCACTGAGTATAGCACATGGTACAGCAGGAAGGTGTAAGAGAGGCTGCATGTCTGTCACTGAGTATAGCACAGGGTACAGGACGAAGGTGTAAGAGCTGCTGCATGTCTGTCACTGAGTATAGCACAGGGTACAGCAGGAAGGTGTAAGAGCGGCTGCATGTCTGTCACTGAGTATAGCACAGGGTACAGCAGGAAGGTGTAAGAGAGGCTGCATGTCTGTCACTGAGTATAGCACAGGGTACAGGACGAAGGTGTAAGAGCTGCTGCATGTCTGTCACTGAGTATAGCACAGGGTACAGCAGGAAGGTGTAAGAGCGGCTGCATGTCTGTCACTGAGTATAGCACAGGGTACAGCAGGAAGGTGTAAGAGAGGCTGCATGTCTGTCACTGAGTATAGCACAGGGTACAGGACGAAGGTGTAAGAGCTGCTGCATGTCTGTCACTGAGTATAGCACAGGGTACAGCAGGAAGGTGTAAGAGCGGCTGCATGTCTGTCACTGAGTATAGCACAGGGTACAGCAGGAAGGTGTAAGAGTGGCTGCATGTCGGTCACTGAGTATAGCACAGGGTACAGCAGGAAGGTGTAAGGGCGGCTGCATGTCTGTCACTGAGTATAGCACAGGGTACAGCAGGAAGGTGTAAGGGCGGCTGCATGTCTGTCACTGAGTATAGCTCAGGGTACAGCAGGAAGGTGTAAGGGCGGCTGCATGTCTGTCACTGAGTATAGCACAGGGTACAGCAGGAAGGTGTAAGAGCTGCTGCATGTCTGTCACTGAGTATAGCACAGGGTACAGGACGAAGGTGTAAGAGCGGCTGCATGTCTGTCACTGAGTATAGCACAGGGTACAGGACGAAGGTGTAAGAGCGGCTGCATGTCTGTCACTGAGTATAGCACAGGGTGCAGCAGGAAGGTGTAAGAGCGGCTGCATGTCTGTCACTGAGTATAGTACAGGAGGAAGGTGTAAGAGCGACTGCATGTCTGTCACTGAGTATAGTACAGGAGGAAGGTGTAAGAGCGACTGCATGTCTGTCACTGAGTATAGTACAGGAGGAAGGTGTAAGGGCGGCTGCATGTCTGTCACTGAGTATAGCACAGGGTACAGCAGGAAGGTGTAAGGGCGGCTGCATGTCTGTCACTGAGTATAGCACAGGGTACAGGAGGAAGATGTAAGAGCTGCTGCATGTCTGTCACTGAGTATAGCACAGGGTACAGCAGGAAGGTGTAAGAGCGGCTGCATGTCTGTCACTGAGTATAGCACAGGGTACAGCAGGAAGGTGTAAGGGCGGCTGCATGTCTGTCACTGAGTATAGCACAGGGTACAGCAGGAAGGTGTAAGGGCGGCTGCATGTCTGTCACTGAGTATAGCACAGGGTACAGCAGGAAGGTGTAAGGGCGGCTTCATGTCTGTCACTGAGTATAGCACAGGGTACAGGAGGAAGATGTAAGAGCTGCTGCATGTCTGTCACTGAGTATAGCACAGGGTACAGCAGGAAGGTGTAAGAGAGGCTGCATGTCTGTCACTGAGTATAGCACAGGGTACAGGAGGAAGGTGTAAGGGCGGCTGGATGTCTGTCACTGAGTATAGCACAGGGTACAGCAGGAAGGTGTAAGGGCGGCTGCATGTCTGTCACTGAGTATAGCACAGGGTACAGGAGGAAGGTGTAAGGGCGGCTGCATGTCTGTCACTGAGTATAGCACAGGGTACAGGAGGAAGATGTAAGAGCTGCTGCATGTCTGTCACTGAGTATAGCACAGGGTACAGGAGGAAGATGTAAGAGCTGCTGCATGTCTGTCACTGAGTATAGCACCGGGTACAGGGTAAGGTGTAAGAGCGGCTGCATGTCTGTCACTGAGTATAGCACATGGTACAGCAGGAAGGTGTAAGAGCGGCTGCATGTCTGTCTCATCTGTTTGCTGCATGTCGTGTGACTCCAAATCCAGCAGGCAGCCTGTGATGATAGCACTGCAGGATTAGAGTCTATTGACCCAGCTTGTCATTGGGGTGTTGCTGGATTGGGTGTAATGCCAGATTATGATAATAACCTGATTCACCCCTTCCATAAAAATGTCATAGAACTGTAGCACAGCACATAATTGTGCATCATGGGAGGACACTGTGTGGCCGTCTACCTGATGTACAGATAGATGTCCCAGCATGCACTGCTAGAAGGGAAGCTGGCTGGTCAAATATATGCAGCTTGGAAGAAGACCAATCAAATTCACTTCCTGCAACATTGTGATTGGCCCAGTTCTAACCTACATAAAATTAGCATACGAGGCGGAATTAAGAGAATCTCATTGGACATCTCTGCTGCTGTTGCTCTTGAAATTCTAGCTCTGAGGCTCTTCCTGTAGAGGGGCAGTTTTTGGCATCGCTCGGCCCTGCCAGGCTCAGTAACCTCAGCACTGTCATCCACGGTCTGGCAGTTTCATGTTCCGGGCGTTCTGCCACCTGGTCCGGTCTCAGAGTGTGTGTGAACCCGCGGTGGCCGGGTCACACCTGATGGCACAGGACAGCTGGCATGGAGCTGGTATGGGACACTGGGGACTGTCGGTGTCATCGGCTCTGTCATTAATAAACAGACAGGTGGGCGGATTGGCACCGGCAGGGCACCGGCCACAGCTGCTGATAGGCAAGGTCACGGCAAAGGTTCAGGGCCGCATTTGCAGCAGGAAACTCTTCAGCTGGCCACATACGGGTAGATGGCCACCCAATGCGGCAAACACATCGATCCCTCTCTGATCCAATCCCCCATACACAGAAGACAGATCTTCAATAGATTTCACCATGAAATATTGAAAATCTATCAAACCGCAGCATTCGATACAGTGCAATGTTCAAAATTCCGTTCGATGTGGCAAATTCCGTTATCGATTTTGAAAATCGAAGTCTGTATGATAACCTTTACCCCCTTAATGGTGTTGTTGCCCCTCGGGTGTTGGGTCAGTTCACACAAGGGGGCTGCCATCTTCGGAAGTGAGAGGAATACGGAGGCTGGCATCTTCATTCCCTTATAAACAATGCCGGTTCCCTGGCTGTCCTGATGAGCGTTTGGCTCAGCCCTGCAACTAGCATGCAGCCAGCAGATTCACACCAGAGTCGCAGCATTTGCGAACGCCGCCCGTTATACCCACCAGAGATGGACGATGAGATACTAATACTTTTGGCTTGCATGCAAAATGTATACAGATGAAGGTGCATACACACATGCAATTTTGATTGGCCCATTACTGACCAATTTTACCACCTCCGTATAGTATGAGGACCAACAGATTTTGAATACTATGAACAGATTTGTGCAGGTATGCTCTCATACTACATGTAGGTGGTAAAAGTGGCCAATCAGGATTGGATGTGTGCGCCAGACGTAAGAACTACAAGAAGTAAAGATGTCTTCAAACGAGGGAAATTATTTTCATTTAAAGAAAGATTTTCTGTAAATAATATACTTGGAGGCTGCACAATTTCTGCTTTGCAATAATTCTGTGTTCTCTGTTTGGTGTACTGTTGCTGTGAGCTTGTCCTCAAGCTCCGCCTTACGAGTAATTCCCTGCACCAAGCAGGAGCCATTGTTAAGGTGCCCATTAACCGTACAATCTACTGAATGACTGACCGTACAATCGGTTAGGTCTGGTGCCATTTATGGGGGGCGATCGACAACCGATTGTTCCATTAATCCAAATTTCAGAACAATTTTTTTTTTGTTTAATCTGATTGCTAATCATTTCCCTTCCATTGGTGGACCCGATTGATTGATATTGATCGCAGCAATCTGATCGGTCGATCGATTGTTTGGGAAATTGGATAGTTACTAGGCACCTTTTCTCATTTTCACCTAATGGGAACCGACTCTGAGGTCCTTTTTCCACTGAGAAACCCCGTCACGAAAATTTAAAAACCTGGCAAATGCTAGACGATTTTCCTGTGCTCTGGTATATTTTGTACAGAATCTTAAAGAACTAGTGACACCCATGCTAACCTAGAGATAAGAAAAAAAAAAAACCTATGTAAGTAGATAAATACAAGTTCTACTTACATAACAGATGTATGGTGCTATCCACGTAATGATTCCTGTGCATTTTATAAAGAAAAAGCAGAGAATCCTATTCTAGGCAGTTTCCAACTTTGTTACCTTTGAATGAAGCTAATCCTGACATTTCCTCCCTCACTCTTTTTCTACTCTTGCTAATTGTGTGTTCATTACCCACTCTCCTCCAGGAGTCTTCAGACACTCCCACTGAGGTAGTGCACGGTCTTATGTCATTAGATAAAAAGACCTACCCAGCATGCAATTGTTTGGCAATTAAAAGGCCAGTGCTCCTAAGGTATGTGATCATTCCAAACCATAGCAGCAGAAACAGTTGAAAATTTTGAATGCAGAATTAGCATTTTCATTACTTAATACACTCAGCCCAGTTGCTGTTGAAATTTATTTTTTTATGGTGACAGTCTTGTTTTAAGCACACACAAAAATGCAGATAGTGGGAGTTAGGCACTTAAAGCCAATGTGTACCGATTTAAAAAAAAAAAAAGAAAAGTCAGATACTCACCTAAGGAGAGGGAAGGCTCGGTCCTAATGAGACTTCCATCTCCTCTCCCGGTGCCCGGTCCCGCTCACGATCCCCCGTTGCAGTAGTCTGGTCAAATACTGCCGCTTCGAAAGTCTTCGGGAGCACTCGGGCTCCCGAAGACGGGCCGCTCCATACTGCGCATGCGCGAGTGGCCACTGACGCACTCGCGCGTGCGCAATAAGGAGCGGCCCGTCTTCGGGAGCCCGAGTGCTCTCGAAGACTTCCGAAGTTCCCCGCGGCGGGGGATTTGAACGGAGGATCCACCGGGAGAGGAGAGGGAAGGCTCATTAGGACCGAGCCTTTCCTCTCCTTAGGTGAGTATCTGACTTTTTTCTTTTTTTTAATCAGTAACCATTCACTTTAAAGGTGACCTGAACTCTTGCACAGGACGGAAGGAAAACAGAGAAATGCACCCTGTATGTATTTAGAGAATTTAGCCTAATTTGTGACTAGTCACAACTGGCAGATAAGCCCATTTGAAAGCACAAGATGGTAACCCTTTGTCTGCTTCCATGCAAGCAGTAAGTAGACACACTGCAGATTTATTGCAGTATCTGTATCAGCTGTAACAAATATTTTTTCTTTAAAGAGTAACTGTCAGGCTGCAAAAACTAATTTAAACCTCTATTCTCCCGTGTTAAACCGTTTAGAAGGAAGCCAAAAAGGCAATACTGAAGTTAAAAATCTCTCTTACTCTGATGTGTGCTGAACAGCAAGGCTGTTATTCCCAAGCTCCTAAGGAGGCCGGCAGGACGCATAACAGATACTGCAAAGCATTCTGGGGCTGCTTCTTCTCCCCACTCTGCACTACCTTGGGTCCTCCCCCTTCATTTCCCTATCCCGCCCTAAGGCTGCTTTCACAGTGGGAAGTTACAGGCTCATGTTACAGCAGCTTGTAACAGCAGCCTAAAATTCACAGCACTGAAAAATCACAGGGCACATGTTTTTAGAGTATACTGCATGAGTCCGCTATTGTTCCTAGCCACATGGCTAATTAATATTCACTGCACAAGTAGTGTTGTCCGGATCATGAATCATTAGGATCTTTGATCCTGATCGAATCATCAGAAAGGAAGGAGGATATTGCATCACAATTGGCTTCATAGGAGACAGACAAACATGGAACCTGCCATGAGCTGTCAGGAGCATCATTCTCTGCAAATACTATATACAAATTCTGTGAAATCCAAACGTGGACAGTGAAATGCATATGTAATGTAAGTAGAGCCAATATTTAGCTACTAATATATGTGTTTATTTTCTCTGAGACCCTATACCTAACAGCTCCTCTTTAAAGATTATGCTGTTGTGTATCTTTTAGAGCAGAGAGGACGTTCTGAGTTCAGGTCCGCTCTAATGTTGGCTGTCTGAATTTATGGCAGATTACGTCTCATTTCTATGCCTTGCTGTATCCTGATATGGCCCAGCTGTGGGCCAAGCACCGGTTTTTGGTAGTTCTTCAGTATCCCAAGTAGGGATAGACAGTGATACGCTGATCATTCTAAATTGGGAATGTTATACTAATTGTATGCTAAGTTATTTACCTTGGACAGGAGTTGCTCTAGATCGCTTATTTATTTATTTTTTTTTGTTTTCTGGCAAAAGCGGGTCCTGCAGCATTTTGGTAAAGTATAGAAAAGGGTAAAATTGCTCTAAAAAGTGCTGAACAGAGCAATTTTTTTCAAAGCGTAGGCCCAGAATTGCTACTGCAAATTGCTACAAAAACCGCTAAGCATTTGCGATTACGCTTAACGATTTTTGGTGTGCACTAGGCCTGACTGGGGGGATTCTGTACTGGAGAGGACTGTGGACCGTCCCAGACAGAAGCTGAGCTCATGTAACCACATTTGAGTTGCTGTCCCTGTGAGTGATGGGATATCGCTCCTGTCCGCACGTACGTATGGGGGATACAGTGAATTGTCGCTGGTCGCCGGCCAGTTCCCGTGACGAGAATCTGATCTGTGCTGGAACAGCACTGGGCAGATTCTTAGTATTGGCCTGATGACAGCTGCTGCCATAGCTGTAATATTAGATCCAATATGACTAATGTATTCCGCTATAGGGGCAGGATGTATGTATCTGTTTCTGCACGCTCTGCGTAATCCCCCCTTATCGCCACATCCCCCGAGACCTTTCCCTCAGACAGTGCGGAGGGGGGGACTAAAATCTAACTAATCTCACCGTTCCAGTCACACTATTCGGGTATTTCTGATTCGCTGTGCTGCACACAGACATTCTTCTCACTAACACTAAATTTATACTTCAGATATGGACGTCACATCCTTTAAAGCACACCTGACGTGAGGGGAATATGGAAGCTGCCATATTTATTTCCTTTTAAACAATACCAGTTACCTGGCTGTCCTGCTGATCCTCCGCCTTTAATGCTTTTAGCCATAGCCCCTGAACAAGCATTCAGCAGATCAGGTGTTTCTGCCTGAAGTGTGACTGGATTAGCTGTATGCGGGCAGCACGGTGGTGTAGTGGTTAGCTCTCTCGCCTTGCAGCGCTGGGTCCCTGGTTCGAATCCCAGCCAGGGCACTATCTGCAAAGAGTTTGTATGTTCTCTCTGTGTCTGCGTGGGTTTCCTCTGGGCACTCTGGTTTCCAGCCAGCCTGAAGCACGCCCTCTGTAGTCACATGGCTCATTACTCTGACTGCTGAGGCCACGCCTCCCTGCTGACTATAAGAGCTTCAGACTGCCTGGGGGAGGGGAGAGGATGGGAGGAGTGATCAGCCAGGGAGAGGTGGCCGAGGGGGAACTGAGAAGACAGGACTTTAGCCACATTATTATTATTTGTTTATTGGTTTTATATAGCGCCAACATATTATGCGGCGCTGTACAAAACATAGGATTACAGACAATAATGGGTGACCGACAGCACAATACAGGTAATTGACAATAGATGCAACAATACAGGTAATAAGTAATAAAATACACAACACAATACAGGTAATAAGCAATAAGATACACAACACAATACAGGTAATAAGCAATAATGTACACAACACAATACAGGTAATAGGCAATAAGATACACAACACAATACAGGTAATAAGCAATAAGATACACAACACAATACAGGTAATAGGCAATAAGGTACACAACACAATACAGGTAATAAGCAATAAGGTACACAACACAATACAGGGAATAAGCAATAATATACACAACACAATACAGGTAATAGGCAATAAGATACACAACACAATACAGGTAATAAGCAATAAGATACACAACACAATACAGGTAATAAGCAATAAGATACACAACACAATACAGGTAATAAGCAATAAGATACACAACACAATACAGGTAATAGGCAATAAGATACACAACACAATACAGGTAATAAGCAATAAGGTACACAACACAATACAGGTAATAAGCAATAAGATACACAACACAATACAGGTAATAAGCAATAAGGTACACAACACAATACAGGTAATAAGCAATAAGGTACACAACACAATACAGGTAATAGGCAATAAGGTACACAACACAATACAGGTAATAAGCAATAAGATACACAACACAATACAGGTAATAAGCAATAATGTACACAACACAGTACAGGTAATAAGCAATAAGATACACAACACAATACAGGTAATAAGCAATAAGATACACAACACAATACAGGTAATAAGCAATAAGATACACAACACAATACAGGCAATAAGCAATAATGTACACAACACAATACAGGTAATAAGCAATAAGATACACAACACAATACAGGTAATAAGCAATAAGATACACAACACAATACAGGTAATAAGATACACAACACAATACAGGTAATAAGCAATAAGATACAGAACACAATACAGGTAATAAGCAATAAGACACACAACACAATACAGGTAATAAGCAATAAGGTACACAATACAGGTAATAAGCAATAAGATACACAACACAATACAGGTAATAAGCAATAAGATACACAACACAATACAGGTAATAAGCAATAAGGTACACAACACAATACAGGTAATAAGCAATAAGATACACAACACAATACAGGTAATAAGCAATAAGGTACACAGCACAATACAGGTAATAAGCAATAAGCTGCACAACACAATACAGGTAATAGGCAATAAGATACACAACACAATACAGGTGATAAGCAATAAGATACACAACACAATACAGGTAATAAGCAATAAGGTACACAGCACAATACAGGTAATAAGCAATAAGATGCACAACACAATACAGGTAATAGGCAATAAGATACACAACACAATACAGGTAATAGGCAATAAGGTACACAACACAATACAGGTAATAGGCAATAAGGTACACAACACAATACAGGTAATAGGCAATAAGGTACACAACACAATACAGGTAATAGGCAATAAGGTACACAACACAATACAGGTAATAGGCAATAAGGTACACAACACAATACAGGTAATAGGCAATAAGGTACACAACACAATACAGGTAATAGGCAATAAGGTACACAACACAATACAGGTAATAGGCAATAAGATACACAACACAATACAGGTAATAGGCAATAATGTACACAACACAATACAGGTAATAGGCAATAAGGTACACAACACAATACAGGTAATAGGCAATAAGATACACAACACAATACAGGTAATAAGCAATAAGATACACAACACAATACAGGTAATAGGCAATAATATACACAACACAATACAGGTAATAAGCAATAAGCTGCACAACACAATACAGGTAATAGGCAATAAGATACACAACACAATACAGGTGATAAGCAATAAGATACACAACACAATACAGGTAATAAGCAATAAGGTACACAGCACAATACAGGTAATAAGCAATAAGATACACAACACAATACAGGTAATAGGCAATAAGATACACAACACAATACAGGTAATAGGCAATAATGTACACAACACAATACAGGTAATAGGCAATAAGGTACACAACACAATACAGGTAATAGGCAATAAGGTACACAACACAATACAGGTAATAGGCAATAAGGTACACAACACAATACAGGTAATAGGCAATAAGGTACACAACACAATACAGGTAATAGGCAATAATATACACAACACAATACAGGTAATAAGCAATAAGGTACACAACACAATACAGGTAATAGGCAATAAGATACACAACACAATACAGGCAATAAGCAATAAGATACACAACACAATACAGGTAATAAGCAATAAGATACACAACACAATACAGGTAATAAGCAATAAGATACACAACACAATACAGGTAATAAGCAATAAGATACACAACACAATACAGGTAATAAGCAATAAGATACACAACACAATACAGGTAATAAGCAATAAGATACACAACACAATACAGGTAATAAGCAATAAGATACACAACACAATACAGGTAATAAGCAATAAGACACACAACACAATACAGGTAATAAGCAATAAGGTACACAACACAATACAGGTAGTATAAGGTCAGATCATACACTGGAGTGGTAGTGGTAATACAAGGTCACATACTCTGGGTAGGGTGTACAATCATGTATGATACATAAGGGGAGGGGGCCCTGCCAAAGGCTTACATTATTATTACTATTATTGTGCAGTGGATCTGTTCTGGAAAGATTTATTGACAGACTTCTCTCTTTTGCAGGGTTTCCCCTTCCTGTGCTTCTGGTTGTACTGAGGAAACCCTTCAGCCAGAGGTGAGCGTCTCCAATTTCTTTCTCTTCCTGATACTCTGCAGCCGGATTCATTTCGCTTTTCTCTTCACTTTTTTTAGCAGGAGATAGTTTATACCTCGTCTATAAAATAACTTGTCAGCAGGCAAAAAAATCCTTCAGAATCGGTTGCCTGAAATGGCCGGACGTTAGATATTCCTTTCCTGGCCGTCTGTGTAAAGGCTGGTACACACAATGCAATTTTCCCACCAGATCGACGGTGGCTCTCTCATTTCCGGCATGTCCTCTCTGCTCCCGATTGGGATGGATTTTTCGGATAACTACTGCATACAATCGATCCCGTTCACGATGGGGAGCAGATCGGACATGCTGGAAATGATTGATCACCAGCGTTTATGCTTGTTTGACTTGCAGATTTAAAGAGATGAGGAAATATCTGTGAGAATAAAGTTTATCGGCAGGTCAACAAGAGGGGCTTATTCCAGCCTCTGTAGACTGTCGGCTCCCTCGCCGCCCCCCAGGTTGGCTCCGCTGCACCGCGGTCACCCCAGGTAAAGTCCCAGACTGGATGAATCACTGGCGATTGCGCATGCGCTGTCATTCACAGTCCCCCTTAATCATGCTCCCATGCCTAGCAGCGCACATGCACAGGTCATATAGACTTGTAACCGTGTATGCGCAGAATGCTCCCGGCCATAGGAGCGCAGTCGAGGAGCCAGTGCATGCGCTGTAACCTTTTTTGACTTCAATTGGGGTGACAGCAGCACAATGAAGGGAACTCATAGGACACAAAGGGACCTAAAAGACTACGGGGGGGGGGGGGGGGGGGAGGCCTCTAAGAAGCTTCATGGTAGGAACATACTAGGCTGAATCGCAAATGCGAGAAGAACTTAGGAGTACTCATTGACAACAAGTTAAATAATCGTACTCAATGCCAAGCCGCTGCAGCTAAAGCTAACATTTTGGGATGCATTAAAAGGGAAATAAAAACTCGAGATGCTAGCATAATATTGCCCCTGTTTAACTCTCTAGTAAGGCCACATCTGGAATATGGAATTCAGTTCTGGGCACCACATTACAAAAAAGTAATTGCAGTTTTAGAGCAGGTGCAGAGACGAGCAACAAAATTTTTTTCATCAATAAAGTTTTTATTGAACACATTGCAGATATACAAGTGAAGCAAGATGTATAACAACAGCCACAAGCCATAAAATGTAATAAACAGTTAGGTAATCTCCAGTTTGGGTATTGTACATTGGAATTTACAAAACCTTCTAGGTATCCAACGTCATCCCCGTTGCATAAGCAATCCTTGATGTCATCAGGTGGCCGAAGCCGACATCATAGATAGAGGCTATACGAACTGTCTTTCATGCATACAGTGTGGCAACATAAATTATTACAGCGTTATATTGTGTATTAGGTAAGTTCGCCTAAGTATCATTGCGGGTAAGTCCAAGAAGGGTGGAGTACTGGTGAAGGTGCTCATGATCCTGGCTCAACTATCACCACTAGCTATAACTGTAGCTGTAGCTATACCTGTAGCTATAGCTGTTACTGTGACTATTCCTATAGTTGTAACCGACTAATTATAACTATAACTAACTAGCTAACTACCTATCTATGCTCCTCTCTCTTATGGAATGAGGCGGTCTAATAATTAGAGTTAGAGTGGTCCCTTATCATATGGGTGTAGTCTAACCAGGGGGGGTAGGTCAAGATCTCAAGATGTGGTCTGTGGGTATACAGTCACTTGGATGTTGCCAAGCTGCAGGGATAGAGTAATGTTCTTTATTAAAACCTAGCCTGCTTCTGATCCTGAGTTCCATGTTTAAGTTGAGTTTAGTGTTACTTAGCAGATGGGAGAGGGATATCTCTTCTGTTGATTTCCAATTTAGGAGAATTAGGTGTTGTGCACTGAATATAAGGTGACAAATAAGATGTCTATATTTCTCAGGCAACTCACCAGTGCCTATGAAGAGTAGAGCTAGCTTCGGAGTGAGTGAGAACCTATGCCATAAAGTCCGTTTAACTAGAGCTTCTACACTGGACCAAAGGCGAGTCACTATGGGGCAGTCCCATAGCATATGCTTGTATGTGCCAATGTCAGTGTTGCATTTCCAACATAGATGTGAAGAGTTGGGTGAAAAGGCGGCTACTTGTCTCGGGGTCAAGTGCCACCTAAATAGGATTTTCCTTGAGGTTTCCCAATGTGTATTACATTTGGAACTAGACAGTGTGATCTTGTTGGCTAGGAGTAATTGTTCAGTTGTTATGTTGCAGCCCAGATCTATTGCCCAAACCGCGGAGTAGCGTTGAAGAGGAGAGGGTTGCGTAGTAGTCAGTGCTTTATACCAAACTGCCGTATTACTTTTAGTGAGGCCCTTACCGTTTAGTGTGGTGGCGATTATAGCTTGTAACCGGGGGGTAGATATGCCCTTTGTTTTGACCAAATGGAAAATTCTATGATACGTGAATAATTGGGAATAAGGCAGGGGAAACTGTTTGGTAAGACTGAGGAATGTTTTGAGGTGATTATTGTCAAAGAGATTGTGTAAATGTACTATCCCTGCTTTTTCCCACATCTTGAGATCTAAATCTTGTGTAAAGTGTTCGAGAACTGAGATTGAGGTATTAATGGGGATTGAGTCTCCCGTGGGGGGAGGGTATTTAACAAATTGTTCCCAAGCTTTGAGTGTGGCTTGTATGGTTGGGTAAGAGGAAGGTGGAGTTTTTGCCCCCATTAGAATACTGGTTAAGAGAGGTCTGAGTGCGGTGTTTAGTGCATGAGATTCAAAAATCACCCAAGGTTTTTGCGTTGTTGGTGTCCACCAATGTCTTATGGTGTCTAAGATTGAGGCCCTATGATACGCCTCTAGATTAGGAAGGCCCATCCCACCTGCTGTCTTAGCCAAGGTCATTATCTGATATGAGGTGCGAATTTTCTTCCCTTTCCATAGACGAGCAACAAAATTGATACGTGGGATGGAAGGTCTCGCTTACCAAGAAAGGTTAGATAAACTGAGTTTATTTAGTCTAGAGAAAAGACGCCTTAGAGGAGATCTAATTAACATGTATAAATACATCAGAGGGCAATATAATAGCTTGGCGGATGAGCTTTTTGTCCCTAGGCCTTTTCAAAGGACTAGAGGACATGATCTGCGCATGGAGGAAAAACGGTTTAGTCATTTATTTAGGAAAGGGTTCTTTACAGTAAGAGTGATTAAGATGTGGAATGCATTGCCACAGGAAGTCGTTATGGCAAACTCTATACCTGCATTTAAAGGGGGCTTAGATGCTTTCCTTGCGTTGAAAGACATCCATGGCTACAATTACTAGGTAATGCCTAATGATGTTGATCCAGGGATTTTATCTGATTGCCATCTGGAGTCGGGAAGGAATTTTTCCCTTTTGGGGCTAATTGGACCATGCCTTGTAAGGGTTTTTTCGCCTTCCTCTGGATCAACAGGGGTATGTGGGGGACGGGCTGGAGTTGTACTTTATACTGGTTGAACTCGATGGACGTATGTCTTTTTTCAACCAAAATAACTATGTACCGATGTAGTGCAGTGATCTCCAAGCTTGGCCCTCCAGCTGTTAAGGTACTACAAGTCCCACAATGCATTTGCCTTTATGAGTCATGACTGTGGCTGACAGACTCCTGCAATGCATTGTGGGACTTGTAGTTTCTTAACAGCTGGCGAGCCAAGTTTGCAGATCACTGGCCTAGTGTGTCCCTACCCTTAAGGGCTAGTTCACACTTGGCGCTTGGAGCGCCGCTAGCCCGCGATGCTTTTCAGCTCAGCAATCACGATTTTAACTAAAATCTTGCGATTGTGCTGATTGCCGGCGATCAGCAAAGCGCTGAAGAATCGCCCTAAGTAAGTCATCTTGTTTTCGCCTCTCAGATTTACTTTAATTCTGGCTTTCTGCTACACATATCTACACCCCTGTAGACTTCACTTTCTGATCAGGGGCATAGATATTAGCATCTGTTTGTGTCTGAAGCTTGCGATCACGCTAGTCCATGATTGTTGAATGGGAATATGTGTTCCCAAAGCTGATCAAAGTGCCTGTAACTGGACTGGTGGTCTTACTGAAGATGAAAGTAAGAAAAACATTTACAACACTTCCTGTGTACTGTTCACAGTACACCGGAATAAAGTGTGGGGACATCTAGTGGCCATAAAATTAAAAATACACCTACATACACTAAAATAAATCTTCCATTAATTAACCCCTTCAACCCCCATTCCTTGTAGGCACCAAAATAAAACACTTCTAAAGAAACAAAAATGCACGCATTTAAAAAAAGTGTATCAATAGTTACCTTAGGGGCATTTTTAATCTGTACGTCATAAGGGTATATATTAATGTTCTTTTTGTAATAATAATAATAATCCGAACATTTATATAGCGCTTTTCTCCTGTCGGACTCAAGGCGCTCAAGAGCTGCAGCCACTGGGACGCGCTCAGGAGGCCACCCCTACAGTGTTAGGGAGTCTTGCCTTTAACTCCTTACTGAATAGGTACTGACCCTGGCCAGGATTCGAACCCTGGTCTCCCATGTCAAAGGCAGAGCCCTTAACCAGTACACTTTTCAGCCATTTTTTTATAAATAAGGGCTTGTAATTATTGATAAACATTAGTATAAAGAAACAGAAAAACTGCACCTTTATTACCAGATAAAATATTGTCACCATACTTTGTACTAGGGACATAATTTAAATGTTGTAATAATCGTACACATGGACAAATGTGGCTTTTATATACAGTAGCACTTTTTATTTTTAAACTATAATGGCTGAAACCTGAGAAATAATTATTTATTTATTTTTAAAATGCATAAATAATAAAAAAAGAATTTAGCAAAAAGTACCACCCAAAGAAAGCCTAATTTTGTGTTGAAAAAACAATATATAGATCATATCGGTGTGATAAGCAGCCATAAAGTTATTGGTGAATGAATGGGGGGAGTGAAACGTGAAAATTGCTGTGTTTTTTTTAAGGCTGAATGATCTATGGTGGGGAAGTGATTGAAGTTTATTGAATGGGGGGGGTCCTGTAGAAGAGAGCAATCTGCTGACCCCGTCCTGAACCCCGCTCCAACCTTAAAAATTGGGGTGATCAGTGGGGCGATATTCAGAGAAGAAATGCAGGCAGTGATCTGATGCCAACCATGCAAAGTGCTTTTCTAAATGAAGACATTTGATATCCCGTTTTCACTCTCTAGGCTGAAAAGCTATTTTGTAGATAAGATGACAAAACCTCTCCAAAGTGTGATATCGCAATGAAGTCTATTGAATCAAGACTGATAAGGTAGCCATACACTGGTCAATTTGCCATCAGATGCTGCTGGGGAAGTTTAAACAGTAGAGGGCGCTCTATTGTTTAAACTTCCTGCCGGGACAGGAAGTTCAATGAAGTTGGAGGAGCCGAGCACGGAGAAGACAGCGGAGACCAGGGACACGCGCCGGCCGGATCAGGTAATGTATTGCCACTAGCGTTGGTCGTCAGGCATTCGAACGCTGCTATTGACGCACTCCCGACCCGCCGTTGATCGAGCACAATCTTCCGCACGGACGGATTGAAGGGAATGATTGATTTCGGACGGAAATCGATCGTTTTGTCAGCGTTTGCGCAACGATTTCACAGCAGATTCGATCACAGTGATCGAATCTGCTGTATATCGATGGGAAAATCATTAGGTGTATGGGCGCCTATAGTTATATTTGGGTTTTTTCACGCGTTCCCATTTATTTTTTTCCTTATCTCTAGAATACACTTTGTGTCTTGTAAGGAAAAAATTACTAATAATTAAGTAAGAAAAATAATTTCAAAAAGATTCAATGCCAGTTTTAGAGAGAAGCTGCAGTGAGAGGTATACAGAGGCTGCCATCTTCATTCCCTTATAAACAATGCTGGTTGTCAGGCTGTCATGTTGAGCTTCTGGCTTTAGTTGTTAGTAACAGCCCTGCAACCAGCATGCGGCCAGTGGGGTCACAGCCCTGCAACCAGCATGCGGCCAGTGGGGGTCACAGCCCTGCAACAAGCATGCGGCCAGTGGGGGTCACAGCCCTGCAACAAGCATGCGGCCAGTGGGGTCACAGCCCTGCAACAAGCATGCGGCCAGTGGGGTCACAGCCCTGCAACCAGCATGCGGCCAGTGGGGTCACAGCCCTGCAACAAGCATGCGGCCAGTGGGGTCACAGCCCTGCAACCAGCATGCGGCCAGTGGGGTCACAGCCCTGCAACAAGCATGCGGCCAGTGGGGTCACAGCCCTGCAACAAGCATGCGGCCAGTGGGGTCACAGCCCTGCAACCAGCATGCGGCCAGTGGGGTCACAGCCCTGCAACAAGCATGCGGCCAGTGGGGTCACAGCCCTGCAACAAGCATGCGGCCAGTGGGGTCACAGCCCTGCAACAAGCATGCGGCCAGTGGGGTCACAGCCCTGCAACAAGCATGCGGCCAGTGGGGTCACAGCCCTGCAACCAGCATGCGGCCAGTGGGGTCACAGCCCTGGAACCAGCATGCGGCCAGTGGGGTCACAGCCCTGGAACCAGCATGCGGCCAGTGGGGGTCACAGCCCTGGAACCAGCATGCGGCCAGTGGGGGTCACAGCCCTGGAACCAGCATGCGGCCAGTGGGGGTCACAGCCCTGGAACCAGCATGCGGCCAGTGGGGGTCACAGCCCTGGAACCAGCATGCGGCCAGTGGGGGTCACAGCCCTGGAACCAGCATGCGGCCAGTGGGGGTCACAGCCCTGGAACCAGCATGCGGCCAGTGGTGGTCACAGCCCTGGAACCAGCATGCGGCCAGTGGTGGTCACAGCCCTGGAACCAGCATGCGGCCAGTGGTGGTCACAGCCCTGGAACCAGCATGCGGCCAGTGGTGGTCACAGCCCTGGAACCAGCATGCGGCCAGTGGTGGTCACAGCCCTGGAACCAGCATGCGGCCAGTGGTGGTCACAGCCCTGGAACCAGCATGCGGCCAGTGGTGGTCACAGCCCTGGAACCAGCATGCGGCCAGTGGTGGTCACAGCCCTGGAACCAGCATGCGGCCAGTGGTGGTCACAGCCCTGGAACCAGCATGCGGCCAGTGGTGGTCACAGCCCTGGAACCAGCATGCGGCCAGTGGTGGTCACAGCCCTGGAACCAGCATGCGGCCAGTGGTGGTCACAGCCCTGGAACCAGCATGCGGCCAGTGGTGGTCACAGCCCTGGAACCAGCATGCGGCCAGTGGTGGTCACAGCCCTGGAACCAGCATGCGGCCAGTGGGGGGGTCACAGCCCTGGAACCAGCATGCGGCCAGTGGGGGGGTCACAGCCCTGGAACCAGCATGCGGCCAGTGGGGGGGTCACAGCCCTGGAACCAGCATGCGGCCAGTGGGGGGGTCACAGTGGAGTCACAGCACCTGATCTGCATGCTCCTTCTGGGCCAGTGACTTGTAGTATTAGAGGCGGAGCATCAGCACGGAAGCCAGGCAACTAGCATTGCTTATAAGAGAACAAAGATGGCAGCCTCCGTATTCCTCTCACTTCATCTTCCATCTCACAGAAAGTCGGTCAGCTGCTGACTGGTGGTGTCCGGACACTAGATGGTCAATGAGCTGCTGGTTGTTATTCCACTTCCAAGCACAAGAAATAGCTGCTGGTAGAATATCTGTAAAATTACCAATATACTATTGTGCAATGGTAATTCCAATAGTACAATGTCGTTGTGTGCCAGAGAGCAGGGCGGGGTGAGTGATCATGTGACATGTCTGCTCTCTTACATCTCCTCCCCTGTGTTCCCAGGGAGCAGGGCAGGGATGGGCGGGGTGAGCGATCATGTGACGTGTCTGCTCTCTCATACATCTCCTCCCCTGTGCTACCAGGGAGCAGGGCAGGGATGGGCGGGGCGAGCGATCAGGTAATGTCTGCTCTCTCATACCTTTCCTCCTCTGTGTTGCGAGGGGGCAGGGGATGGGTGAGGTGAGCAATCAGGTGATGTCCGCTCTCTCATACCTCTCCTCCTCTGTGTTGCCAGGGGGCAGGGAAGGGCGGGGCGAGCGATCAGGTGATGTCCGCTTTCTCATAACTCTCCTCCTCTGTGTTGCCAGGGAGCAGGGCAGGGGGTGGGCTGGTGAGCAATCAGGTGACATGTGTCCGCTCTCTTATGAATCTCCTCGTTTGTGTTGCCATTGAGCAGGGCAGGCGGGCACGGCGAGTGATCAGGTTAGATGTCCGCTCTCTCATGCATCTCCTCCTCTGTGTTGCCAGGGAGCAGAGCAGGGGGTGGGCAGGGCGAGTGATCAGGTGACATGTCCGCTCTCGCAAGCATTTCCTCCTTTTTTGCCATGGAGCAGGGGGTGGGCGGGGCGAGTGATCATGTGATGTGTCCGCTCTCTCATGCATCTCCTCCTTTGTGTTGCCAGGGAGCTGGGGCAGGGGGCATGAACTGCGAGGAGGCCCCCGGGAAGACCCCGGAAGAGATGTACATTCAGCAGAAGGTGCGGGTCCTGCTCATGCTGCGGAAAATGGGCTCCAATGTAAGTTTCTTGGGTTGTCATGGACTTAAAGTACTCGAAGACCTCTAATTTCCAGGTGGTCATGGTGATCTGGAAAGTATTCACAGCGCATCACTTTTCCCACATTTTGTTATTTTACATCCTTATTCCAGAATGGATTAAATTTTTATTTTTTTCCCTCAGAATTCTCCACACAGCTCCCCATAATGACAACATAAAAATGTTTACTTGAGGTTTTGGCAAATTTATTCAAAAATTGAGAAGGCACATGGACATAAGTATTCACAACCTTTGCCATGAAGCTCAAAACTGAGCTCAGGTGCATCTTGTTTCCCCTGATCATTCTTGAGATGTTTCTGCAGCTTACCGGTAATTGGAGTTCCCTGTGGTAAATTCAGTTGATTGGACATGATTTGGAAATGCACACACTTGTCTATATAAGATCCCACAGTTAATACTTCATGTCAGAGCTCAAACCAAACATGAACTTAAGTAATTGTCTGTGGACCTCTGATACAGGATTTTCTCAAGGCACAAATCTGGGAAAGGTTACAGGAAATGTTCTACTGCTTTGAAGGTCCCAATGAGCAAAGTGGCTTCCATCAATAAGTGAAAGAAGCACTCTCGGAGCTCCAGAGGTCCTCTGTGGAGAGAGGAGAACCTTCCAGGAGGACAACAGTCTCTGCAGTGTATAACCAATCAGGCCTATATGGTATAGTGGCCAGACGGAAGCCACTCCTTTGTAAAAGGCACATGGCAGCCCACTTGGAGTTTGCCAAAAGTCACCCGAAGGACTCTGACCTTGAGAAACAACATTCTTTGGTCTGATGAGACAAAGCTTTAACTCTTTGGTGTGTATGCCAGGCATCACGTTTGGAGGAGACCATGCACCTCTGATCACCAGGCCAATAACATCCCTACAGTGAAGCATGGTGGTGACAGCATCATGCTGTGGAGGTGTTTTTCAGTGGCAGGAACTAGGAGTCTAGTCAGGGTAAAGGGAAAGATGACTGCAGCAGTGTACAGAGACATCCTGGATGAAAACCTGCTCCAAACTGGGGCGACGGTTCATCTTTCAGCAGGACAATCACCCTAAGCACACAGCCAAGATATCAAAGGAGTGGCTTCAGGACAACTTGAGTGGCCCAGCCAGAGCCCAGACTTGAATCCAAGTGAACATCTCTGCAGAGATCTTAAATTGGCTGTGCACCGACGCTTCTCATCCAACCTGATGGAGCTTGAGAGGTGCTGCAAAGAGGAATGGGTGAAAATGGCCAAAGACAGGTGTGCCGAGCTTGTGACGACATATTCACCAAGACTTGAGGCTGTAATGGCTGCCAAAGGTGCGTCCACAAAGCTTTGAGCGAAGGCTGTGAATAGGTTTGTACATGTGATTTTCTCCGTTTCTTTTATTCCTGATACATTTGCCACAACCTCCAGTAAACTTTTTTTACGTTGTCATTATGGGGTGTTGTGTATAGAATTCTGAGGAAAAAAAAAGAATTTAATCCATTCTGGAATAAGGCTGTAACAAAAAAAAGTGGGAAAAGTGAGGAGCTGTAAATACTTTCTGGATGCACTGTCTATTGGTGTGTAGTCCCGCCCTTCCAGTGATGCTTAACCTGGACTGTTAAAGGGATACTGTAGGGGGGTCGGGGGAAAATGAGTTGAACTTACCCGGGGCTTCTAACGGTCCCCTGCAGTTGTCCTGTGCCCTCGCAATCACTCACCGATGCTCCGGCCCCGCCTCGATCCCGCTGTCGTCACCAGGAGCGTACTGCGCAGACACAGACCCTACTGGGCCTGCGCAGTACGCTCCTGGTGACATCAGCAGGATCGAGGACACGGCAACGCAGGCGCAGTGGTTTTCAGACTTTAAAGTCTGAAATTCCAGAAGTGAACCGGAGGCGGGGCCGGCGCATCGGTGAGTGGCTGCGCGGGCACAGGATGCCTGTGGGGGACCATTAGAAGCCCCGGGCAAGTTCAACTCATTTTCCTCCGACCCCCCCCCCCCCCCCTACAGTATCCATTTAAGCTATGTGGAATTCTCTTCCCAGAGCATTGTAGACCAGGCATTAGTCCTGTCAGGTGCAGCGCTGCTGAATGTTTGTTTACTGAGTGTTCTAAAGCCAGTATAAGTCAGTAGGAACAACACCTGGTCTCCCATAATTCTTTGGGAGGAGAATTCTGTATAGCTGTGACACTGCGGAGGGCAGCTATTGAAGGGTCTACTGCAAGCTGCAGCAGGATTCCTCCCCTTCTCCGCATAGGAGAGAAAAGGGCTGAACTGTCCACTGATTTCAGGTATACTGTCTCCAGAAGTGATCATGAAATATTGCATCACACCTTCAATATACTGGTCATTTCAGTGGATTCCTTAGGCGTTTTCTGCTACTGCATTTGAAGTTCTGTTTAGAGATTGCCCCTCAGATTGCCGCGTGTGCGTCCAGCATTAGCGTTCTCACCTCTCATGAGTAATGGGTGTGTGTTTCCTGCAGCTCACGCCCAACGAGGAGACGTTCTTACGGTCGTACGCCGGAGTGGTCACCAGTCAGCTCAGCCAGCTGCCCCAGCACGCCATTGACCAGGGTAAGTCTGTGCATCATTGTGTGCCATGATCATTCCAAATTGCATGTAAATTATCATGCAAACTGTATGTGGCTTGGAAATGGCCCGGGCAATTGCACTTCCTACAAATTTTGATTGATCCAATGTGCAATAAAGGATACCAGATGCGAAACAGGGAGCACTTGCTGGAGTCAGACACTGCTGTGCAGGCACTGGCCGGGCCGCCCGTGTCCTACAGCACACGCCCGTGCGTTGGAAGCGCACTGCACATGCGCACAACATAATGTGCAGAGCTCTCCCGGCCATGGGCAGGCGCTTGTGCAGTAGTGCCCCACTCAGTCGACCCGGAAGAGGCTGCCGGAGGGGCATTTAGTTTACAAATGGTTTTACTAAAGAAAAATTAAAGCAGGTAGTATGCAGTATATGTAACAGTATTCAAACTTTAGGAAAATGATTCCAGGCAGTGGAAAATATGTATATATGAGTGGTTGACAGATTGGAACTTACAAATAAAAGAATAATGCAAATCCTGTAAATGTCCATCTAAATTCAAGACTTGAAAACAACAAAAGGGAACAACAACATCCTTCCAGGTAGATAAGATCATTCAATGCAATATAATAGTACACTATCCCATTGGCAAAAGGAAACCTACACTGTAGGGAGAAGATCCATATGATTGGTAAGATAACCATTCTGCCCAATTATGCTGGAATTTTTCAATAGAGGCAGAGATATAATGTGCATGTCTGTCAGTTTCCATCACAAAATAGTCGTTGCTCAATTTGGGCATGCGGAAGAGTAGGAGATTTCCAATTAAAGGCTATCACCCATTGTGTGGCTAGAAGGCACGCATAATAAGGCCCTAGGAACACCTGAGGCATGGGCATATATCAAAGCTTGAGCAGGGGTGCAAGAGATACTAATTGGGGTAACAGCATGAAACAGGTCATACATTCTAGACCAGGGCTTATCAACCTGTAGTACACGTGTACCACCAGTGGTACTTTGCTGTTGGCCAGGTCGGTACGGGACAGGTTTGCCTGCCACTTAACTGCCCGTCCACAAAGCTGGCCTCCCCCTCGCTTGCTCCTTACTGTGCTGCCCTGAATACTTCAGACCTCAGATAAGCCAGGTGAGCTTGATGACACATATACTTCAAATACAGGAAGTGACATCACTGATCACTTCTTGTCTTTGAAGTTATGCACCGTCACTGTGCACCGTTCCCCTGGCTGTCTCTTCACTGCTCCCGGGTTACCGCTGATCTGAGGTCTGAACTATTCCACAGGGCAGCACAGTGAGGAGCGAGCGGCAGCCAGACTTTGTGGTGAGTCACTGCCTGGATCACTGGTGGTGAGGGGAGGCCATCTATATTGAAGCGGGAAGAGGGTGTGGGGGAGGAACTGGAAAGGCTACCTATATTGCCAATCTACCTACAGGTTTCCAATAATGGCAATCTGTAGGCTAGCCTAGCAATATCATTTTAAGCCTTTTCCCTACCAATGCCTCTGGCTTTTCTCCTCCCATGTGCCCCCTTTTCTTAAAGTGTAGATGTAAGAAAAAAGTGCCCCTGGGGGGTACCAGCCTCGGGAGGGGGAAGACTCTGGATCCTAAAGATCCTGGATCCTTCCTCCTCAGTAGAGGGGATCCAGTGATAGGATCCCCCGAAGATCTCCTTGTCAGGGCTTGTAGGCGTTTGCGCATGCGCAGTAGCAGCTCTCCACTCTGGCTCCGGCAAAAGCAGCCGAGCTGGAGCGGGTCCACACTACTACGCAGGCACACTGGTGGCACTTGAAAATGTTCAGGCAGTAGAAGTGGTGCACTTGGTGAAAAGGTTCAAAAGCCCTGTTCTAGTGCACAGTCCCAGAAAATGTGTACAAGGCTACCCGTACCACCACATCCATGAAAACAGGAGGGGGGGAGGAGCAGGAATGTCCCATGTAGTCTCAAAGGAGTATTATACCGTGTCAGGAGTTTAATAGCGGTCTCTTTATAGTGAACCTCCGGACTAAAAATCGACTCGGCAGCACTGAAAAGGCTTTGTGTTTAACAGTTTCACAGCAACAGAACTTTGTTTCTCTTATACAAGCCTCATTTTTAGCTGCACAGAAGAAAACTGCCCGGGCTTTTTCCCCTGATGCTGTGCAAACCATGATGGGATTTCTGATGTTGTTGTTCTCGTTCTGCTGTTTTGGTGCAATTTTTTTTTTTTTTTTTTTTTTTTCATTTTGAATTTGACATTTGAAGCCTAGCGTGTGCAGCTGGGAGGGGTGATCAGGACACAGGACAGTTGGAACTGTGTCTCCTGCTCCCTGTCACCTCCTTTCAACCAAAAAGATGGCTGCCCCCATGACAAAGATGGCAGCCCCCATGAATCACAAACATTTGCCTGTTCTTTTAAAACAGGGTGGGTAAGAGATTATATTACCTATCTATTCTAATTAACATAACTAATGTAACTTAATGACAGTATGTTTGTTTAGGCTGGAGTTCCCCTTTAAGACAGGGATGGTGAAACCCTATGAATGGTTGCTGAAGGGGCATTTATGTAGAATGAGGGGGCAGAGAGGACCGGTAACAGTATGTCTGCTTGCTCCCCATTTCTCTAGCATGTTTTGCATCTGGTATCCTTTACGTTTGTAACATCTCTTTACTCATCCCTGCTGCTTGTTTTTAGGGGTGGTTTTTTTTTTGTTTCTTTCCTGTAATTTTGACATTTTTTATTTTCTGGTATGAATGGATATAATGGTGAAGTTACTAGTCTTCTCTGACATGTCACAAAATCTCCACTGCCTCCACCATAATTTGAAGTACAGCTCTATGTATTAGGTCTTGTTTCCACAACACGCAGTGCGGTGAGATCTTCACACCGCAACTAAACCGCGCTAATGTACGTCAATAGAAGTTTTTCCATTGAGGCAAATTACCCAACGCGATGCGGTGCTCTCTGACGCAGGGGAAATTATGAATAGCATGCGGCAGGTTTTCACACCTGCATCCAAGTCTCCATTGCCGCTAATAGGAAGCCACATGACGTCACTTCCGGTTGTTCAGACGAGAGCCGGAAGTGGCGATCGCCTCATATCCACAACGCCAGTGGAAATGGGCCCTTAATCTTCCCCAAATAGGGCCCTAAAATTCCCAGAGGAATGTCCATAATTGATCAACCCCGCCCCATCTCCTATGTGGAGGGGACGGAGTTTATCAACTATGGTAATTTCCCGACAATCGCCCACTCAGTCATCAATCAGATGTTAGGGTACTGTTTTGAGAAGATTAAAAGCATTGTTTTTTTACACTGGAGGTTCCTAAGGTGGTGAAATTGATGACGTGAAATGAGAGGCTAATTGCAACCTACATGCAAGTTTCAAATATCTTTATTGATTGCACATGGCTGGGAAGTCGGTACAAAAATCACCTGATTCCTCAGTTTTTTAAACCTCCGACTCCAGGTGCTCAAAATGGCTCCGGCTCCAACTCTTGCCTTCGACTCCTTAGACTAATACTTTCCAGGGCTGTGCATTTGGTACAAAAATCATACAACTCCGACTCCGTTTATGAAACCTCCAACTCCGGGTACCCAAAATTTCTCTGACTCCTTGACTCCGACTCCACAGCCCTGGATTGCCGGGATATTCATATAGGGATAAGCATTTCCATTTTGCGGTATCCATCACAAAATATTAGTGTACATTGTCAACGTAAGCGACGGTAATGTGGTATCTCTGCACGTCCCTCTACTGGCGAATACCGTCCAGTTGCCTTCGTTACAGACTGGCCCTTGTAAGTTTTCATTGCACACTCTTTTCTCTGTATTGCTTCCCATTCCCCGATTTCAGTATTTAAAGTGTTTTCATGCCTCTCACTCGCCATGCTTCCTCTACCAGTGCTGATTTCATTTAACTTGTTTGGCCTGTTGGTGACCTCACAGTAGCTCAGAGACATGAGGTATTGTTCATTGATGAGCGTTGCTTGCAAAACAGTGCCACCTAGTGGTGTGTGGCTGCTTCACATTACAGGACTGTAGAGATAAGGACTAAACTTGTGCCTGGGGGCAAAACTACCAGTGTGGCTATTAGCCCCCCCCCCCCCTTTCTTTTCTTTTTTAATATGCAGGTTTTTTTTTTTTAATATGCAGTTATGGATAAAGTAAAGATTAATTGTAATTTGTGAAATATTTCACTGCTGTCTGTGACCTCATAAGGTAGATGTCTCTTCCTGTCACACAGATGTAGCAGGAAGTAAGAGGAATTCTCTCCTGATCACAATCAACAGGTCATGTGTTTCCCTATAAGAGATTTATCCTTAATTTCCACCTTATGTTCTGGTCTCAGCTGTGATGTTTAGGTGGCCCTGTACAGACTCTACTTTTGGTGGCTGAAACAATAATTTTGGCCAACACTGCTTACAGCCAGTCACTATTTTTATTATTATGTATTTACAGTGTCTCACAAAACTGAGTACACCTCACATTTCTGTCAATATTTTTACATCTTTTCACGGGACAACAGTGCAGATGTGACGCTGTGATACAATGTAAAGTGTCAGGCTTGTCTGGTCACTGACTATAGGTCAGGCTGTATGCCCATATGACTGACCTATAGCCCAGCCCATAACACCTGCACCAAGCTCCTACCTAACACAGAACTACAATAACTCTGCAGGTAGATGTAGCATACAGACTGGCAGATAGTATTCACCAAACAGAACCAATAGTAATAATGCAAGGGACAGTATTTACAAGTAATATAGTCACCTGAGGCCTGGTCGGATGAGGCAATCCAGATGCCAGAGTCAGATGACTGCAAGCAGGTAGAATGGTTACACAGTCCAGGCACTTAAGAGATAGCGTGGTCAGACTAGCCAGATGTCAGTCCAGGCAGCGTTCATTCAAGTCCTTATCCAGGCAAAAGTCGATCCAGGCTGCAGACAGGCAAGGTGCAGGTACAATAGTAGAGTCGGCAACCAGTAATCCAATAGAGCGTGGTCAGGATACAAGGCAGGGTCGGCAACAGGGAATCAATCTAGAGTAAAGCGTGGTCAAGATACAAGCAGAGTTGGCAACAGGCATCAGATTTGTGAGCACATACCCAGCAACAAGACAAAATCTAAATGCTATCACGGGCGATGTCTGGGGGCGCTCACCTGAGTTAAATACAAGGACTAACCAATCAAAACCAAACAGAATTGAAAGTAACCAATGACATACCAGCAGGTCGATAATGGTAGGGGTGGTTCAGCACCTCAGTGGGAAAAGGCACAGGAGACAAAAAACGGGAGCCCAGTAGTGAAATACGTCAAAATCACAATAGATGTAGGTAAGTAAAAGGCACTACTCACAAGGGGAGGTTGCTGGGGGCAACCAACCACAGGAAGCAGGTGGAGACAATGAACCAGACTCCACTCGGGGCGGTCCTAGCCAGAACCGGGGTGATGGTCGCTCTTAGTAAAAAAGGAATTGGGACTCCACCAGTGGTAGCTCCACTAGTGGTATGTCACCACCCCCTGAACAGGGTCTGTACAGGGGTAAACTTAGCACAATGAAGGAAAGAGGCACCCTGGTATCATAAAAGCATCTAAAATCAGCTTAAAAATGATAAAATAATGAGGTATCTTACCTCATTGATGATCTCTGTAATTTATACAAAAGATTTTTATTTAGCAACGCGTTTCGCGGGTCACAGCCCGCTTCATCAGGCCAATAGCAGTGCCAAATAGAAAAAAAATCCATTAAGCATAGGGAGCCTCTCTTTCCTTCATTATACCAGCAGGTCAGCTGACACGCAACACAAACACATGGCTAATGTTTACAGTGGCAGAGCGCGTACTGAGTGCGTCCACTGCCTATCCAATGGGAGCCGAGCGCCAGGCTGCACTCCAGTGATGTCAGCGGCCTGCCGAGAGCCAGAAGCTTGCGCCTCAGCTCGGGTCTCGGCGTTCCGCCGCCATGAGTGCCCCGATGATCTCACATAAAGTAGTCAGTGTACAGATTGTATAACAGTGTACAATTACTGTCTCACACTCTCTCATACTGGTCACTGGAAGCTCAGCATGGCTCCTCATGGCAGAGAACTCTCTGAGGAGCTTATAGAGGAATTCTGCCCAATCAGACATTTTCCCTCCGTGGGGTCATGTGACTGGTTAGTGTTACAGGTCTCAGGTGTGACTGGGGAGCAGGAGGTGGGTTACATTTGGTGTTATCTCTCTCACACTCTCTCATACTGGTCACTGGAAGCTCAGCATGGCTCCTCATGGCAGAGAACTCTCTGAGGAGCTTATAGAAGAATTCTGCCCAATCAGACACTTTCCCTCCCTGGGGTCATGTGACTGGTTAGTGTTACAAGGTCTCAGGTATGACTGGGGAGCAGGAGGTGTGTTACATTTGGTGTTATCACTCTCACACTCTCTCATACTGGTCACTGGAAGCTCAGCATGGCTCCTCATGGCAGAGAACTCTCTGAGGAGCTTATAGAGGAATTCTGCCCAATCAGATATTTTCCCTCCCCAGGGTCATGTGACTGGTTAGTGTTAAGGTCCGTACACACGCCGGACTTGAGGCAACGACGGGTCCGTCGTCACCTCCCGCTGAGTGGGCGTTCCTGCGACAGTCCGGCGTGTGTACAGTCTGTCTGCAGACTGATACGGCTGTTTCTGAGCGACCCGCCCGTCGTTGCCTCCAGTGTGGCGTGTGTACGGACCTTTACAAGGTCTCAGGTGTGAATGGGAAGCAGGGGGGGGGGGGGGTGTTATATTTGGTGTTATCACTCTCACACTCTTACTGGTCACTAGAAGCTCAGCATGGCAGAAAACTCTAAGGAGCTTAAAAAAAATTGTTGCTCTACATAGAGATGGCCTAGGCCAGTGGTTCCCAACCTTTTTGAAGTCTTGACGCATCGCGGCGGCAAACGCTCATATCTTTGTCACGTCACATGTGTATAATAGAAAAATAATAAATATGAAATGGGTGGAAAGAGTGCATTATCCTGAGTACACTTGAAAATGAAGGCTACCAGCACCAGCCAGCGAGGCCATTGTAATAGGTGGTTATTATTATTTATTGTATTTATAAAGCACCAACATATTACGCAGCGCTGGACAATATTATTATTAATTAGATTTATATAGCGCCAACATATTACGCAGCACTGTACAATAAATAGGGATACATGCAATGTAAACAAGGGGTGACAGACAGAGAGGTAGCACACGGTCATACATGCAAACTGGGTATAAATGTGATTTTACAGAGACCAGCAATTCAACCCGCGTTAGTCCAAGAGAATGGTGACATTGCTGGGGTTGCAAGATTAAAAGACACCCAAATCGAAAATAAACTAATGAAATAAACGATTGTATCCATCTTCCTTCTCCTAAAAATGACTTTTTAAGATATTCCCGTTTCATTTTAAGTTTAAATCTACTTTTTAAGTTTTTTATTGTTTTTGCTCTGTGACACATTCATTGAAGTATGCCAGAGCTAAAATCTATGAACTATTGACCCTTTTATCTCTTTCCTGCTCTCAGAAGCCATTTTCTGCTAGGAAAGTGTTTTATAGTTGGAATTTCTTATCAGTGAGGGTCACACTGTAGTCACTTCTTGTCTGAGTCAGGACTGAGTCAGCGACTTACATACCTGATATTTAACTCTTTCAGGCAGAGAAAGAAAAAAAGGAACACAGCCTAGTTATTTGTGCACTAGGCACTGTACATACACATGGTCTATCTCATCATGTCACATGTCACTTCAGGTATCCTTTAACCACTTAAAGAGAACCCGAGATGGGTTTGAAGAATATTATCTGCATACAGAGGCTGGATCTGCCTATACAGCCCAGCCTCTGTTGCTATCCCAAACCCCCCTAAGGTCTCCCTGCACTCTGCAATCCCTCATAAATCACAGCCACGCTGCTGACAAACAGCTTGTCAGAGCTGGCTGTGTTTATCTCTATAGTGTCAGTCTGCTGCTCTCCCCGCCTCCTGCAGAACTCCAGTCCCCGCCTGCATCCCTTCCCTCCCTGCTGATTGGAGGGAAGGGACGGGGGCAGGGACCGGAGCTATGCAGGAGGCGGGGGAGCAGCTGAGACTGACACTACAGATGTAAACACACCCTCACAGCATGGCTGTGATTTATGAGGGATTGCAGAGTGCAGGGGGACCTTAGGGGGGTTTGGGATAGCAACAGAGGCTGGACTGTATAGGCAGATCCAGCCTCTGTATGCAGATAACATTCTTTAAACACACCTCTGGTTCTCTTTAAGGACCGCCTAACGCCGATAGGCGGCGGCGGGTTTAAGTGGTTATTACATGGAAATGGCCGCTCGAACTTTCCATGTAAGTTCACGGAGGGTGTCTCCGTGAACAGTGTGCGAGCCGCCGATTGCGGCTCGCACGCCTAATGTAAACACGCGGGGAAGAAATCCCCGCTGTTTACATCATACGGCGCTGCTGCGCAGCAGCGCCGTAAGGCAGATCGGCGATCCCCGGCCTCTGATTGGCCGGGGATTGCCGGCATATGATAGGCTGAAGCCTATCCTTCAATGTCCGTCCTGCGCAGCTTTAATCATGGAGGGGAGGGAGGTAAGAGGAGGAAGCGCCGAGAACGCTGCGGAGGGGGGGCTTTGAGAAACCCCCCCCCCCCCCCCCCCCCCCCCGCTAATCCCAACTAGCCGGCGGCGATCAGACCCCCCCCCCCCCGGCAGGACATCCCCCTAGTGGGGAAAAAAGGGGGGAAGTCTGGTCGCCCCGGCTGCCACACGATCTGTGCTGTGGGCTGAATAGCCCACGCAGCACAGATCTTCCCAAACATCCCTGGTCCTTAAGTGGTTTTAAGAAGGACACTAAGAGGGTGCGGAGGGGAGACCCTGCCAAAGGCTTACAATCTGAAGGTAGGGCTGTGGAGAAGGTGCTCGGCTGAGAGAGTTAGTGTGGTTGGGGGAGGGGGGGGGGGGGGGGGTTGAGTGCTTGCTTGAAGGTGTTCCTGTCCTCCCCCTCGGTGGTGCCGGGAGATATATTATATATTCACACCTAGTAAAACAGACTGACGTAATTACTGAAGCTATAAAACACGTTTTCATATTCACTCAGCCAACTATAAAGCCGTTTTATAGGCTGGTTAAGGCTGACAGGTGGAGAGAGGCAACGCCCACTAAATGTGCATTACAATAAAAACTGGAGACTGCCGGATTATTTCAGATGCTATAAGTAAAATGACTGCTGTAGTGAGAGATGTATAGAGGCTGCTATATGTTTCCTATTAAACAATACCAGTTGCCTGTCCGTCCTGCTGATCTTTGGCTGCAGTAGTGTCTAAATAACACCTGAAACAAGCATGTGGCTAGTGTAGTCAGACTTCAGTCAGAGCACCTGATATGCATGCTTGTTCAGGGTCGATGGCTAAGAAGCAGAGGAATCAGCAGGACAGCCAGGCAACTGGTATTGTTTAAAAGTAAATAAATATGGCAACCTCCATATTCGTCTCACTACAGTTGTCCTTTTATTATTACTATTATACATAGTCATGTCACTGACTGTCCTCAGAGGGGCTCACACTCTTATCCTACCACAGTCAGTCTAATGCTCCACCATATTATGTATTTATATAGCACTGACATCTTCTGCAGCGCTTTACAGAGTACATAGTCATGTCACTGACTGTCCTCAGAGGGGCTCACACTCTAATCCTACCATAGCCCTAGTCTAATGTCCTACCATATTATTATTATGTATTTATATAGCACTGACATCTCCTGCAGCACTGTACGGAGTACATAGTCATGTCACTGACTGTCCTCAGAGGGGCTCACACTCTAATCCTACCATAGCCCTAGTCTAATGTCCTACCATATTATTATGTATTTATATATCACTGACATCTTCTGCAGCACATTACAGAGTACATAGTCATGTCACTGACTGTCCTCAGAGGAGCTCACACTCTAATCCTACCATAGTCATAGTGTAATGTCCTACTATATTAATATTATGTATTTATATAGCACTGACATCTTCTGCAGCACATTACAGAGTTCATAGTCATGTCACTGACTGTCCTCAGAGGAGCTCACACTCTAATCCTACCATAGTCATAGTGTAATGTCCTACCATATTATTACTATGTATTTATATAGCACTGACATCTTCTGCAGCACTGTACAGAGTACATAGTCATGTCACTGACTGTCCTCAGAGGAGCTCACACTCTAATCCTACCATAGTTATAGCCTAATGTCCTACCATATTATTATGTATTTATATTGCACTGGCATCTTCTGCAGCACATTACAGAGTACATAGTCATGTCACTGACTGTTCTTAGAGGAGCTCACACTCTAATCCTACCATAGTAATCTAAGGCCAGTTTTAGTCCATCGTAGTCTTGAATTTAGGGTGAAGACAATTAACTTATCTGTATGTTTTAGGGATGTGGGAGGAAACCAGAGTGCCCAGAGGAAACCCACGCAGACACACTGGGAGAACATACAAACTCTGTGCAGTTCATGCCCTGTTTGGGATTGGAACCACTGTGAACCATTACACCAATGTGCTATGGATAGGCTAGTCTTAAAGGACCACTATCGGGATAAATTGTAAAATAAGTGTGAACACATACATATGACATAGAGGTCTCCCACATTAAACTTCACTGTGAATTAAGTTTCATATGTTGTCACTTACAGCAGGTTGTGAAAATCCGAGAAACCCGGTTTTGGTCTAGTCTCTCACTGTTTGCTTTATTATTTTCAAAATCCCTTCCCTGTAAAGGAGCTATACCGAGATGCCGGCCAGCTTCCCTACTCGCTGCACTCCGAATCCCCCATGAGATACTCCAGTCCAAAACCTGTCAAAGCTTATCTGTCAAATCGCTTATCGATTATTAGCTACTTAAAGGGCCAGCCTAAAAGTTGTCATAATCAATATTAAAGAGAAACTCCAACCAAGAATTGAACTTTATCCCAATCAGTAGCTGATACCCCCTTTTACATGAGAAATCAGCGCTGCGTAATATGTTGGCGCTTTATAAATACAACAAATAAATAAATAAATAAATAGAATGATTTTCACAAACAGACCATCAGGGGGCGCTGTGTGACTAATTTTGTGCTGAAACCCCTCCCACAAGAGGCTCTGAATACCAAGGTACTCTGGGCAAACTGCCACAATGTAACAATGTTCACAGACAGGAAATGGCTGTTTAAAGCTGTCTGTAACAGCCAGAGCAGCTAGAAACAGCTACATAACCTGCCCACAGTAACAATGTCACCATGTAATACATGTCAGAATGTGAATCTGGGAGAGGAAAGATTTTACAATGAGCAAACACTGACTAAATCATTTATACATAATTATGGTAAAAATGAAGCATTTTTTTTTATTAAATTATTTTCACTGGAGTTCCTCTTTAACCAGTAGTGGGTGCGTAACTCACCATAAACAGAATATTATAGGTTAACAGGTTTACCTCTGGGAAAAAAATATATAACACTCATCAGTTGAATTTTATAAATTTATATTAATATAAAAAATAGATAAAGCATATACACAAATATATATCTCTCCAGTTGTTGTCCATCACCTGATATACACTGTCAAAGTTCATTTAGCAAAACAAGTTCAAATTAATATAGCAACTCTTCTGTAGATTTTATCCTCCATCGATAATTGTTCTCTGGAGACAATGTTTGGTGCACACAACTATAGCGTTATCCTTGTAGTATGTAGAGTTCCATTCTTGTATAAAGAACTAAGTAGTTCTATCGTAATCAAACATAGCTAGGTAGTTGTCCCTAAGCTTGCAATTGCATTTAAATATTAATGCTTACTGATTTGTGTATAAAAAAAACATAAAAAAAGTCATCTAAAAAACTTAAAACTACTAAAGTTTGAATTGACAAGTCTTTAATGTTTATTTAAAGGGAACCAGAGACGAAGCACCCTTGTGTATTTTATCATATATATCAGTAAGAACATTAGAGAAAACACTTACCATGCTCACTGTTTCATCCTCACTGCGAAAAGTGTCTGTTATCAGCTGTGATAAGAATCCCGGACTGAGCATTCAGTCTGGCTTTGCAGGGAATAATTATAGCTGAGTCATTATAGCAGAGCCACAAGGGGGCAGGCTTGGGCTTGAAAAGACACCAGAGAAGACAGACTCAGCTATAATGATTCCTGAGCAAAGCTAGACTGAGTGCTCAGTCGCGGATTCTTATCAGAGGTGATAACAGACAGATTAAACAGAGAACAATGAAACAAAGAGCAGATTAGGTGTTTACTGTCATGTTCCCACTGATTTATAAGGTAAAATACCAGAGGGTGCTTCATCTCTGGTTCTCTTTAAGCTATTGTCAATAAATTCACCAAGAATAATGCATACTACCTCTCTTGGGTTCTAGAATCACAGCCTACTGTAACAGCAACATTGGAAACAAGTCTTTTACAATGCATTTTTCTCTGGGACAAATGTACATCTTACGTGTGTGTGTAATCCTGTATCGTCTCCGGAATGCACTGCATCTCACTGTCCATCCCCTAGTCTCCATCAGTCAGGTTTTGGGTAGTTGAGTAAATATATATTATCTTCAGACCTGTAGCAGACGCTTCAGTGCATTCCGTGCTTGTGTAGCGGTGTTGCAGGCAGTAAGACGTTCCCTGAGTCTCAGAATCCAGCACCGCCATTTCATATTCGCAAATATTTGATTCCCAGTCTATATGTGTAAAAGTGTAGCGTTCTGCAGATCAGTCAGTAGGTGGCGCTGTTGTTATGGCTTTGTTTGTTTTATATAGCACAATTTTGCCAATCTACAGCAGAGGTTTGTGTATAGCTTAGTATACACAATGCAATTTTCCGTCTGATCGATCCGATAATTACCGACTGGTCCGATCAGATCCCGCCCGATGATGCAATCTATTTTGATTAGTTATCAGTGGGAAATCGATTGCGTTATCCATCGGGAGCAGTTTAGACATCTACACACGATACAACTTCAGATCGATCCGTCAATCTGATTCAAAATGGCATCATGTGTACTGGGTTCATCTTTACGTGAGCAAGAGGTACAAGGTGACTCCCACAATGCATTATTTGAAGTTGGGGAGCGGATAGGCAAAATATTCCAATTATTTCTGGGAAAAGTCAGAAGTCTATCCAGAAATGCTGGTTTACTGCACAGCTTGTTGGATTTTCAGAGCCTTATGCCTGATACACACCATGCAATTTCCCATCAGATAGACAGGTTGAATCAATTATTAACCACCCTGGCGTTCTATTTAATGCGCCAGGGTGGCAGCGCAACATTTTTTTAATATATATTTTTATAAATCGTGTAGCTAGCCTAGCGCTAGCTACATGATGCCCCCCTCCCTGTGGCGTCCCTCCCACCCTTCCGATCGCCGCCGGCGCGTACCCACATGAGGAAATCCCATTCTGAACGGGATTTCCTTAAGGGCTTCCCCCGTCGCCATGACTATGATCACGATGACGTCATCGACGACGTGACGACAGACTGAGTTCCGATCCACCCCTCAGCGCTGCCTGGTACTGATTGGCCAGGCTACGCAGGGGTCTCTGGGGGGGGGGGAGCTTTTATGCGGCAGGTTGCGGCGCATCGACGGCCGCGATCGTCAAACTGCTTGCTGCGTGTTTTAAAAAAATAATATGAAAATCGGCCCAGCGGGGCATTAGCGGCGCCCTCCGGCGGTCATGGACGAGCTCATGAGCTCGTCCATACCGCTAAGGAGGTTAATATGACACCTTCTTACTTCAGTTCAGTTCGAATGTCTGTGTGACATACTGGAGTTAAAATTATGCAGAGAAAAAAGTCGGGAATAGAAACCACATGTGTTTTTTTTTGTTTTTTTTGTTTTAATGGTTTCCATGCATTTTGGTATAAAAGAGGCCTTCTTGTCAGGGCCGGTTTTCTCATGAAGCAAGGTGAAACATTTGCATCAGGCGCAGAGATAACGGGGGCAGCAGCATGTTTGTACTGTGTTTTTACACTAACCGCATGTAGTCAGAGTAGGAGGAAAAGTGAGAGGAGAGCAAGGTGATGAGGTCATTGAGGAAAAGCAGCTTGTTGTGCTGTGTGAGAAGTCTGACAGTGAGTGAGGAGGGGGAGGCAGGAGAGCATCATTGGGGAAAAGCAGCTAGTTGTGCTCAGGGCTGTGGAGTCGGTACAAAAATCTTCCGACTCCTTAGTTTATGAAACCACGACTCAGACTCCGGGTACCAAAATGTCCCCGACTCAGACTCCTCGACTCAGACTCCTTAGTCTAATACTTAACAGGGCTGTGGAATTTGTACAAAAATCACCTGATTTCGACTCCTCAGTTTATCAAATCAATGACTCCAACTCCGACTCCGGGTGCCCAAAATTGCCCCGACTCCTCGACTCCAACTCCACAGTCCTGGTTGTGCTGTGTGAGGAGTCTGACAGTGAGTGAGAAGGGGGAGGCAGGAGAGCATCATTGGGGAAAAGCAGCTTGTTGTGCAGTGTGAGGAGTCTGGCAGTGAGTGAGGAGGGGGGAGGCAGGAGAGCAGCATTGGGGAAAAGCAGCTTGTTGTGCTGTGTGAGGAGTGACAGTGAGTGAGGAGGGGGGAGGCAGGAGAGCAGCATTTGGGAAAAGCAGCTTGTTGTGCAGTGTGAGGAGTCTGGCAGTGAGTGAGGAGGGGGGAGGCAGGAGAGCAGCATTGGGGAAAAGCAGCTTGTTGTGCAGTGTGAGGAGTCTGACAGTGAGTGAGGAGGGGGGAGGCAGGAGAGCAGCATTGGGGAAAAGCAGCTTGTTGTGCTGTGTGAGGAGTCCGGCAGTAAGTGAGGAGGGGGAGGCAGGAGAGCAGCAGTGTTCCATTTGATTTGCACAGCAGAAGGGAGGAGGTGGCACAGCTGTCCTGACAGGAGGAATGGTGCGGCTGAGGGTGAGCAGTTTTTGTCACAGACTCAAAACCAGCCAGTGTCTTAGTGTTGAGCTGCAGAATGTCATGCCTCCAGTTGTGGCATACGCTCCCTTGCTGACTGAGAGCAATAAAATGAAGCAGAGTAAATTGTCGGGGGCTGTGCGGTCATTCCAAATTGGGAAGGGGGGGGGGGAAACATCCTGATAACTTTGCCTCAGGCAGCAAAAAGTCTAGAACGGGCCCTGCTTATTGTATTACAGCTGGGAGCTATATGACGGATGATGCTGTCTGAAGTGCTGGATTGAATTAAAGAAAAAATTCACAATTTGCTTAGATCATATTTTTCACCCTATTATCTGTTGTTGGCATTTTGTGTTTTGTATTCTGCTAATCACCTGTTTAGCCAGCAGAGGTCCTCGGTGCACCCGATGGGCTCTCTGTCATACCAGGCCATCATCTGTCACCTGCTTGCTGCAGGCTTGTTCCTGGCTTTCTGCTGACACGACATATGCAAGTTTATGCAGCTGGAGGGAATGCGCTCGTACTTGAATGTTAATGCTCATTGTTGAAATCGTACACCAGCCATATACGGCTGGCTCTGCTCCATACCCCCCCCCCCCCCCGGCCCCCCTACCCCACCGCACTTAACCTGAATAAAACAAAAACTGCAGGTGCTGAAATGCTGTTTGAGGCTGCAGAATATAGAAACACACACGCACACTAAAGCAAAATAAGTTTGTAAAAACACTGATCGCAAAAAGGCGCAGCCAAACCTTTCCGCTATACCCCATTATACAGTATCTCACAAAAGTCAGTGCACCTCCCACAGTTTTGTAAATATTGTATGATATCTTCTCATGGGACAGCACTGCAGATGTGACACTGTGATACAATGTAAAGCAGTCAGTGTACAGCTTGTATAACAGTGTAATATTGTATGATATCATCTCATGGGACAGCACTGCAGATGTGACGCTGTGATACAATGTAAAGCAGTCAGTGTACAGCTTGTATAACAGTGTAAATACTGTATGATATCTTCTCCTGGGACAACACTGCAGATGTGACGCTGTGATACAATGTAAAGCAGTCAGTGTACAGCTTGTACAACAGTGTAACATTGTATGATATCTTCTCATGGGACAACACTGCAGATGTGACACTGTGACACAATGTAAAGCAGTCAGTGTGCAGCTTGTCTAACAGTGTAAATATTGTATGATATCCTCTCATGGGACAGCACTGCAGATGTGACGCTGTGATACAATGTAAAGCAGTCAGTGTACAGCTTGTATAACAGTGTAATATTGTATATCTTCCCATGGGACAGCACCGCAGATGTGACACTGTGATACAATGTAAAGCAGTCAGTGTGCAGCTTGTACAACAGTGTAAATATTGTATGATAACTTATCATGGGACAGCACTGCAGATGTGACACTGTGATACAATGTAAAGCAGTCAGTGTACAGCTTGTATAACAGTGTAAATATTGTATGATAACTTATCATGGGACAACACTGCAGATGTGACACTGTGATACAATGTAAAGCAGTCAGTGTACAGCTTGTATAACAGTGTAAATATTGTATGATATCTTCTCATGTTACAGCACTGCAGATGTGACGCTGTGATACAATGTAAAGCAGTCAGTGTACAGCTTGTATAACAGTGTAAATATTGTATGATAACTTATCATGGGACAGCACTGCAGATGTGACACTGTGATACAATGTAAAGCAGTCAGTGTACAGCTTGTGTAACAGTGTAAATATTGTATGAGATCTTCTCATGGGACAGCACTGCAGATGTGACGCTGTGATACAATGTAAAGCAGTCAGTGTACAGCTTGTATAACTGGGTAAATTGTGAACAGTGAGAATTTTAAACTTCTGCCCAAAGTGTCTATTTTGTGTGGCCACCATGATTTTCCAGCATTGCTGTAACTCTCTTGGACATGGAGGTCACTAGAGCGTCACAGGTGCCTATGGAATCCTCTTCCCCTCCTCCATGATGAAGCTGGTGGATGTTACAAGACCTTGCGCTCCTCCACCCTCCATATGAGGATGCCCCACAGATTCTCAATAGGATTTGGGTCTGGAGACATGCTTGGCCAGTGCAACACCTTTACACTTAGTTTCTTTAGCAAGGCAGTGGTGGTCTTGGAGGAGTGTTTGGAGGTCGTTGTGATTTTGGAATACTACCCTGTGGCCCAGTTTCTGGGAGATGTTCTGCTTCAGTATGTCACAGTGCATGTTGGCATTCATGGTTCCCTCAATGATCTGTAGCTCCCCAATGCCGGCAGCTCTCATGCAGCCCCATCCATGACACTCCCACCACCATGCTTCACTGTAGGCAAGACACACTTGTCTTTGTCCTTCTTATTTGGTTGCCATCACACACGCTTGACACCATCTGAAACAATCATTTTATCTTAGTCTCATCAGACCACAGGACATGGTTCCAGTAATCCTTAAATGGCATCCGAGGTGAAAATAAACTGAAACTCCTAAAAAAAAATGACTTTAAGATATTCCACAGCTTTATTTTATATTTAAATCTACTTTTTAAGTTTTTTTAGTGTTTTGCTGTTTTTGCTCAATGACACATTCATTGAAGTATGCCAGAGGTAAAATTTATGAACTATTGACCATTTTTATCTCTTTCCTGCTCTCAGAAGCCATTCTCTGCTAAGAAAGTGTTTTATAGTTGTAATCTCTTATCAGTGAGGGTCACACTGTAGTCTGACTCAGTCCTGACTCAGACAGGAACTGCCACTTGCATACCTGATGTTTAACTCTTTCAGGCAGAGAAAAAAAAAATGGAACACCGCCTAGTTATTTGGGTGCGTGGCACTGTACATACCCATTTCTATCTCATTATGTCACATCTCCTCGGGTATCCTTTAAGGCCTGTACACACGCCTGAATTAAGTCGGCTGAGTCGGCCAATAACGACTACCTGGGCCGACATTCAGACGTGTACAGCAGCCACCAACTCCCAAACCACAAGCGATTCGGCAGGTAGATCAACTCAACCCCAGCGACGTCAATCCCATTGTTCGTTCTGCTCCCCTGCCGGACGTCTGGTCATCCCTCCATTGTCCCCTCACATAGCAACACAGTGCGTCACCAGCTACACAGCTGAACCGTCTATGCAGCCCAGCAATGTCACCCACGGGAGACATCAGTTGGTAGTCATTTTTCACCAATTCGATACTTTTGATCGGTTGTCCTGAACAATCGAGAGCTTTTCTTTGTTTTTGATCAGTAAATCCGATCGAATTTCTTGTTTTTTGGAGATTGGACATGTTGGAAATTTCAGACTAGCTTCACCAAGAATTGTATGGTGTTTGATGGATTGACAATTGCTTGATGTACAGATCCAATACATTTTTTTTTCTGAGCTCTCCATTATTTTATTCATGATTGGGGAAACATTTAAAGAGACACTGAAGCGGGAAAAAAAATGATATGATTTGTATGTGTAGCACAGCTAAGAAATAAAACATTAAGATCAGATACATCAGTCTAATTGTTTCCAGTACAGGAAGAGTTGAGAAAATCCAGTTGTTATCTCTATGCAAACAAGCCATTAAGCTCTCCGACTAAGGGCTGGTTCAGACGGGCGTTTTTGTGGCGTTTAACGCAGCGTTTCAGACGCAGCGTTTTTTGGGATCTACTGCCATCCCATGCAAGTGAATGGGAGCGTTTAGAGCTGGCTTCTGCAGGCTTTCATGAAAGCCTGGCAGTAGATCCCAGCGTTGCGTCTAGTCTCAAAAGCAACATGCTGCTTTCAGAGGCAGTAAACGCGAGGAAACTATAGCAGAGACCAGAACTGCTAGCCTTGAACGCTTTTCAAAAGCTAGCTTTTAAACGCTGGCGTTTGAACGCAATGCCAAGCAAAAGCTCAGCAGACGCCCATGTGAACCAGCCCTTAATTAGTTGTGGAGAGGGCTGTTATCTGACTTTTATTATCTTAACTGTTCCTGGACTATTTACTTTTTCTCTGCCAGAGGAGAGGTCATTACTTCACAGAGTGCTCTGAAAGACTCATTTTGAATGCTGAGTGTTGTGTAATCTGCACATATTATAGAATGATGCAATGTTAGAAAAACACTATATACCTGAAAATAAAAGTATGAGAATATTTTCTTTGCTGCTAATCTTCTAGTAATTATTCACAGTACACAACCAATTCGCTATATCATATTTTTTTTTTCCCTTCAGTGTCTCTTTAACATAGGTGTGTGGTATATTGGTCAGAATTTTGAATTGTTACAATCAGTCAGAAAAATTGAATGCTATTCTTGAATTGAACAGATATTTAAAAAATCGTATGGTGTGTGGCGAGCTTTAGTCAGCTTGTATTTAGAAAACTGTGGGCTTTCTTGTGCGTCATCTGTAGAAGAGTCTTTCTTCTGGGACGACAGCCATGCGGACCGGTGCGATGCTTGTGCTTGTGGCTTGTGGTCAGACTAATTGGCTGAGTTTATGTCCCTTCCTGGTTGCGTGTCGGTGGGATTTCTTGTTCCTCACTAGCAAGAATAGGGAAATGTTCAGCAGGTTGGTCGGTTGCACAAGACTGAACAATAATGAAAATCTTTATAGAGCAGCGACGTGCGACGCCGATCAGAAGACTGGTAAAACCACACAGCCAATCAGAATCCACGTCGCTGGACTCGGGCCAGTAGGTGCCCGGATCCTGAGGAGTTGCCATGGAAACTGCCCTTTATACCTCACTCAGTGCGACGTGAATTGTTAGCAAAGTTTGGGACGCGGTTATAGTCGTGCCCGTCTTATCGCGGCCGTAATGAACGCGAGACGGAGGGATTATGGAGACGTCTGGGATCCGCATGACTGCGCTTGTGAAATCTGCTGCGAAGATTTTAATTAAGAGCGTGCAATTAACCCGTCAGCGCGGTTTCCGTCAGAGAAGAGGTGATTACCGGCGAATGGCACCTCACACAAGCGAGACTGGCGGCAAACATCGCCGCTTATCATACGGAGCGAGGCAAACTTCTGTAGGAATTCCCAGCCAGGGCTGTGGAGTCGGTACAAAAATCTTCCGACTCCTCAGTTTATGAAACCTCCGACTCCAACTTCGACTCCGGGTACCCAAAATGGATCAGACTCCTTGACTCCGACTACTTAGTCTAATACTTACCAGGGCTGTGCATTTTGTACAAAATCATCCGGCTCCCGACTCAGACTCCTCAGTTTGTGAAATTACCAACTCCAACTCCGGGTACCCAAAATTACTCTGACTCCGACTCCACAGCCCTGTTCCCAGCATGCCTCTCTGCTGATAACCGAAGCAGCAACGCTGAGCTGTGTCCACATTGATGCTGTCTCTGCAGATGACTGGTGCAGTTTGGCTGATATCAGTCTGCAACGGTCTGAAACGGTCAGAAAACCAAAAACCTCAGCGAGAAAGCTGCATATAGCAGGATGATTCGGATACAAAAGGTCCTATGAGAGGCAAAGTATATGTCGGGTAACAGCTGATTGGCTTTTCATACCCACCCCCTAAGTAAATGGGTCTCCCACCACTCTATAATAATCTCTGCCTTAAAGGACAACCGAGGTGACCTGTGACATGAGATAGACATGGGTATGTACAGTGCCAAGCACACAAATAAGTATGCTTCGTTCATTTTCTTCTTTCTCTGCCTGAAAGAGTTAAATATCAGGTATGCAAGGGACAGCTTCTGTCCGGGTCGGACTGGATCAGACTAGACTATAGCATAACCCTCACTGATAAGTAATTACAGCCATAAAACACTTTCATGTCAGTAAATGGCTTCTGAGAGCAGGAAAGAGATAAATAGGGTCAATAATAATTCATAGATTTGAGCTCTGGCATACATCAATGAAGGTGTCATTGAGCAGAGATAATAAAAAAAACTAAAAACCAGTTTTAAATATAAAATTAAACTGTGATAGATCTAAAAAAAAGTCATTTTTAGGAGGATCGATACAATTTTTTCTCATCTGTATATTTTCACTTCTGATGTTCTTTAAGGTGACCACAAATGGTACAATTTGCTGAATGATTAATTACAAACGATTCTTCATTAGAACGTTTGTAAATGATCATTTGGGAACACTAATGGACAAAAATCTCCAAACCAATCCGATCAGATTAATGGCATTGAACAGAAATTCGGATGGATTTCATGAATCTGGTAAGATTGGTTAGGAGATATGTCCATTCGTGGTACCAAACAATCATTTACGATTCATATGCCAAATCGTTCGTAATCTATCGTTCAGCAAATTGTATCATTAGTGGCCACCTTTACATTAACACTGAACATGACTAGAGCCATCAGTGGAACTGAACGCCCCAACATTTAGGACGCCTGAAGTAGGAAGAATATGGAGGCTGCCATATTTATTTCCTTTTAAACTATACCAGTTGCCTGGCAGCCCTGCTGGTCGATTTCTAGCAACAATGGGCAATCGGACGATAATTGTATGCAGCCTTGTAGTGGACCGATCAAATGCAGCAGGATGGGCGGAGTCTGGCAGCATGGCCAGGGTGGTTAGTGCTCTTGCCTTGCAGCGCTGGGTCCCTAGTTCGAATCCCAGCCAGGTCAACATCTGCAAGGAGTTTGCATGTTCTCCCCGTGTCTGCACGGGTTTACTCCAGGCACTCCAGTTTCCTCCCACATCCCAAAAACATTCAGATAAGTTAATTGGCTTTCCTCTAAATTGGCCCTAGACTATGATACATGCACTACGTGATACATACATAGACATAGGACTATGGTAGGGACTAGATTATGAGCCCCTCTGAGGGACAGTTACGTGACAAGACAAAATACTCTGTACAGCGCTGCGGAAGATGTCAGTGCTATATACCGTAAATACTTAAATAAATAAATGGTCAGGTTTCCCCAGAGAGAATTATCTCAGTGTACTGACGAGGTAGGAAAGACGGCAGTAACAGGAAGTACAGTCACCCTTCTTCAAGGTGCCCCCTTTTCTTTATAACTTTTATGCCCTCTACAGGTGCCTTTTTAACCTGATGAGCCGTTATCTTGTCGCTGTCAGCAGTGAGGGGGAATCGCTGTCCTAGTTTTATAATGAAGCTGCGCTGACTTGTCCCGTTGTCGGACACCTCACTGTAGCCCGGTCGCTGCGCCTTATAAACGGACTTATTGGCGACAAACCCCTAATTGCGTTAGGTGGAGAGGTTATAAATAGCTTTGACAGGGAAAGAGAACTCTTTGTGTGAAGACGGAACGAGCAGACTGGATGCGGAGTAGTGACAGAATGCATGTGGGCGTTCGCTGTGTAGGAGTTAAAGAATTGTCAGTGGCAGAGCTGTGATCATTCGCTGCTCCGCTTCATCATAAAAATCAGATATCAGTTGTGGGGAGCGTTCATGGGAGCCACGCCTGCTCAGCAATACGTGGTCAGACAGCCCTCGCAGGCCACCGATACAATAATCAGATCAGATACTAGAGCTGTGTGTCATGTTCACAGGTGCCACGCCCGCTCAGCAATACGTGGTCACAGACAGCCCTCACAGGCCACCGATACAACAATTGGATCAGATATCAGAGCTGTGGGGAGCGTTCACAGGTGCCACACCCGCTCAGCAATACGTGGTCACAGACAGCCCTCATAGGCCAGCGATGCAACAATCAGATCAGATACTAGAGCTGTGGGGAGCGTTCACAGGTTCCACGCCCGCTCAGCAATACGTGGTCACAGACAGCCCTCACAGGCCACCGATACAACAATCAGATCAGATACTAGAGCTGTGGGGAGCGTTCACAGGTGCCACGCCCGCTCAGCAATATGTGGTCACAGACAGCCCTCACAGGCCACCGATACAACAATCAGATCAGATACCAGAGCTGTGGGGAGCGTTCACAGGTGCCACGCCTGCTCAGCAATACGTGGTCACAGACAACCCTCACAGGCCACCGATACAACAATCAGATCAGATACTAGAGCTGTGGGGAGCGTTCACAGGTGCCACGCCTGCTCAGCAATACGTGGTCACAGACAAGCCCTCACAGGCCACCGATACAACAATCAGATCAGGTACCAGAGCTGTAGGGAGCGTTTACAGGTGCCACGCCCGCTCAGCAATACGTGGTCACAGACAGCCCTCACAGGCCACCGATACAACAATCAGATCAGGTACCAGAGCTGTGGTGAGCGTTTACAGGTGCCACGCCCGCTCAGCAATACGTGGTCACAGACAGCCCTCACAGGCCACCGATACAACAATCAGATCAGGTACCAGAGCTGTGGTGAGCGTTTACAGGTGCCACGCCCGCTCAGCAATACGTGGTCACAGACAGCCCTCACAGGCCACCGATACAACAATCAGATCAGGTACCAGAGCTGTGGGGAGCATTTACAGGTGCCACGCCTGCTCAGCAATACGTGGTCAGAGACAGCCCTCACAGGCCACAGAACAATCAGATCAGATACTAGAGCTGTGGTGAGCGTTCACAGGTGCCACGCCCGCTCAGCAATACGTGGTCACGCACAGCCCTCACCGATACTGCAATCTGTACAGCGCTGCGTAAGATGTCAGCGCTATATAAATACTAAATAATAATAATAATCAGATATCAGATCAGATTCCGGAGCTGTGCGCTACGTTCACAGGTGCCACGCCCGTTTAGCAATACGTGGTCACAGACCCACTGATACTAATATCTCACTGCTCTTCATTGCCCTTACCTTAAAGGACACAGGAGGCGAAACTAAACTAATGAATTAAAAAATTGTATCTATCTTCCTTCTCCTAAAAATGACTTTTTTAAGATATTCCACAGTTTCATTTTATGTTTAAATCTACTTTTTAAGTTTTAACTGTTTTGTTTTTGCTCAATGTCACATTCATTGAAGTATGCCAGAGCTAAAATCTATGAACTATTGTTCCTTTTCATCTCTTGCTCTCAGAAGCCATTTTCTGCTAGGAAAGTGTTATATAGTTGGAATTTCTTACCAGTGAGGGTCACACTGTAGTCACTTCCTGTCTGAATCAGGACTGAGTCAGCCACTTACATACCTGATATTTAACTCTTTCAGGCAGAGAAAGAAAAAAAGGAACACTGCATAGTTATCTGTGTGCTAGGCACTGTACATACCCATGTCTATCTCATCATGTCACATGTCACTTCGGGTATCCTTTAAAGCAAACCTGAACTGAAAATTAAAAGCCAAAATAAACATACATCATACTTACATCTCGCGTAGTCTGCTCCTCAATCTTTCTCCTTTCCTGCTTCCTATTTGTCCACTGTGATCGATGGAAGTCTCCATTCTCCATTTTGAAAATGGCCATTACCCATAACAGCTTCCTGGTCAGCACACTGGTAAACTGTAATATCGCCCACTTGAGCCATAGGGAAACATGGACATTACCTTGCACCTCATTTGTCCTTTCAGTTAAAACTGACAGCAACTGATATATTTCAGTTCTGACAAAATCTTGTCAGAACTGGATGGAATCGTTGTAAGAAGAGAACTGTGAGCTTCTAAGAGGAACTGATGGCGAGGTAAGATAAAGCAGAAAACCGAGAGCCCAATATAGTGTAGTGTGTATTGAATCAGGGAGGATAATTGAGATGCAAGTAGTATACTTACAAACGAGGGTTACCGCTCAGGCAACCACTGTATAGGCAGGTAGGGAGATTAAGCCTGTCCCTACTCAGAACTAAGATGTCGCTCTCTGTAGAAAGGAGAAAAGAGGGTGAACCACCCTTCCACCTGGGGTGGACAATCTTGACCTCTGTGAGGTGCCAAGCTGTTATTGGACCAAAAGCTGTGATACTCCGTTTGGTTGATTGCCTGATGAAGCGGGATTGTGCCCGTGAAACGCGTAAGAGTATTTTATAGGAGTATGTGAATAAATTGTTCTGCATCACAAGCAACAGCATCGTGTCTGTTTCTGAGTGGCAGGTCCACCGCCGCCACTTGAATATTTTAAATGTTTTAGCACATTTTTACTCTGTTGGCGCCTCTGTACACCTTTACGTGATGGCGAGTTAAGTGTACCTGAATCACACACCTGAAACAAGCATGCAGCTAATCCAGTCAGATTTTTGTCAAGAGACATCTGATCTGCATGCTTGTTCAGGGGCTGTGGCTAATCGGAGGATCAGCAGGACAGCCAGGCAATGTGCAATGTTTAAAATTAAATAAATAGGGCAGCCTCTACGTGTGTCTTACCTCTAGTTCCATATTACATTTATCAGTGATGCCAGCATCTTTACTGCTGGTGATATGAGTGCCTGTAGGATGTGTCCGTCTCTTTTGCACTCAGTGAGGGTAAGGCTCAGAAATATCCCACTAAGTTTCTGCAAAATCACTTTTGTGAAAAGATTCAGAAGCAGTTTTGCAGCTTTCCTTTCCCTTGCATCGCTGCAAAAATATTGCAGAAGCCAGGATTTGGCCAAATCACAATCACGGATGTGGGTTCGCCCCCATTGACTTGCATCAGCGTAGAGCTTTTTGGGATTATTTTCGATCCCAAAACGCAGCTGAAAGCGATCTCATGACTAACCTGTAGTCTGGCTAGATCCTAGAGATAAACTGTCACTTGCATACCTGAATGTTTAACCCCTTCAGACAGAAAAAAGGAACACAGCCTAGTTATTTACAGGAATGTCACTGTACATGTTTATCTCAGTTTGTCAGTTCAGATATTCTTTGTCGTTTTAAAAAAAGGAGACCCTCCAGTTAGTATAGCTGGTCCAAAGGTCCATACAGCTGATCTTTGGACTGGACAATACAGCACCTGATACTGTTTCCCCCAACGTAGGACATCCCCTTAAAGTAAGACCTACCATATATTTCCAGCATGCTCAAAATATATGCCCTACCCCTAAAATAAGCCCTATGGCTGTGGAAGTCCCATCCATCTGCATCCCCCTCTTCTTCCCCCACTGCCACTTTGCCTCCTGCTGACCCCCTCCTCCTCCAGAAAGACGCATCCCTGTTCACTGCCTGCCGACACACCGGTAATTCAAACCGCAGGATAGCGGTAAACTGGTGATTTCCCCACCTCTGCTTTTCCTTGCTGGCCCCATTCTCCATTGCCCGCCGTCCTAATTCAAGCCACAGATCAGCGGTGAAGGCAGCTAGTTACACTGTAACAGCAATTCCGTGTACAGGAAGTGACATCTTTGTTTACTTCCTGTACATGGGGCCCCTGTTACAGTGCCTTCACCGCAAGTTACAGCTGATCTGCAGTTTGAATTACGTCTGCGGTCAATGGAGAACAGGGCCAGCAGGAAATAAAGTAGCGGTGGGGGAATCGGCAGTTGACCGCTGTCCTGCGGTTTGAATTACCGGTATGTTGGCAGGCAGTGAATGGTGATGCGTCTTTCAGGAGGTCAGCAGGAGGTTAAAGAGAATCTGTATTGTTAAAATCGCACAAAAGTAAACATACCAGTGTGTTAGGGGACATCTCCTATTACCCTCTGTCACAATTTCGCCGCTCCCCGCCGCATTAAAAGTAGTCAAAAACAGTTTTAAAAAGTTTGTTTGTAAACAAACAAAATGGCCACCAAAACAGGAAGTAGATTGGTGTACAATATGTCCACACATAGAAAATACATCCATACACAAGCAGGCTGTATACAGCTTTCCTTTTGAATCCAAAAAGATCATTTGTGTGTTTACCTTCTGTCCCCTTCTTCTCTCATGCACTGAACATTACAGGCTTCCTGCAGACAGCTCTGCCTGTGCCTGTGTTTGTAATTCCTCAGTATGTGTCAGCCAGCTACTTTTCACAGCCTAAAGGTGGCCATACACTGGCCCGATTCCCGGCCGTTTCGACAGCAGATTCGATCCTGGGATCGAATCTGCTGCCAATCGTTCGCGGTAAACGCCGCCGACGATCCGATTTCCTCCCGAAATTGGATCGGTCCGTTGATCGCGCCGTGCGGGAAATTACCCTCGATCGCCCGCGGGTAAAGTGCGCGTCGCTAGCGGCGGCCGATCCGATGAAAAATACATTACCTGATGCGGACTCCCGGGCGTCTTCTCCGCATCTTCTCAGCGCTGCACCCGCTCCATCCCGGCGCTTCCTGTCACTGCAGTGACCCACGAAGTTCAAATAGAGGGCGCTCTATTTGAACTTCCTGGTCACGGAGTGACACAGGAAGCGCCGAGATGGAGCAAGAACAGAGCGGTGCAGCGTGGAGAAGATGCCCGGGAGCCAGCGTCAGGTAATGTATGCTGGGGGGGGAGGACAGGCGGCAGGAGCAGCTCAACAGATTGTGATCTCTTTCAGGCTGAAATCGATTCACGATCTGTTTGCAGTAAAGGCAGCCATACGATCCCTATCTGATCAGATTCGATCAGATAGGGATCTGTCAGCTGGTCGATCTGATGGCACATCGACCAGTGTATGGCTGCCTTAACAGAGGAGGATTTTAATCCAGCTCTCTTCTATCACTGATAAGATAGCAGAGAAGCTGCTGGTTTATGTAAATAAAACACACACTGGAGTGTGCATAGAGGAACAGACCAGCATGGAAGAGTTGGCAGCCTTCCAGACACAGGCCGACAAGTCTGACAGGGGAAAGATACATTGATTTATTACAGAGGCCGTGATAGTACAAAGTGCTGCAGTGAGCCAGAACAGATTAGAATAGGTTTAGGATCTTGTAGGATGGTAGAAAAAACGTTGTAATTTTTGTTACAGAGTCACTTTAAGTGGCGGTGGGGGAATGGGGATCAGTGTTCCCCCAACCCTGTCCTCAAGGCCCACCAACAGTGCATGTTTTGTGGAAATCCACAGAGGTAGTTAATCAGCTCTACTGAGACGCTGATTACCTCACCTGCACATGTTTGTGGTTTTCTGCAAAACATGCACTGTTGGTGGGCCCTGAGGACAGGGTTGGGGAACTCTGTTGTATAGTGTATAGTATACAAATTATATAAGACCTCCCTGAAAATAAGACCTAGCCCCTCTTTTGAAGGAAAAAATAATATAAGACAGTGTCTTTTCGGGGAAACGCGATAATAAAAACCTGACAGAGTTTCTGGCCTTCTCTAGGTTGCAGTTGCTCATAGCAGCCTGAAGAAAAGAACTCTGGGTGAAATTGACTTTTTTTTCTCTTTTTGTAAAAAATTGTGAAACCTGATTGGCTGTTGACTTGTTGCTATGGTAATATGGTAACTGTTCAGATTCTTAGTTACTCTAGGCCCACATTACATGTTTTGTTTAATACGCATTCGCTAAAGCATTATTTTGAATTAATCCTCTGCTAATTAAAATTTGGGGGGAAGAGGGAGGGGGTGTGGGGGGAGATGTGACCTGTTTAGCTCATATGCAGACTTATTGTTCCTGTAGAGGTTCATTTTGGGAGCTGAACAGCCAAATAAAAAAAATACAAAAAGCAAACTATATAAATAGGCCTTAAAAAGTATGTTTAATCAGAAGCACAACATAACGTTTGAAAAGTATTACTCTGCAAATATAGAGAGAATTCCTAACATATATTAGTGTATGTATTGGGGGATACTTAGAATGAGGTCAATCCCATCATGGGGTACTGAGCAAATACTATCCTTCATGGGGCAAACATTGTACAGGTAGTCCCGACTTACGAACAACCCGCCTATATGAACGGCAAGGATTATGTGTTTCCATGGGAACAAGTAAAAAAAAGTTTTTTTTCAAATTTGACTTGTAGTTTGTGAAAAAAATGATTTAAAAAAATTCAAAGAAAAAATGGCTTTTAAACTTGTATAAGCAGGTACAGAGGGCAGAGTTGAGACAGAGGGGGACACTGAAGGTACAGGGGGGCACAGAGGAGGTACAGAGGGTAGAGGGGACACTGTAGGCACAGGGAGGCACAGAGGGGGGACACTGGAGGCATGGGGGGGGGGCACAGAGGAGGTACAGAGGGCAGAGATGACACAGGAGGACACTGAAGGCACAGGGTGGCACAGAGGAGGTACAGAGGGCAGAGGTGACACTGGAGGCACAGGGGGGCACAGAGGAGGTACAGAGGGCAGAGGTGACACTGGAGGCACAGGGGGGCACAGAGGAGGTACAGAGGGCAGAGGTGACACGGGGACACTGTAGGCACAGAGGAGGTACAGAGGGCAGAGATGACACAGGAGGACACTGAAGGCACAGGGTGGCACAGAGGAGGTACAGGGGGCAGAGATGGCACAGTGTTCCGACTTGAGAACAGATTCAGGTTAAGAACGAACCTACAGTACCTACCTTGTTAATTAACCGGGGACTACCTGTAGTAATAATAATAATGTGGGGAAACCCTCATCTAGGCCAAAAACTGAGGCAAATAATATGACTCTGCCAATAAGTATCTGCCAATAAAAGAAAGTTTTGCAGAAAACAAATTGTAGGTTTTACAACATAAAAAAGAACTGATGCACCAGCCCATAATATCTTCAGCTACAGACAGCTGCCAGCTCACTGCCAGTCTGAGACACTCCCCTTTGGTCACATGGGCATACAGGGGGAGGAGCGTGGTTTGCTGTCAGCAGAAGAGACGCCCCCATTGCTGACTTCTAACCTATCACGAGGCACACAGAGGAAGGTGGAAAAGGGAGGGATACACTGGAGAGCCGCCTAATGACAGGGAAGAATAACCTGTTATAAAGGAGGGTAACTTACCTCCGAGGGGTGACTGTCTACTCTAGGCCAACAGATAGGGCAGCGAATTATGTAATTTTTTTTTTATACTTTTGCAATTGCGCCAATGTCCTCAGAGCAATGTCCACTTTAACTACCACCGGGAACGTTGCAAACTATAAAATGTTCATAATCTTTCAGTAATTGCTGCTGCGCTCTCCGTAGGTATCAAGAACAAAAAAGAACTCTGCATAGGGTAATAACGTTCAGTTTTCTCTCTCAACACCCAAAGTGTCTTGTAGTGCTCAGTGCCAATCTTAGAAAAAAACCACGTCCCCTTTGTCAAGCTCAGGCGTGGGCAAACTCTGTTCTCCAGCTGTTACAGAACTACAAGTCCCACAATGCATTTGCCTTTGAGTCATGACTGTGGCTGTCAGACTCCTGCCATGCATTGTGGGACTTTTAGTTCCTTAACAGCTGGAGGGCCAAGTTTGCCCATGCCTGGTCTAGCTGCTCACCAGATATGAGCCACCTCTGCTCTCAGGTGGATCTCAAGCTTGTTGGCCACAGTATCCTTTCTAGCAGCGCAATCTCGTATACTCAGCTCGATCTGCAATATAAATACTCTCCACATAGGGTAATATTGTTTGAGCAACACTCACCATAAAGATTCCAGTGTCCTCTGTGCAAAACGTGATGTCACTTAATGTTGCCACACTCCCAACACCTATATATTGAAGGATACCCGAGTTGACATGTGACATGAGATAGACGTGTGTATGTACAGTGCCTAGCCCACTAATAACTATGCTGTGTTCCTTTTTTTTTTTTCTTTCTCTGCCTGAAAGAGTTAAATATCAGGTATGTAAGTGGCTGACTCAGTCCTGACTCAGACAGGAAGTGACTACAGTGTGACCCTCACTGATAAGAAATGCCAACTATATAACACTTTCCTAGCAGAAAATGGCTTCTGAGGGCAGAAAAAAGAGATAAAAGGGGGAATTTCTTATCAGTGAGTGTCACACTGTAGTCACTTCCTGTCTGAGTCAGGACTGAGTCAGCCACTTACATTCCTGATATTTAACTCTTTCAGGGAGAGAAAGAAAAAAAGGAGCACAGCATAGTTATTTGTGTGCTAGGCACTGTACATACCCATGTCTATCTCATGTCGCTCTCATCATGTTACATGTCACCTCGGGTATCCTTTAAATGCTCACCAGATATTGCCCACCTCTCAATCATAGGTGGCAAATCTGCTTGTGGTAACAACAAACCAGGCCAGACTATGCTTTTCCAGAAAGCTTCTTGACCTCTCACAGGTCTTGATTTAATCCAATAAACGAAATGGTTGCTGCTGCAATACCAACAGTTTGAGCTGCCACTAAAGAAGTTTTTGTGGTATTTCTGAATCCTTCTCTTCCACAAGATGAGCACACGAAAGACTTGAAGTCAGCATTTGTGATTTGAATGTGGTTGTTGTATGCAGCTTTTCTATGGACAATTGGCAACTTTTCATCTTTTTCTTCCATCACACCGTAAAGTACTAGGCTCGCCAGGCATAGGTGGAAACAAGCTTGATTCACTGCCGCTTTCTGCAGTGCTGACTTGACCTGTAGACTTCTGAGATCCAGGGGTGCCTCTAGCCATTTTGTCTCTCCAGGCGAGAAATCCTGTGGTGCCCCCCCCCCCCCCCCCCGTGATTGCACCCCAGCCCCATTCCCCCCACCCCCAAAACCCCTGAAAAAATAATCATAATGCAGCAGCGTTTCACCAGAAAAACAGAAAATACACTTATTGCGGCATGGGTTCACCAGAAAATAGTTGTAATGCAGCAGAGCGTTTCACCATAAAATATACTTATTGTGGCATACACACACACACTATACACACACACCACGCACTATACACACACACACCACATACACTATACACACACACACCACACACAGTACACACACACACACACACACACACACACACACACACACACACACACACACACACACACACACACACACACACACACACACACACACACACACACACACACACACACACACACACACACACACACACACACACACACACACACACACACACACACACACACACACACACACACACACACACACACACACACACACACACACACACACACACACACTATACACACACACTATACACACACACACACACCACACACACACACACCACACACACACACACACTATACACACACACACTATACACACACACACTATACACACACACACCACACACAGTACACACACACACACACACACACACACACACACACTATACACACACTATACACACACTATACACACACACACACACACACACTATACACACACACCACACACTATACACACACACACCACATACACTATACACACACACACCATATACACACACACACTATACACACACACACACACACACACTATACACACACACACACACACACACTATACACACACACCACATACACTATACACACACACCACACACAGTACACACACACTATACACACACACTATACACACACACACTATACACACACTATACACACGCGCGCACACACACACACTATACACACCACATACACTATACACACACACACCACACACAGTACACACACACTACACACACACACACACACACACACACACACACACACACACACACACACACACACACACACACACCACACACACACTACACACACACTACACACGCACACGCACACACACACACACGCACACACACACACGCGCACACACACACACGCGCACACACACTATACATACACACACACTATACATACACACACACTATACACACACACACACACACTATACACATGCGCACACTACACACACACTATACACACGCACACACTATACAAACACACACACACACACTATACAAACACACACACACTATACATACACACACACACAAACACACACACACAGACATACACACACACACACACACACACACACACTATACACATGCGCACACTTCACACACACACACTATACAAACACACACACACTATACATACACACACACACACTATTTATTTATTTATTGTATTTATAAAGCGCCAACATATTACGCAGCACTATACACACGTACACACACTACACACTATATACACACGCACAGTACACACACACTATACACACTGCACTACACACACACACACCTACCTATGTCCTCCCCTTCACCACCATCTCTACTAATCCCTGCTTTCGCTACCTTATAGTGTCTGAGCCCTTATGCAAAGAAATAATGAGGAGAGAAAAGCTGAAAGAGAGGGAAGAAGATGTTTGCCTCACCAGGATTGCACTTTTATTTAGCTTTCCTGTATGACAAGAAGACACAGCCAGCCAGCACTAGGGGAAGAGGGAAACAAAGGTGAATGAGGGAGGGCTGGTGCACACCAAGAGTGCTTCAGAGCACTTTTCAAATCGACAGTGATTTGAAAAGCGCTGGGCTATTGTTACCCTATGACGGTGTTCCCACAGCAGCGTTGGGATTTTTTCTAATTTTTTGGAGCGATTCTTTCAAAAATCGCTTCACAAAGTCGCATTCGCAAACTGCTAGCAATTGCTATTGCGATTTTGTCGTGCAGTAGCCCAGAGAGAGGCGGAGTGGAGAAACTTAGAATAGCCTGAGATGGAGCAGAGAGCTTATCTGTATTGCAGTCCTACATTACACAGAGACTACTTACCTGTAATAGGATTCCTGTCCCTGGCGGTCTCTCACACAAGTCAGAAAGCAGCCCTCTGGAGTGTAGGGACTGTCAACATTTTTCCACTTGTTTAACACCTTATCTGCACAGACAGTCATTTTAACAATGGTGAGAGACCAGACAGATGTTTTCCCACAGACCCTCCAGGCAAGCTCTGCATTATGTTGTGTATATTTACCAGCTTGTGTGCCCTCTAATTGCACTTTTATCTGCTAGCTTAGTGTTTGACATTGCCTTACAACAACAAACCTGAATACACCAGACACTGGACCAGCCCTAAATCACTGAATGAAAGGCGACCTGGGGGGCCGTCCATGCCTGGCTGCTACACGAAGTCTCTCTAAATCCACAGAGTTACCAGTAGCAGAGAGAGAGCGAGGAACTGACTTAATCAGTCAGGACTCAGAAGCTGATGCTGTACTCCAATGGATCCCTGACTGAGTTAGCTGGAACTGAGTGAGCTGGGACCCAGTGCCTTCTCTCACTGACTCATTCATTACTGTGGTTCTTTGAATCATTGAGCTGAAGGAACTGAATTAATCAGCTAGGAGTGGAGTCAGGCGCTGCTTTTAGCTGCTGTTGTAATATGACCCCTGAGTGAGCTGAGAGGCATTTCTTATCTCACTACTCAGTGCAACAGCGCTCTTCCCTCCTCCTGTCGCCCTAGGCAAAAATTTATAGCTGCCTAATGGCTGAGACGGCTGTGCTGAGATCTCTGCACACTCAAGAACAGAGTTCGAAACCAGGAAGCCTTTAGCACTGCACATGCCTGCAGCACCACACCAGGCAGCCGCCCCGGAACCACTCTTCCCAGAGCAGCACCACACCAGGCAGCCGCCCCGGAACCACTCTTCCCAGAGCAGCACCACACCAGGCAGCCGCCCCGGAACCACTCTTCCCAGAGCAGCACCACACCAGGCAGCCGCCCCGGAACCACTCTTCCCAGAGCAGCACCACACCAGGCAGCCGCCCCGGAACCACTCTTCCCAGAGCAGCACCACACCAGGCAGCCGCCCCGGAACCACTCTTCCCAGAGCAGCACCACACCAGGCAGCAGCCCCGGAACCACTCTTCCCAGAGCAGCACCACACCAGGCAGCCGCCCGGAACCACTCTTCCCAGAGCAGCACCACACCAGGCAGCCGCCCCGGAACCATTCTTCCCAGAGCAGCACCACACCAGGCAGCCTCCCCGGAACCACTCTGCTCAGAGCAGCACCAGTTTATAGAAAAGTTCCTCTTTAAAATTAAATGAAAGGCATCCTAAAATAAACCCACAGCTGGACTTAAAGAGGAACTCCAGCCTAAACAAACATACTGTCATTAAGTTACATTAGTTATGTTAATTAGAATAGATAGGTAATATAATCTCTTACCCACCCTGTTTTAAAAGAACAGGCAAATGTTTGATTTCATGAGGGCAGCCATCTTTTTGGTTGAAAGGAGGTGACAGGGAGCATAAGACACAGTTCCAACTGTCCTGAGCACCTCTCCCAGTTGCTAGGCAACGTGAATAACAGGAAATCTCATCATGCTCTGCACAGCATCAGGGGAAAAAAGCCCGGGCTTTTTTTCTGATGGGTGGAGCTTAGCTTAAAATGATGCTTTGGTAAGAAAAACAAAGTTCTGATGCAGTGAAACTGTTAAAGAAACACCAAGCCTTTTCAGTGCTGCCGAGTAGATTTTTAGTCCGGAGGTTCACTTTAAATTTTGATGATTATTATTTCTCACTTTATTAGTTCCCTTCACCTTATGATTCGCGCTCATCATTCGGGTGGTTGGTGATATGCTAATAATTCTGGGTTGGCGGGTTATCTCCCCAGATATCACTTCAGGTACCCATTAATGATATGATTTTTCCTTCAGATTCGGTCCTCTGACACCTTTTTTTAAGATCAAATTGTATAGAAAACTGCGCCGTTTGGCGCAAGTCGGTGTGAAATGATTCTTTGGCTGATTGGAAAAGGAAAAATAATCTATCCGAAAGTTGGAATTTATGATTGAATCGGAACGTACAACCTTCTTAAAGAGTCTGAAGCGTTTTAAAATACCTGTTTTTATGGTGCTGGCCGCATTATAAACCAAGCTGATTCGCCGCATTACCGCAGCAGAATGAGGTCTTAATCGCCCCCTCTCCCCCGCCAACCCCGGGGCAAAATTTGGGACTCCTTCCTGGTAGAGGCAGAGCTTTGCACTGTAGCTCTGCCTCTGCTCGTGTCAATCTCCGCCCCTCTCTGCCTCTCTACGCCCCTCTGTCTTCTTTCACTGAGAGGGGCGGGAAGAGGCGGAGATTGACTCCAGTTGAGGCAAAGCTCTGCCTCCCCAGGAAGCAAAATGCTCGACCTGGAAAGTCATGAAATTTTGCCCCAGGATTTGGGGGTGTATAAAAGACCTTGTTCAGCTGTGGTAATGCGGCGAATCAGTTTGGATTACAATGCTGAAGCAGCCTGCACCATAAAAACAGGTATTTTAAAACGCTTCAGACTCTCTTTAAATTGTTCCGTTAATGGAAGCAATCAATAATTACCTTCCGATTAGTTTTGATCAAATCGCGTCAAAAGATCGAATCTGAAGGAAAGATTGTACCGTTAATATGCATCTTGTCTTTTTCCCAAGAGGGAAATAATTCCAGAGAGCTTTTTTCTCATCCAGATCCCATTTACGTTATTGAAAGACTAGCGTGTGATATTCTGATTTGCGAATCTGCGGGATCGACGCTGAGATGATAAAGCTTTGTACAGTGACGCGATGACACGTTTGTGAGGTCGGAGTTCTGCCTTATAAAGCTTTATACAGTGTAGCGATGACTCGTTTGTGGGGTCTGAGTTTTGCCTTATAAAGCTTTGTACAGTGATGCGATGATGCGTTTGTGGGGTCGGAGTTCTGCCTTATAAAGCTTTATACAGTGTAGCGATGACTCGTTTGCGGGGTCGGAGTTCTGCCTTATAAAGCTTTGTACGGTTAGGCGATGACGCGTTTGTGGGGGTCGGAGTTCTGCCTTTATCGGCTGGTGTTTGCTGAACGCGCTGCGCACGCAGCGAGTAACGACTCCTCGCCGCTCTCTGATGTGCCGTCCTCATTAGGTATCCGAGTGTCAACCTGCATCTTTCTGTGCCCTTCAGGCTTATCCTCCTGTTTCCATGGCGACCAGCGCAGTCTCCTCGCGCGGCCGGGAATGGAGGCTGCTCCCTGCAGGATTGTGATGGGGGGATTATTAAATGTTACTTGGCACAGCCCAGCACCTGCCTGTCCCTGCAAGACTCTCAGCGCCAGGCCCACGTACCGGCGTGTCCTGCTGCTTTATCACGCACTACTATGACTCACTTTGTACTGTATTTGGGGCCTGTTTGTAATGAAGCTGTTTGCCAGAAAATGTCTTTATTATATAGGCCACATGTTATTTATATAGCACTGTCATCTTCTGCAGCACTTCAGAGTACATAGTCATGTCACTGACGGTCCTCAGAGGAGCTCACACTCTAATCCTACCATAGTCATAGTGTAATGTCCTACCATATTATTATTATGTATTTATATAGCACTGTCATCTTCTGCAGCACTTCAGAGTACATAGTCATGTCACTGACTGTCCTCAGAGGAGCTCACAATCTAATCCTACTATAGTCATAGTCTAATGTCCTACTATATTATTATTATGTATTTATATAGCACTGACATCTTCTGCAGCACATTACAGAGTACATAGTCATGTCACTGACGGTCCTCAGAGGAGCTCACAATCTAATCCTACTATAGTCATAGTCTAATGTCCTACTATATTATTATTATGTATTTATATAGCACTGACATCTTCTGCAGCACATTACATAGTACATAGTCATGTCACTGACGGTCCTCAGAGGAGCTCACAATCTAATCCTACTATAGTCATAGTCTAATGTCCTACCATATTATTATTATGTATTTATATAGCACTGACATCTTCTGCAGCACTGTACAGAGTACATAGTCATGTCACTGACTGTCTTCAGAGGAGCTCACACTCTAATCCTACCATAGTCATAGTCTAATGTCCTACCATATTATTATTATGTATTTATATAGCACTGACATCTCCTGCAGCACTGTACAGAGTACATAGTCATGTCACTGACGGTCCTCAGAGGAGCTCACAATCTAATCCTACCATAGTCATAGTCTAATGCCCTACCATATTATTATTATGTATTCATATAGCACTGACATCTTCTGCAGCACATTACAGAGTACATAGTCATGTCACTGACTGTCCTCAGAGGAGCTCACATACTAATCCTACCATAGTCATAGCCTAATGTCCTACCATATTATTATTATGTATTTATATAGCACTGACATCTTCTGCAGCACATTACAGAGTACATAGTCATGTCACTGACTGTCCTCAGAGGAGCTCACACTCTAATCCTACCATAGTCATAGTCTAATGTCCTACCATATTATTATGTATTTATATAGCACTGACATCTTCTGCAGCACATTACAGAGCACATAGTCATGTCACTGACTGTCCTCAGAGGAGCTCACACTCTAATCCTACCATAGTCATAGTCTAATGTCCTACCATATTATTATTATGTATTTATATAGCACTGACATCTTCTGCAGCACATTACAGAGTACATAGTCATGTCACTGACTGTCCCCAGAGGAGCTCACACTCTAATCCTACCATAGTCATAGTCTAATGTCCTCCCATATTATTATTATTATTATTATTATTATTATTATGATGTATTTATGTAGCACTGACATCTACTGCAGAACTGTACAGAGTACACAGTCATGTCACTGATTGTCCTCCGAAGAGCTCACACCCTAATCCTACTGTAGTCATAGTCTAATGTCCTACCATATTATTATGTATTTATATAGCACTGTCATCTTCTGCAGCACTTCACAGAGTACATAGTCATGTCACTGACTGTCCTCAGAGGAGCTCACATTCTAACCCTACCATAGTCTAATGTCCTACCATATTATTATTATTATTATTATTATGTATTTATATAGCACTGACATCTTCTGCAGCACATTACAGAGGACATAGTCATGTCACTGAATGTCCTCAGAGGAGCTCACACTCTAATCCCTTCCATAGTCATAGTCTAATGTCCTACCATATTATTATTATGCATTTATATAGCACTGACATATCCTGCAGCACATTACAGAGTACATAGTCATGCCACTGACAGTCCTCAGACAGAGGAGCTCACAGTCTAATCCTACCATAGTCATAGTCTAGTCTGTATGAATTGAATCTGCAAGGAATCAAATGAGAAAATCGATGAGTGTATGGCCACCTTTAAAAGAGGTTCTACACCATTTCTAATGTATCCAAAATGTGTTGTTGGAATTGGGCCTCTGCAGTCGGGTTTGACTAGTAAGGATGCCTGCGTATAACAGATCTGTTCTAAAGAAAATTCTTTTTTTTTTTTTTTTTTTGGTTGCTGATCCCTTTGGCTGTAGTAGTGTCAGAATCGCACCTGAAACAAGCATGTAGCTAATCCAGTCAGACCACCTGATCTGCTGCATGCTTGTTCAGGGGCTAGGAGTATTGGAGGCAGAGGATCAGCAGGACAGCCAGGCGACTGGTATTGTCAAAAAGGAAATAAATATTTCAGCCTCCACATCCCTCACATTTCCAGTTCTCCTTAAAGAGAACCAGAGACGAAGCACCGTCATGTAGTTTACCATATAGATCAGTGGGAACATTAGAGAAAACACCTACCCTGCTCTCTGTTTCATCCTTCACTGCTCAGCCTGTTTGTTATCAGCCCTGATAAAATCCCCCACTGAGCATTGTCTGGCTTTGCTCAGGAATCATTATAGCTGAGTCAATATAGCAGAGCCAGAAGGGGGCAGGCTTGGGCTTGAAAAGACATCAGAGAAGACAGACTCGGCTATAATGATTCCTGAGCAAAGCCAGACTGAATGCTCAGTCTGGGATTTTTACAGGGCTGATAACAAGCAGGCTGAGCAGTGAAGAATGAAACAGAGAGCAGGGTAGGTGTTTTCTCTAATGTTCCCACTGATATATATGGTAAAATACATGAGCGTGCTTCATCTCTGGTTCACTGTAAGACCCCTAGAAAGTGTTCTTCCTTGCTAGGATAGATGAGCTCCTGTCCCTACTTCCTGTGACTTAAGACCCTCCCTTTCCTTCTTTCTGTGACTGAAGACTCTCCCCCTTATGTAGACACAATGGTTCTGCTTTATTTGAGAACTGTAGCCTCATGTCTGTCCTTGCTTTGAGTGTCACATGATTGCACCTGATTGACTCACCCAGCAGCTGAATCCAGAGAGTAGAGGTAGCAAATTGTACTGTTAGGACTTGCACATTCGGCTCATGAAGCTTGTACTCTTGTGTAGCACAATATACTATTTATATATTTATCCTGTTTACTAATAGAATTTGACTTGTTTTTTGTTTGCACTTTAGTCGTTTTTTTTGTTTTCGTCTTGTGTTCTAATACACTCTTCCCTTTTCTGTTTTCTGCGCAGGTGCCGAGGACGTGGTCATGGCCTTCTCCAGATCAGAGGCAGAAGACCGGAGGCAGTAACCGCACAGCAGCCATTGCCACTATCTAGAGCACAGATGGGCACCCGGAGACGCTCTTAAATTTCTGGGGGCGGCTGCCATCTTTCTGGATAGCTTGCCACTCCCCCCCATCCTTTTTACGTCCCCAAAACCTTCTACTTGATCCTCTCCATCCTAGAGACTCCGACTTGTGGCCCTCCAAGCCTCCTCCTGGCCACGCGAAGAGCCGTTTGAACAGCGTGGCCTCCTGGGAAGGGAAGCGTCGCTGCAGGAAGAGCGGACTCATTTTGCTGGTGGTGTCTGTCCTGCCGGAGGAGGTCTTTACCTGCGTGATTTATTTCCCCGTATCGTTTTTACTTTTTACGTTGTCGCTCCCGTGATGACCGGGCAGCGCTATTTTCTTACGCTTGCTACTAATACCGTTTCCGTGTGCCGTAAAACAGGAAGTGTAATATGGGATGGCTGCTTGCGTGGCATCTGTGCTCACCCCAGTTATTTCAACAATGACTTTTAGGTTCATTTTTTTTAATTGCATTTTTTTAATTTTTTTGTTTTGTTTATGTCTGCGCTTCGGGCTGTTACGACACTGTTTCGTCTGACTTGAAAAAGGAAGTTGGCTTACGCAGTATTTATTTCGAGCGTGCGGAAGCCATGACACGTGCTGCACTCCTTTTTATCTCGTGTTTGGCATGGGAGGTTAACTTTTTTAAGTGTTTTTTGTTTTTTTTTTCCTTCTTGTTTAAAAGAATCAAAGCAAGTCCTGAAATGGAGAAATTGCACCATTAAGACCCCCCGAGACTGAAAGATCGTTTAGAAACGTTACCTCTGTTTTGTTGCATTTTAGTGTGTTTAAGAAATCTGATTGTTGTTTTTTATGTTGCATCCTCTGTGCCAATCCCATAAAGGTTCTGAAGCCAGCCCTTGGTGTGGACAACTGTGCTAACGTTACAAAGCAGCCATTTTTTTCACTCGGACCAATATGTATGATGATCTAGGAACAGCTGTACTCGTCAATGCAAGAACCGTACTGCTCATGTCTTTATGTAAAGAAATAGTCTACCTATATCGATCAGTTATAGATCAGGTCACATGATCTGTGTATTATCTAGGGGGAGGGGTCAGTGTGTGGGTTAAACGGGCAGCCCTGCATCTGCTTCACCCAGAGTAGGAGGCGGGGTTTCTGGTGGGCATATATCGTAGTGTCAGGCACATCAGAAGTTTCTTTTAAGTGCATTCAATGAGCTGTGACTGAAATAAGGTGTAGCTGAATTCAGAATTTCCTCTCTGCTCTAAAAGATACGTAACAGTTTAATAGCCTTTAAAGAAAAACATTTCTTCAAATCCTACTATAAGTTTGCACAGTTTTTACTTCCTGCTTTCATGAAAGCAGACATATTGTTAACATCCTGTGCTTTTAAATGAGCTTATCTGCAATGGCAGTCAGCTGACACAGCTGAGTGATCAAATTACAACTTGTGATTAGTCACAGATGAGGGGGAATCAGACAGGATAAACTCTCTAAATACATACAGGGTTCATTTATCTGTTTTCTTTCTGTCCTGAGTTCAGGTCCACTTTCAGCAACTAAAAGCCCACATGAACCCAAAACTGAACACCGCAAATCCTGAAAGCAGATGTGTTTAATGTAAATTATACTTGAACAATCCGTTGCTTAGCTGCACCAGTTAGTGGACTTTTCCATGCAATGTTGCTAGCATTGTTGAGGTCTTACAACTGCAGACATCTCCTGCCTGTGATCTGCAGAGCTCACCTGCTTATGTAAACGCACGGATTCCTCTGTAATTCAGGGATTTGGGAAAAGGTAGTCTGGCACACGTAGTTCTACTTTGTCACATTGTTGCACATGAATGACCCGTCCAGCAGCTGAATGCAGAGCGGAGAGGATGTGAGCTGCACTGCACTGGAAGCACATTCGACCCATGAAGCCGTATTCAGGTCAAAAATGTCCTTCTATTCACTTCCTCCTGATTGCTGATAGAGTTTGCCCTGTTTAATTGTGATCTACAGTAGTTGGGATTTAGTTCAGTTAAATTAGTTTTAAAATGTATACTCAGAAAAAAAGAATCCAATGTTGACAGCTACACATCTACATTTCAGATTTTAAAGTTTGGGCTTTAAAGCAGGTATAGAAGTTGTGCTATAAATGACCCTCTGTGTAGACACAATTCCAGGATCCTTATGTATTTAGGTGATGTGCGCCTAAATAAGGTTATTGGTCTGGAAGGGGCGTAACAACGTGGTTACCCACTGTACAGCTCCGGGACCACACAAGGGGCGTGTCTGAGACCCGACCTGAAGCAAAAATACATCTTTGGTGTAAACAGCAGTCTCCAGACAGACACGTTAGCTTCAATTCACTAAGGGCTGTTTTGTAAAAAATAAGTCAGTAAAATACTTCAGTCGGTATTTTAGATTTCCCAATTCACTAAGATTTTAAATTAAACTGTAATGGTTCTGTAATTTACCTAAAAACATGGCTTCAATTAACCAAGACCCGAAGGGTAAAAGGTTGAAGTCTAACCAGCTGTGGAGGTGGTCTCTGCACCATGGGGTGTTCTGCTACGGTGATGTCCCACCCGCCTCTGGCCCAACTCTTGTGCTCGTTCTTCAGGCATAAGCGCTCTGCCCAAAACGTGAGCCGCCCCTTTGCAAATTGCTGCTTTGATCTGTGACAGCTAAATGTGTCTGCAATGGAAAGAAGTCAACACCTGAAAACTACATCTTGTGGCAACAAACTAAATGAATTCTGACTCCGGGTGTAGATGTTTCCAGAGTTTTCACTGTAGAGCATACATGGAAAACTCTGGCTCTCAGAGCCATTAAATTTGGCCCTCAAGTGGTTTTCTCACTTTGCATTATGTTTGGCCCACTCTAGACCTCCAGGGAAGCTATATTGAAGGTGAAGTCCCAGAACACCAGGGGAAGCCATATCGGGAAGGTAGGGGGAGAGCACTAAATATTAGGGATCTGTATAGGGAGGGTGGGGGCCTCTAGACACCAGTGAACTGTATAGGGGTTGGGGGGGTGGGGGGGGGGGCATTAGACACAAGGGAACTTTATAAGGGAGGAAGTTGGCCGTAGACATTGAGGGTGGCCTACAACTAGGTCCCAATGTACAATTTTGGCCCACTTTGTATTTGAGTTTGACACCCCTGGTCTAGAAGCTTCTTCAGGAACTGAATCAGGAGTTCTTTCCATTGGCGCTTCTGGCAGTTTCGTCATCCAGGGCTGCAGACTGTGATCTCCCCGTGCAGCACTCTGTGCCCCGCCCCGCAGTCCAAACGCAAAAATTCTGAGCCAATCAGCAGTAACTAATTTACCCCACATATTCTGCTGTTTAAACAGGGATGCGTTTACAATAGACCGTTATGCTATACGCTCTCACACAGCCTCTGGCACGCCCCCAGAGACCCCCAGTACCCGCTCCCACCTAATCTGCACCTGCAGGCAACGGGCCTGAGTGATCAAGAAAGGTGGGACGTTGTGTGCCGGCACTTCCTCCAGCTGCTAGGTGGCGCTGGTGAGTAGAAAACTAGCCACTCTCTACTCTGGTCAGTGGAAAATATTTTGGAAGACCTGAGAGAGAAGGGGTTAAGAGCAATAGTGGTGGATGGAAACAAACTAAAGGTCTGTACACACGCTAGATTAAATCCGGCCACGTCGTTCAAGCAACATTACCTGGCGAAAGGAACGGCCAGTAGTGTAAACGACATTTCCATAGACACCTTTATTCCAAAAAATCAGGTTCAAGCACTGCGCATGCATGCGGAAGGGACGTCTCATGCGACTTGCATGCATGCGGAAGGGACGTCTCATGCGACTTGCATGCATGCGGAAGGGACGTCTCATGCAACTTGCATGCATGCGGAAGGGACGTCTCATGCGACTTGCATGCATGCGGAAGGGACGTCTCATGCGGCTTGCATGCATGCGGAAGGGACATCTCATGCGACTTGCATGCATGCGGAAGGGACGTCTCATGCGACTTGCACGCATGCAGAAGTGACGTCTCATGCGATTTGCACGCATGCAGAAGTGGCGTCTCATGCGACTTGCACGCATGCGGAAGTGGCGTCTCATGCGACTTGCACGCATGCGGAAGTGACGTCTCATGCGACTTGCACGCATGCTCCGGAACAACTGAACGATGCTGTAAACACCAGCCGACTGCACAGTAACTGCCCAATTGATCAGCCAGTCGGATCGGACAAAATACCCAATATTTCTCAATCATCGCTGTCGTTTAACGTAATTTAGCTATAATTTTTTTATACCTATTGTCCGATATGCGATATCTGTTTTAATCTTGTATGTGTACGAACCTTAAGCCACAGCTTCTCAAATCAAGACCCCAGAATGTCATCTGACTGGATAAAGGGGGGGGCAAGTATTTGGGGGCGCTCACAGGGCTGACGGACATTTTGAATCGCTGTATTTTGTATACCGGTATATGGTGATCCTTTCATCTGGTCAAATTTGTATACAGGATTTTTTTTTATAGTTTGGGCGCACTACTTATTCAGTCATCATATGACCAGATATTAAGAATCCCGCCCAGCTTTGGTTGTAGGCTGGGCCTTTTACACTGGCATCTTGACTGACACACACCGTATTTATTTTTCCAAATAATTGACGTTTATTACACCTTTAAAGCAAATCTCATGATATAATGAATTGTATGTGCAGTATGGATAATGAATACAACATTAGTAGCAAAGAAGAGTCTCATATTTTATTTTCAGTTATTTAATTTTTTTAACATTTCATCATTCTGTAATATTTGCCGTTTACAAACCACACTGTCTTTTAAGCTATAAAACAAAACCGAAATAATGACCCTTTGAGCTTTCCTGCAGTAAAACCTTACCTCAAGCTCTCTCTCACTGTTTTTCCTGCCTGTTTAAAGCGGATCCGAGATGAAAAACTAACTATAACAAGTAACTTGTCTATATATCTTATCTAAAGTATAGATGGTTTACACAGCAAATCTAGCTGCAAACAGCTTTAATAGAATATGATTGATTATTCCTGTGATACGACATGTTGTTTGTAAACATTACACAGAGGCAGGCTTATCAGTATCTTGAGCCATCAGCCTAATCCCCTCTCCCTCCTCCCCTCTGCCTCTGAAATCAATGGCTAGTAACACCTCCCCCTCCTCCTGCCCAGACTGAGCTCCCATGAGCCCTTGCTACTACCAAGGCTCTCTGAAAACCTGTGGGTGTGGCTTTTTTAGTTTATAGGGAATTAGAGTATTAAAGCAAAAAAGTATTTGGCTTGAGGAATGCCCTATAAACAATAGGAAAGGAACACAATTATGCAATGTGTAAAAGTTCATCTCGGATCCACTTTAGATGCTTCAGAAAACAGCACTGTGTTTGAGCCAAATTGGGTAGAATATTCAGAGAACTTTTGCAAAGATAATTGAAGTTTAACTCTTCCTGTACTGGAAACATGACACGCTATTATTTGATACGAATGTTCTATTTCTTAAGGTGACCACTAACAATCCAATTTGTAACTGAAAATCCTTAGAGCGATCAGATAATTCTGGTCAGAAGAAAAATCGTTTACTACACCATCAATGAACCAATCTTTGAACCTATCTATCACAACCAACAAGAAAATTCAAATTTTGGTTCGCTGAAAATCCGATCAGACTACTATTTTTATAATCGTTTGTAATCGATTGTGCCCAACAACTGAGATTATTTACAAGCAATACGATCAAAATTTTTGAACGCTCAAACAATGTTTTGCTAGAAATTGAACCATTTAGTGGCCACCTTTAGCTGTACTACACTTAAAATTAATTATCTCATAAATTAATTTTCGCTTCAGGTTGGCTTTAAATATCTACAGTGCTGAGTACAAAGCGTTTTACACGATCATCCTGTCACTGCATACACAGTGTATAGAGCCACGCCCACATTGGCCACAGCACAGGAGTGGGCAGTCACCTGCTTGTTTTGGAGGCAAGCATGCTTTCTGTGCTTCGTGTGCTCGGGCCAAAGAAGGCTTGCGTGCAAACACTGAACTGTAGAACGTCCTCTGTTATAATTCATCATTTGATAAAAGAAATACCCTTTTTGGGATTTGTGAATCTGTTTAAATTTGTATGTTTGTTTTTTATTTTTTTTCCCTTTTAAACAGAAGAAAATGAATGAATTTCGTGCAGATAAGGAGAGAGACGTCTGTAAGCTGTGATGTTCAGATTTTTCTTTGTTAAAAATGGACATGCTTAATCATTTGATCTTTGTGGTTTGTTTTGTCTTTAATAAAAGTAGGGAAAGAACTGCCTACAAGTGCACCTGTCCTTGGCTGGCGTGGGGTCAGGGCAGAAGCCATGGTATTCTACACACATCTTAAAACCAGACAAGGGGTATAACATTCAGACTTGCCTGCAAATATTATGCAAATGATACGCAGCATAGAATGGAAGACTAGAAGGGCTCAAATCCAAGCTGCATACATTTTGCATTAAATTTGCATGCAAAGCAGAATTATTTATATCTCTACGTAAGGCCTCTTTTCCACAGGCGGTTGATCGGCAGTGAAATGCCTCTCAAACTCACAACTGCTTGCTGTTGCCTGGCAACTGCTGCTCCGTAGAAAAGGGGCCTAAATGTACACAATTAGGGGTTCTGATAAAAATCGTTCTCGAGAGATTTACGCACCTTATCAGTTGGTCCCTTTTCCGCAGGCAGCTGAACTGCAAGCTCAGTAAACAGTTGGGTTGCGTTCACACCTAAGCGGTAATTGCGTGATTCCCGCTAACCGCAAACCGCTAGCATTTTAAAAAAAAACTTTTCCTATTCTAGTCTATGGCAGTGTTCTCACTGCCACGATCACTGGCGTTTTGTGATTATCGCTAATCGCAAATGTTACCTGCAGCGGTTTGCCAGCGATTCCGGAGCGATTAGCATGTATATAACCGAAACGCTACTTTGTCCAGTGATTTATTTTTTTTTATTTTTTTTTCGTGGAAAAATCACACCCGCAAAACGCTAGCGGTAATCGTTGGCGTTTTGCGATTCCTAGCGTGAACGAACCCTTACCAGGCAACAGTGAGCAGTTGGCAGCAGCTGGCAGTTGTGAGACTAAGAGCCCTTTTCCACTAGCAGTTGCTAGTGTTCACGCTGAACGCTAGCGATTGCTGAATCGCAAAAGGTAAAAAATTACCGGCGATTTCCCGACGTTTGCGGCCGCGATTTTGCTATGCACTGCATAGCAAAATCACGGCAGTAATCGCTCCGCCGCGCGATCTGGTCAAAAACGAATTGCGGTAGTGGAAATGACCTACCGTGATTCCTATGTTAAAAGCAAACTGTAGCGATTTGACAAATCACTAGCGGTTTGCGGTTTTGCGATTAAGCAATTGCAAACGCTGTAGTGGAAAAGGGCCCTAAGTCTTTTCACTGCCTATGAACTGCTCATGGAAAAGGGCCCTTAAACGGAGCCCACAGCAAACAAAAAAATGCCCTCACAAGAATTTGTCTCAAATTTACTTAGAGGAATTCCAGTGAAAATAATGTAATAAAAAAGTGCTTGATTTTTACAATTATGTATAAATGATTTGGTCAGTGTTTGCCCATTGTAAAATCTTTTAAATCCCTGATTTACATTCTGACATTTATTACATGGTGACATTTTTACTGTTGGCAGGTGATGTAGCTGCTGCATGCTTTTTTGGCAGTTGTAAACAGCTATTTCCCACAATGCAACAAGGTTCACAGACAGGAAACTGCCAGGAGTACCACGGTCCTCAGAGTTTCTTGTGGGAGGGGTTTCACCACAATATCAGCCATACAGCGCCCCCTGATGGTCTGTTTGTGAAAAGGAATAGATTTCTCATGTTAAAGGGGGTATCAGCTACTGATTGGGATAAAGTTCAATTCTTGGTTGGAGTTTCTCTTTAAAGTGAACCAGAGACGAAGCACCCTCATGTATTTTACCATATATATCAGTGGGAACATTAGAGAAAACACCTACCCTGCTCTCTGTTTCATTATTTACTGCTCAGCCTGCTTCTAATCAGCCCTGATAAAATCCTCCACTGAGCATTCAGTCTGGCTTTGTTCAGGAATATTTATAGCTCAGTCTGTGTTCTCTGGCGTCTTTTCAAGTACAAGCCTGCCCCCTGCTGGCTGTGCTCAGGAATCATCATAGCTGAGTCATTATAGCGAAGCCAGACTGAATGCTCAGTGGGAGATTTTATCAGGGCTGAACAAGCAGGCTGAGCAGTGAAGGATGAAACAGAGAGCAGGGTAGGTGTTTTCGCTAATGTTTCCACTGATCTATATGGTAAAATACATGAGGGTGCTTCGTCTCTGGTTCACTTTAAAGGATACTTAGAAATCACTTTACCTGGCGCTTCTGCCAGCCCCCTGCAGCTGCCCTGAGCCAGTTCACCATGATCCGCTGGTCCCCCGCGGCGGCGCAGTTTTGGGATCGCCGACTTACAAGTCACCACTGCGCCTGCACGTATCCTCTTTCGCTCCATCACCTCCAGGAGCGTTCTGCGCAGGAGCAGTAGAGATTTTCTGGTGATGTGCCTGCGCAGTATGCTCCCGGTTATGGAAGCATGAATGAGGAGGTGTGCAGCCAGGGCCACACAGGTGCAGTGGCGGGCAACTGAAGAAATTGAAACGGAGCCACGTTATGGGAGCAGAGGATCGGTAAGCGCAGGCACAGGGTGGCTGCAGGGAGCTTTGCAGAGGCCCCAGGTAAGTGAAACATTTTTTTTTCATTACAGGTTTCCTTTAAGGAACAGGGAGGAAACTAGTGGTGGGGAAATACGGAAGCTTCCAGGGTTGTCAGTTAGCTTTATGCAGAGAGGAGCGCAGCTTCTCCAGATGCTAAAAACGTGGATTGTCCTAGATTAGATTGTACGCTAGTCTGTGATTTTAAGGGTGCACTTGAAGGTTGAAAGATTTGAAGTAAGACAGATGGGTTTTGGAAGTACATTCCATAGCAGGGGTGAAGCTCGTGAGAAGTCCTGTATACATGAATGCGATGAGGTAATTCTAGGGGAGGACAGATCTGAGATTGGGTTGGTATCAGGAGATTAGTGAGGTGAACGGGAGGAAGGTTGTGGAGAGCTTTATAGGTTAGTGTTAAAAGTTAGATTGCCCACGAAGCTCACGCTGAACCAGAACTCCTAAGAGGGTGTAAGGGGGCTGCAAAGGACCAAAAAGCCTATATAACGGAAAATTGAATACTTACCTACCGGTAATTTTCCTTTCCTTCCAATGTCCATGGCAGCATTACTACAGGGTTAATCCCGCCCCTTTAACCCCTGCAGGACATGTCAGTATAAATTTCAAGACCTGCCCCCCTGAAGGTGCTTTTTTGATAGTCCACTTAGAACTGTAGCTACCGGGTGGGCGCTCCGTATGCTGCCATGGACATTGGAAGGAAAGGAAAATTACCGGTAGGTAAGTATTCAATTTTCCGTTTTCCTTCCATTTCCATGGCAGCATTACTACGGGGATTTTAAATATACAAGAAATAAGGGAGGGACAACAGGTCTTTGTTGCTAGTAGACTTTAATACAATGTTTAAATACATAAAGTTGTGCCGAGTTACTTCACTCGACCACGTATACTTTAGATTAGGTTACATTCACTTTAACTGCGGCAAGTATCTCTTTGCCAAACTGGAGCGTTGTCAGCGCTCCTGGGTCTATCCTGTAATGGGAAATAAAGGTATTCACTGAAGACCAGTTGGCGGCTCTACAGATGACCTCCGGTGAGACCTTTGTGAACGCCGCCCATGATGCTGCGATGGATCTCGTGGAGTGAGCTGATATCTCTCCCGGTGGTTCTTTGCCCATGTTCCTGTAAGCCATTGTAATAGTCCTCACCAACCAATTGGCAATCGTTCTTGTGGTTGCTGGTTCTCCTTTTCTGTAACCAGTTGGAATAACGAATAGTCTCTTCGTTTTCCTTACTTCCCTCGTGATCTCTATGTATTTTTTCAACAGCTCTGGGATATTAAGGGACTCTGGTGTGTCCAGAGTTGGATCTTGGAAAACAGGTAGGTTCCACTCCTGGTTGAAATGGTACGACGTGGCGACCTTAGGCACGAACTGGTCAATTGGTCTTAAACACACTCTATCTGGAAAGAATTGTGTATGAGGGCCTTCACAACTTAAAGCTTGCAGCTCTGAGATTCTCCTCGCTGAAGTTATGGCTGTTAGAAAGACGACCTTAAAAGTTAGGTTAACTAGACTGCAGTTTGATAACGGTTCAAACGGTTCCTTTATAATCCCTTTCAGCACTAACGGCAGACTCCACTGCGGGTACCAAATTTTCTTTGGAGGCCTCAGCTTCGCAGTAGCTTGCATAAACTGAATTAGTAGTGGCTCTAGGGCCCATCGTCTCTGTGTTAGGGCTGATATTGCCGATACTTGCGTTTTCAATGTGCTAAGACTCAACCCTAGGTTAAGTCCTGCCTGAAGGAATTCCAGTATAGTAGTTACCTTGACCAAGTTCAATGTTACGTGCCTCTGTTCCAGAAAAGTCAGGAAGCGATTCCATGTTCTGTGATAAGTAGAATTTGTGGAGGCCTTACGCGCCTTCAAAAGTGTCTCTACAACTTCCGCTGAACATCCCAATGAGGTTAATCTGCTCCTCTCAGTCTCCACGCCGCTAAACGGAGCAGTTGCGGATGTGGGTGTAACATACCGTTCTGTGACAGGAGATCCCTCGGACAGGGGAGTAGAATTGGTGGTGATGTCGACAATTTCTGTAGGAGTGGGAACCACGGTCTGCGAGGCCAGTAAGGGAGTACTGCTAGTACTAATATTCTCTCCTGCTGAATCTTCCTCAACACCCTGTGGATCATCTGTGGTGGTGGGTAAATATATGCCATCTTGAAAGGCCATGGGTTTGATAGTGCATCCCATGCCATCGCTTCCGGAAACTTGTAGCGTGACATAAACTGAGGACATTTGGTGTTCTCGGGAGTCGCCATCAGGTCTACTTGCGGTTTCCCCCAAGTGCTGCAAATTAGTTGAAAAACCTCCTCCTTGAGGCTCCATTCTTTGCTGTCCAGCCACCGGCGGCTCAGGGAGTCCGCCGTCACGTTCTTCACCCCAGGAATATGGATGGCATGTAGATATGATAGATATTTCTGCGCCCAGTTCATAATTGGCTCCAATTCCGTCAACAGGGTATGACTCCGCGTACCCCCCTGATTCTGAAAGTAGGCTATTGCCGTAGTGTTGTCCATTTTGAGCAGAACTCCCTTGCCCCTGATTGTCTCTGCGAAGGCTATGAGAGCTTTGTAGGCTGCCCGCATCTCCAGGATATTGGCTGGAAGCTGAGAATCCGCCGCTTCCCATCTTCCTTGGGCATATTGATGGCCTGTGTGTGCTCCCCAGCCCCAGCAGCTCGCATCTGTCGTTATGACCAGCGGTGCCTCCGTCAGTAAGTTGTGATGATTCTGTAAGTTTGTTCTGTCTCCCCACCAGGAGAGTTCTTCTTTCATCTCTGGTAAGAGGCAAATGTTCTGTTGGTAATCTAAGCCATTCCACTGATCCAAGAAACCTTTCTGGAACCCCCTCATGTTCCACCTGGCCCACTTCACCATCGGAATAGTGGCCGCGAAAGTTCCGATCATTGCAAGGCAGTCTCTTGCTGAGATATATGCTCTCTTTTGCATATCCGTGGTCCTGCAAACTATTGATTCCAGTTTGTGCTGTGGTAGGCTGACCGCATTCTGAATTGTGTCCAGTTCCGCTCCTAGGAAAATGATTTTCTGTGTGGGCTGAAGCTTGCTCTTTTCCCAGTTTATTAGCCAGCCGAACCCGGTCAACGTGTGTAGCAGTTGTGACTTGTGCTGAAGCAGTAAGGTTCTTGTAGGTGCTACTAAGAGGATGTCGTCCAAGTAGTGATGCACATGGATTCCCTCTTGTCGAAGGAGCGCTATGAGCGTAATCAGTATCTTTGTAAAAGTCCGGGGAGCGGTGCATATGCCGAATGGCAACACTTGGAATTGGTAATGACTCTTGCCCACCGCGAATCGTAGATATTTCTGGAATGATTTGTGGATCGGTATGTGTAGGTACGCGTCGGCTAAGTCCACCGACAGTAACCAGTCCTTTAGCTGTATTGAAGGTAGTATGGTTTGTAAAGACTCCATTTTGAACCTGTCTTGTGTAATATGTTTGTTTAAGAAACGTAGGTCGAGAACTGGTCTCAACTGCCCCGACTTTTTTGTTACAAAAAACAGAGGGGAGTATACTCCGCTGAATCTTTCCGATACTTGTACCTCTATAATTGCCTTCTTTTGTATAAGTTCCTGTACATATCCCTCTAGGACTTCTGCTCTGTGGGATGCTTTGGGAATATTGGTCTCCTTGAAATATGATGTAGGGGGTTCTTCCTTGAACGTCCATGAGTGTCCCCACCTTAGCGTATTTATGACCCATGGGTCTGAAATCTTCTCCGCCCACAGTTTTACAAAGTTCTGAAGTCTGCCCCCCACCGGCTCCAGCTGGGCGGGCGTTTTCTCAGAAGGTCTTTGCAGGTTGACTGGATGAATTAGAGTTCTTTTGCCTATTGAATTTTGATAATGAGGATTGGGTTCCTTGCCAATTCTTACGAAAGGACTGATTCCGGTTAGATGTTCTATAGTCTCTTGTTCTACTCTGAAACTGCCTTCTCTCACCAGGTCTCTGTTTCCTCTGCCGTCTGTCTTGGGGTAGTAGTCCTGATCTCCCGCCGGTGACTCTGGATATGGCTGTATCCATCTTGTTGCCGAATAAGTTTTTGCCATCATAGGGTATTTTACACCAGGAAGATTTGGAGTTTTGATCAGCATTCCAGGGTCTCAACCACAGTGCTCGCTTTGCTGTCACTGTTAATAACATTCCTTTAGAAATACCTCTGATTACATCAATTGCGGCTTCACTGATGAAGTCCGCCGCTAGGCGAAATTCCTCTAGGGCTAGGGAAAGAGTCTTTCTGTCCACCCCTGACCTAATTGCACCGTCTAGGTTGTCAGTCCACGTTCTCAGTGCTCTGGAAACCGAAGTGAGGGCTATGGCTGGCTTACAAGCCCCACCAATAGATGAATAAATCTTCCTAAGATCGTTATCCACCTTCCTCTCAAGGGGTTCTTTAAATGAAGCCTGGTCCTCCAATGGTAGTGTGATGTGTTTAGCAAGACGTATAACGGATGCGTCCACTGTGGGGGGGGTGTCTAGTTGCGTGATAATGTCCCCCTCCATAGGATATAGTTTTGAAAAACGGTTACCCATGGACACCTTCCTCTCGGGTTTTGCCCATTCGTCTAGTATGAGTTCTGAAATCTCCTCCATCACTGGAAACATTACAGGCTTCTTCTTAAGGTGGGGAAAGAAGCGTTTCTTTGTAGGCGGTTCCTCGCAATCCTCCCACTGGATTGCCTCTCGAACTGACTTCACAAAGGGTGTTACTAGTGAGAAGTCAAACCCAGCCGCTAAGCCATCCTCCTCCTCTGGTGCGTCAGCATCATCACCCTGATCCCAGTCTGTGTGATGCCTGCTGTATGCAGCTGAAGACGTAGCCTGTTCTGCTAAAGACTGCTGAACTATTTCTTTAACTAGTGTAGTTATGTCTTGTACTGGCTCCTCCTCCATAGGAATGGAGTAAAAACAATCCACACAAACTAATTTTCCTGGCATCGGTTGTTGTCCACATGCCCAGCAAGGTTTTGCCCTGGGCTGTTGTGAGTGGGACCTAGGGTCTCTATGTGATTTGCTCGATCTTGAGGAGGGGGCCTTCCCGGAGGTGGAGGGATTATCTTCTGGTTGTGAGGGACTGTATGAAAAAACAAAAACAGAAATAATTATTTCTGTTAGTTTATTTGGGCCTCCATAAATAAAAGTAATTACTTTCAAAAATCAAACAAAACCCGTGCCCTACCTATTACGATTTGGCTGGTCTGTTTTTTGGGCAGCAGAGGACTCCTCCATTTCCTTGGTTGACACTCTGACTGAAAAATAGGATACTTAATTGTAATTGATCTACTGAGAGAAAACTGAGTAGAGAGGGAGAGAGAGGGAAGAGCGACAGAGAAATATAAAAATTGCATACATCTCTAAAGCCTGGATGGATGTCCTGGGTGCGCGCAATAAATATTCCCCTTGCTCTGGCTCAAGATTCTGCCTGCAAGAAGACGCAAGTCATAGTCAGCACACAACCCCGCAAAGCAATCGACCATGTCTGCTTGATATTATACAGGGCCTCCCTAGGGAGGTATACCTTAATCTTGCCTGAGGGTCTGCTGGTCCTGCGTTGTGCGCTGGTTGCGCTGTATGGGGCGGTAGTTGTGTCGGCTGCACACGGCGGGCTGAGGCTCCGTTATGGCGCTGGTCGGCATTCTCTTCCCGACCTAAGAGGCTCCTCTGCCCCGCCCCCCGGACGGAGCGACCCGACACGTCACTTCCGCCGGACATCCGGCGTGGAGCGCACCTTCCGCAAAGCCTCTGCTGCCCAATCCGAGTAAGCGCTGCTTTACAGCGCGTCTTCCGACAAGAGGGTCCCCAGAAAGACCAGCCCAGAAAGAGGGGATACCGCTCGCCTAGGTCTGTTTAAGATCAAATAGCGAGGGCTTCACGCCTGGAGGAACTAGCGTGGCTGGCTGTCAAGAAAACAGCAGGTAGGGCAAAAATAAAAATGGAAAAAAGAGAGAGGAAAAAAAAAAAAAAAGATCAAATGATTCTGACATTAAACAAAAAACGACAGTCCTGCAGGTGGACAGGAAAAAAAAAGCACCTTCAGGGGGGCAGGTCTTGAAATTTATACTGACATGTCCTGCAGGGGTTAAAGGGGCGGGATTAACCCCGTAGTAATGCTGCCATGGAAATGGAAGGAAATATATATATATATATATATATATATATATATATATATATATAATTTTTTAAAAGGAAAACGTTTTCTTGCATATATATTTTTTTTAAGTCATTAGAAAACAGTAGGCCGTAACATTGAGGCATACATAGTTGGCAAATATTACATTTATCACATTATACCTAGATCCAATATGAACCAAATAATACCAGAGTCACCATGCATGCCAATCATGTTTTTGCTTTTTTCCCAAGCTACAGCGTCAACCATTGCTCTCCAATTAGAATAACAGTTATCAGAAAAAAAAAAAAAGGGCTCCAGAAGGGCAATGGTGGTGAACAGACTTTGATCAATATAATCATATCTAACGCATAGAAAAAGAAAGCATAAAAGTACGTAATTAAACATGTGCCCAACCACTACCCCTGGTCCAATATATACCTTAATATACCTTATGCTGGGCATACACTGCTCGATCACTTCACTGCTCGATACCGCAGGCGATTCTCTTTTTCTTCTGCTCGTTTTTCTTATTTTTTTCCATTGTGTTCAATGCGGAATTGAGCGGTGACATGATCGGGCGGGAGATTGGACGTGTCGGAAATTCTCTATCAAGCCATTTAAATGGCTCAAAAACAATCCGTGTATTCTCAGCATTAGTCTTTATACTTTTTGGCGTCAGCAAACAGATTCCATTCCTTCCACGTATCTAATACGTATTGGGCCTCCTCCTATTCTCCTGCATTAGCTGCTCCAGGCCGTGTATATATGCTATTTCCCTGAACCATTCGCTTGTACTCGGTGGATGTATATCCTTCCAATGTCTGCTAATCAGTGATCTAGCGGCGTTCGACAGGTGAATTAACAACTTTTCATATTTCTTGATTCCCCACAGATTAGAATGTAGAAGGTAGTCCTGTTATTAAAACTGTATGCAAAACAAATATTTGCCTTCTTAAAACGGAAGGTATTTTCGATTATTCAGGTTTAAGTGGGCATATGATGTCTCCCACAATGCTTCACTGCTGAATATGCAAATTGTTACTTTTGTTGCCCCGTAAGCCAAAACACACCTCAAGAACCGCTAGAATGCAAAGATGTGTCAGCTTGTTAATTGCACAGAGCCATAATAATCCAACATGCATACAGACTGTTTGGTCCTCATCAGTGCATGGCATGGAATAATATGGCTCTGTGGAGAAGGACTTGAAACACCTCTGGTTAATTCTTGAAAGTACACACTATGCGCTGATAGGAGAATGCTGACACAGGCGTTGGAGAAAAACCGCTTCGCCCACGTGTCACACGGCTGTCCCCAGTGTCGCGCTGCCGTAGATCACAGCGTTGTACAGTGTAAATAGCAGGGCTGTGGAGTCTGTACAAAAATCTTCTGACTCCTCAGTTTATGAAATCTCCGACTCCAGGTACCCAAAATGGCTCTGACTCCTCGACTTTAACGCCTTAGTCTAATACTTACCAGGGCAGTGGATTTTGTACAAAAATCATCGACTCTCAACTCCTCAGTTTATAAAATCACAGACTCTGGGCATCCAAAATTGCTCCGACTTCAACTCTGAATCCACAGCCCTGGAAATAGACGACGTCGCTGCTGGGAGACTGACGACGGAACGGAGCTCTGTTACTCAAGCGAAGATCCTGCAAAACCCCGCCCCAAGACTTCTGTCCTGGGGCTGCCGCTGCATTCACACCAATCGGCGCGGAGCGGTCGGCAAGAGGTTAAACTGTTTTTAAACGTTTTTATACTACGTTGGCACCTGTGTTATACATCCTAGTATATTGTCTAGTCCACCCCTGGGTGGAGGGGTGTTGCCCCATCTTTCCGATCTACAGAGAGCGACTTCTTAACCTGTGTTATGAACTGAACAGAGGCGCCAAAAGGATAAAAACAAAACTTCTTAACCTGAGTGGGGTCAGGTCTAATCTCCCCACCTGCCATTACAGTGGTTGCCTTTGTGATAACCCTGGTCTGTGAGTATTACTTCTTCGTGATTACCTATAATTAGAGGTGTACCGAACGGTTCGCCGGCGAACGGTTCCAGGCGAACATTGGGGGTTCGCGTTCGCCTGCGTCAGGCGAACTTTTCCGGAAGTTTGATTCGCCCCATAATGCACTTTGAGGGTCAACTTTGACCCTCTGCATCACAGTCAACAGGCACATTGTAGCCATTCAGGCTACAGTAAGCCCTGGAGCCCCACCCCCCCTTATATAAGGCAGCCTCCGGCGGCCATTAGCCTCACTCGTGTGCCTGCTAGAGAGGGGAAAGGGACAGCTGCTGCAGACTTTTTCTCCTAGGGACAGATTAGTTAGGTTCTAGGCTGCTTTGCTTGTTCCTGACTGATTAATATTGCTTTTAAAGCACCCAGCAACAGCTCTTTTCAGAGCTCAACCTGTACATTTTTTTTTTCTGACACTTTTGTTGCATGCACAGCCTTGCTAATTGATAGTTTGGGTGCCACTGCCAGCAGCCCAGCACATTCAGTGACTGACTGTCTGTGTGTGTGACAGGGAGCTGCACATTTTACTACCCAGTACTGCATATACCCCAGTACCTGTTGTGTTTACTTAACCCACCTCATCACTGCATATACCTAGCTTTGTGTTGAGTGAACCCAGCTCACTGCATCTAACTACCCAGTACCTGTTGTTTTTACTTAACCCACCTCATCACTGCATATACCTAGCGTTGTGTTGAGTGAACCCAGCTCACTGCATCTAAGTCTAACTACCTGTTGTGTTGAGTGAGAACCCACCTCACTGCATCTTAAGTACCTTTACTGTATACTGTTCAGTGAACCCAGCTCACTGCATCTAACTACCCAGTACCTGTTGTGTTTACTTAACCCACATCATCACTGCATATACCTAGCGTTGTGTTGAGTGAACCCAGCTCACTGCATCTAACTACCTGTTGTGTTGAGTGAGAACCCACCTCACTGCATCTTAAGTACCTTTACTGTTGAGTGAACCCAGCTCACTGCATCTAACTACCCAGTACCTGTTGTGTTTACTTAACCCACCTCATCACTGCATATACCTAGCCTTGTGTTGAGTGAACCCAGCTCACTGCATCTAATTACCTGTTGTGTTGAGTGTGAACCCACCTGGCCACCTCACTGCATCTAACTACCTGTTGTGTTGAGTGAGAACCCACCTCACTGCATCTTAAGTACCTTTACTGTTGAGTGAACCCAGCTCACTGCATCTAATTACCTGTTGTGTTGAGTGTGAACCCACCTGGCCACCTCACTGCATCTAACTACCTGTTGTGTTGAGTGAGAACCCACCTCACTGCATATAGCTAGCATACCCCCGAGATGGACAAAATGGACAAAACAGGTAGAGGAAGAGGTAGAGGCAGACCCAGAGGAAGGCCACCAGGCACCGGCAGGTCTGTGGCTGTGCGAGGTGGTGTTGCTGTGATTTCATGCGGACCTGCCCCAAAATACAGTGCTCAGAAGAAGGCACGTGCCATCACTTCCCAAAATCGTGAGGAGGTGATTGAGTATTTAACACAGAACACCTCATCTCCCGCAGCCACCAGCGCTACAACAAGCACCACATCCGCTGCATTTGACACTTCGCAGGAGTTATTTGGTGGTGGTGGTGAAATCACTGATTCCCAGCCACTACTGCAACAACAACAAGAAGGCGCAGGTACACCACCTCATACGTCTGAGTTAGGTGGCGATAATATGGACGTAACGTGTGTGGATGGGGATGATGGTGGACCACCTGAAGTTGGTGCACTTGAGGAGGTGTCTGAGGAAAGCGCAGCTGGCCAGGAGGATTATGATGACGATTATACGGATACCACATATGTTCCCGGGAGAGGAGATGACCAGGGGGACAGTTCAGAGGAGGAGTCAGAGAGGAGTAGGAGGAGACAACTCCATGATAGAAGCAGAGGGAGCTCGTCCTTAGAAACAGCTGGGGGCAGTGTCCGGTGCCATGTATCGCCAGCTATGGCCAGGGAGCACACATGCCCTTCAACGTCAGCTGCTGCTGATGCCACCGTAGCGCCATCACCCCAGGGGGGCTCAGCGGTTTGGAAATTTTTTCACGTGTGTGTCTCAGATCGGAGCAAAGCCATCTGTTGTCTCTGCCAGCAAAAATTGAGCCGTGGAAAGGCCAACTCTCACGTAGGGACAAGTGCCTTACGAAGGCACCTGGAGAGAAGGCACAAACAGCTATGGCAAGAACACCTGAGGAAAAGAAGCACCCCTCAAAAGACAAGCAGCGGAGAATAACCGTGGCAGCCGTCACAGGGGGCTTCTGCTGCTCCACGTTCCCATGGTATTGTTCGTGGCTGGGGGGAGGAAGAATGGATACACTTTTAAACAATTTAAAAATACAACCATCTAAACTTTCAAACAATTTAAAAATACAACCATCTAAACTTTCAAACAATTTAAAAATACAACCATCTATCATTTTAAAAAAATTTAAAAAAAAGGGCAAAAAAACTTGCCCTCCGTAAAACATTCTTGGCAAATGCTTTCGACTTGGTTTGTCTTCCGCTGGCTCAAGGGTCCATCTGACCACAGATGCCTGGTCTGCAAAGCACGGTCAGGGCAGCTACAGCATGGGTCTCAGCAGGCTCCCACTTCGGGCCGCAATCCAACCTTCATTCCCCGCTGTGACAATGGCAGACTTGCCCTCCATAACGGATTCCCGTTAAAGGATTTAAAGTTAATTCATTTCAAATACACAGCAGGGCCTCGAAAGTCCGCCTCCTGTATTGTTATTTTTGGTCACTACCTCGGGGCGGGCGTGCATGCCTACCTGCTGCCCTCCTTGGATGTGTAGTGGTAGCCGTTTCTCAGGCTCCACACCGGATTTCATCCCTCATTCCCCGACCATTACCCGGGGTCACAAATGACAGACTTGCCCGCCTCCATATGATTCTCGTGAAAGGAATGTGGTGTCATCTTTGCCCGCCATAACTGGTTCTCGTTAAAGGATTTAAAGTACATTCATTTCAAATACACAGCAGGGCCTCGAAAGTCCTCCTCCTGTATTGTTATTTTTGGTCACTACCTCGGGGCGGGCGGGCGTGCATGCCTGCCCGCTGCCCTCCTTGGATGTGTAGTGGTAGCCGTTGCTCAGGCTCCACACCGGATTCAAACCTCTCATTCCCGGGCCATTACCCGGGTCACAATGGCAGACTTGCCCGCCTCCACAGGATTCTCATTGTAGCGGTACTGAACAAGTACACAGCAAGTAGAAAATGTAAATTAAAAACAAAACGTAAGCTTTTTAACAATGCCATGGAAAGTTGAGACGGAAGTCACACATTACCTGACATCACTGAGTGAGGAAGAGCAATCTCGCCATGTTGCGCAGTAGTCCAGCATGGCCGTCACTACACAAACAGCTGTTTGCGGTGCGTTACACAGTGAGTTTGGTGTGTCAGTGTGAAGCAGTACTCTAATTACACTCCCTGTTTGATGTATACACATGCAAGATGTTTGAAAGCACGTTAGGCCTGCAATTTAGCATTCAATGTAATTTCTGCCCTTAAAACGCTGCTTTGCGTCACATCCAGATTTTTCCCCGGGACTTTTGGCATGTATCCCACTCCGCCATGCCCCCCTCCAGGTGTTAGACCCCTTGAAACATCTTTTCCATCACTTTTGTGGCCAGCATAATTTTTTCTATTTTTCAAAGTTCGCCTCCCCATTGAAGTCTATTGCGGTTCTCGAATTTTTCCGCGAACCGAACCTTCTGCGGCAGTTTGCGAACCCGGTTCGCGAACCGAAAATCGGAGGTTCGCGACATCTCTACCTATAATCTGATATCAAGACTTACTTCACTATATTGGGCTCTCGGTGTCCTTTTATTTGATTTATCGTAATATGACTCTTGAAAAGATTTCTTTAGCAGGATGGAGGCTGTCTTCATAGGTGCAATTGAGGGCATACAAAATGGCCGCCATCATGTCAAGTTTTTTTTCTCGATCAGCTCTGTTTTCAGTGCCGGTTTAGCTCTGCAGCCAATGGGGAGGCGTAAAGCGTTCTGTGGTTGTTCTTTCTCAGTGGGAATACCTCCCTGCAATGCTTGGCGCCTCGTTTCGTTAAAGGCTCACAGGGAGTAAATTATCGTGGAAATGGTTCGGGAGTTACTTTGCCTGCTGATGCCTGATGTTTGCACAGCGAGGACAATGCAAGGGAGACTGTTTGTCTTTCACATCAATGTAAACTTTAACAAAGCAACACAAAATGTGCTTTGAAATGTTTGCCGTCTGTTCTTTCTTTCCTCTTCTACAAATGAGTTTGAGGCGGTATATGGAATTGTGAAAATTATTTTTCTTGATGAAAACAGAGATGTTGGGCGATGCTCACGGTGGGAGTTGCGTTCCCTGTGAAAGCAGAAACGCAATGGGACTGGAAATTAAAGATAATTTTATGAGCTAAAGAAATAAGGGGAGATAATTCATGAGTTAAAGCGGAACTGTAAAGTGTTTTTAAACACATTGTTTCACTTACCTGGGGCTTCCCCAAGCCCCTAGCAGCCATCCTGTCCCGCGCCGGTCCTGCCCGAGCCTCCGTTCTCCTGCCGCCGACTTCTAAGACTACGCTTAGAAGTCGGCCCTGCCAAGCGTATCTTTTCATCACGTTCCCCTCTGCAATAGCAGGGGACAAGAAGAAAGGATAGCGCAGTGGCCCGGCGCGAAACCGAAAGTAGCTTGCGGCGGGAGAACGGCGGCTCAGGCAGGACCGGCGCGGGACAGGACAGCTGCTGGAGGCTTCGGGAAGCCCCAGGTAAGTGAAACAAAACACTTTACAGTTCCGCTTTAAGTCAAATAAGGAGTCGAAAGTCATTAGTTAAGTTGTTTAAAGAGACTCTGTAACAAAAAAAAGTTTCCCTGGGAGGTACTCACCCTCCCCTGTAGCTGCAGGCAATCCAGCGCTGGCTCCCCCGAAGTGTCCCGGGAATCCTCCCTCGACAAGCCTGACAAGCGCTGATTTATTTACCTTGCCTGGCTCCAGCGGGGGCGCTGTTGCGGCTTTCAGCACGGAGTTAGGCGGAAATAACCGATCTCTGTCGGGTCCGCTCTACTACGCAGGCACAGGGGACTTGCGTCTGCGCAGTAGAGCGGGCACCGACAGCAATCGGCTATTTCCGCCTATTTCCGAGCCGATACTGCGCCTGTGCTGGAGCCGGGAAGGTAAATATTTACATCCCCGCTGTTCGGATGGTCAGAGCGAGACCGCCGTGGGACACAGGAGGACGGGGGAAGCCTCAATAGGATCCAGAGGCTTCCCCCACCCTAGGTGAGTACAAGCCAGCGGAATTTTTTTTTTTTTTGTTACGGATTTTCTTTAAGGACAACTATAGGGAGAGGGATATGAAGGCTGCCAACTGCCAAACTGCCATATTCATACCTCCCAACTTTTTGAGATGAGAAAGAGGGACACTTAAGCCCCACCCCTGCCACACCCCTGATCACGCCCCCATCACACCACTAGTCACGCGTACGATAAAGATTTCATGAGAAAAATATGTTTTAAAATTCAAACCAACACCGGTCCTTTCTATCCTGGTTCATTTTCCTCCATATTAACATTTTAAAATTAGTAAAATATCAATTTAAAGGATGAGAATAAAGTCAATCAAACACACTTTTTTAGAAGAGAAATATATATATTTACATAGAAAGGACAAAGTCCTGAAAGAGGGACAATTGAGGAGGAAAGAGGGACAGGGCTCTCAAAGAGGGACTGTCCCTCCGAAAAAGGGACAGTTGGGATCTATGCATATTTATTTCCTTTTAAACCATACCATTCCTTTCAAACTATACCAGTTGGCGGGCAGCTCTGCTGCCAGACAGACAAGCGTGTTAACAAATCAAGCTTGGATTAGACAGTAGCGTGGCAACTTTAGGTCAGCAGTTCAAACCGGCATTTGATAAAGTTATGCATATACTGTATGTGGCAAATTCGATCTATTTTTGAGCAGCAGAGTGAGTGGGGGGGAACCCTATCATCTTTGAGGCTCCTTTTGTGGTTTTAGTGATTTTAATTATTTATGTTTTTGATACCTGTCTTTGGAAACTGTCCACAATAAAATGATTGACCTTTTTTGGAAAGTGAGACCTGAGCTAAGTTTTTGTGCTTTCTTCAGTCCATCAAGTTCTATAACTGAAGTTACAGGCCCACAATTTATCAGTGTTTATATTCCAGAGGTTAAGAATTGCCTTGCCCAGTATATAGAAAGCATTGATTGTTATGTGTTTGAGGGCTAAACCAAATTGTTTGTTAGCTTCAATAATGTCAGGAACACCTGATGTGCTGCATGCTTGTTCAGGGGCTATGGCTAAAAGTATTAGAGGCAGATGATCTGCAGGGCAGCCAGGTATTGCTTATAAGGAAATAAATATGGCAGCCTCCGTATACCTCTCACTTCAGTTGTCCTTTAAATCATTTATGGGTTAATTGTGAGTTAATAATTAAGGTGAGATCATTCAACAGAAAATCTGTGTGAATCAGCCCCTATGAAGCTTCCGGGATGCTGTACTTACACTAGAATTTTAACAGAGATGGCGCCTCTAGAGTGTGTACAGGGCTTTACAATGGCATCTGTTTCAGGTCTACTTAAAGGGAACCTAAACTGAGGATATGGATTTTTCCTTTTAAAATAATACCAGTTGCCTGACTCTCCTGCTGATCCTGTGTCTCTAATACTTTTATTCAGAGCCCCTCAACAAGCATGCACATCAGGTGCTCTGACTGACATCAGACTGGATTAGCTGCATGCTTGTTTCAGGTCTGTGATTCAGCCACTACTGCAGCCAAAGAGATTAGCAGGACAAGCAACTGGTATTGTTTAACTCCTAACCGACCGCTCCATGTCAATTGGCATGAACAGCTTTCTATGGGGCTAGCAGGAGATTGCGCACGCCGCTGCACGCGCATCTCCGCTTGGAAGGAGGAGCTCCGCTCTGCATTCAGTATCCTAGCGGCGATTGCCGCTCGGAGACTGTAAGACGTTTTGCTGTCTATGAACATTGTACAGCACTGTGATCTACAGCAGCGCTGTACTGGGGACACAGCTCTCCCCCTGGGACACTAGAGAGCGATCGGCTCTCATAGGCTGAAGCCTATGACAGCCAATCACCCTCATTGGCTGACTGGGGGGAGAGAGGAAGTTAGGAAAAAAATAAATAGGTCAATTTATATTAAAAAAAAAAAATAAACACTGGGGGAGCGAACAGATCCCACCAATAGAAAGCTCTGTTGGTGGGGAGAAAAGGAGGGAATCACTTGTGTGCTGACATGTGCGGCCCTGCAGGGAGGCCTTAAAGCTGCAGTGGCCCATTTAGAGAAAAATAGCCTGGTCTTTAGCGGGGTTTAACACCGCGGTACTCAAGTGGTTAAAGGAAACATCCATATCCCTCTCAGTTTAGATTCCCTGTGATGTATTCATCAATTTGCTTTAAAGGAGTCATCAGGCAAACGATAGTAAAATGAGTGGTACTTACCGGGGGCTTCCTCCAGTTCCAAGCTCCCAGGACCTCCCTCGCCGCAGCTCTCCCCGCAGCCATTCGCCGCAGGTCCGTCCCGGTCCCCGGCGATGACATCAGAGCGACCTCCAGGTCTCTCTCTACTGCGCCTGCGTGAGCGTCGCTGTCAATCACCGCCACGTGGGCTGGAGCGGACTGCGCAGGTGGTAGTAGTTCTGCGCTTGCGCAGTCCACTCCGGCCCACGTGGCGGTGATTGACAGCGCCGCTCACGCAGGAGTAGAGATGTCGCGAACTTTTCTCCGGCGAACGGTTCCAGGCGAACTTCGGGGGTTCGCGTTCGCCTACCAAACGCAAACTTTCCCGGAAGTTCGATTCGCCCCATAAAGCTCTATTGAGTAAAACTTTGACTCTCTGTATCACAGCCAGCAGACACATTATTGCCATACACACTGCTCTCAATGCTGGAGGCCCACCCCAAGTAAGGTCCTTATACTGCCTACACTAATTAGTTAAGGGACAGCTGCTACACACTCTGCTAGGGAGATTTTAATTAGCCTGTTTGTGGGTTCCTCCCTCCACCCTTCTACCTATTCCCTCCTCCCTCCTACCGGAGGGACTCATCTGCCAGGGAATTCCAGTGTTTCAAAAACCAGCTTATATCCCATGATAGGGATTTGAACCCAGGCCTCAGTGTATGGTAGGCAACTAACATATCCATTGTACCACCAACACTAGTAGCTGAAAGTAGCTGAAAGTAGCTGAAAGTAGCTGAAAGTAGCTGAAAGTAGCTGAAAGTAGCTGAAAGTAGCCTAGCATGTACCATTTATGCTTAATGCAAGAGAAAAATTAGACAAGACAAATAACATTTATATCACACTTTTCTCCTGGCAGACTCAAAGCACCAGAGCTGCAGCCATTAGGGCACACTCTATAGGCAGTAGCACAGATATGTAGCCAGACATGGCCTTGTATTTTGTGTTCAACAGTTGTCAAGAGAAAAATTAGACAAGATAGCAGTGTTAGGAAGACTTGCCTAAGATCTCCTACTGAATAGGTGCTGGGTTACTGAACAGACAGAGGCGAGATTTGAACTCTGGTCTCCTGTGTCAGAGGCAGAACCCTTCACCATTACACCATGCATCCACTGCTTACAGATGTGTAGCCAGGCATGGCCTTGTCTTTTGTGTTCAACGGTTGTCCAAAGAGAACCCCAGATAGCCAGGTAGATTCATATGGCGGTGAGTCACTGGCGTTCCCGCTCAGAGGAGAAGCCAGGCGTTTCTGCGCAGTGGGGGGGACCTCCTGCCGTGAGGAGTGAAGGTGGAGAATGACTCTGGCATTATATCTGGAAATTCGCCCTCCGATTCCTGGATACGCCGGCAGGTTATACTCCTGCTGGGAGAGCCGCAATTCATGGAAAACATCCACACACAGTCCTGAGGCCGACCTGTAAACACGGCCAGCGGGGGGCACTGCGTGGGGTCTCTACAGAGGAGGATACACCGGACTAGGCAATGCCCGTAAAGGTTCATATCCACTACACCACTTTTCGGATGACTTTTGCATGGAAGACAATCTTTTTCGTGATATCGTGTAACATTAACAAAAATTTGTTAAAAGCTGTTTAACGATGCAGGCCACACGCAGTGATTGTTGCTTGTTTTTAAGTGGTCGCCATTTTGGAGAATTCTTCTGATCCCCATTGACTTTCACTGGCGAACGGAGGGGGCTATTCCGGGTATCTGGAACACCCCCCTGCACTGAGCTGTGTATTCAGCCAGGGAAGCCCGCATAATATAAACAGTCTCATTCTCCCTCCCTTCTTACTTCTGGTGCCTCCCTCCAGCTAATAGAATGAGAGAGGCAGCCGAGCTTCCCCTACAAGAAGATGCAGCCTGCAGTGAGAGAATGTTGATTCTGGAGTCCTGACTCTCCACAGCACAGAAGTGTCAGACATGATGCAATTAGAGGGCAGGCAAGCTGGTAAATATGCACAGCATAATGCAGAGCTTGCCTGGACTCAGGGTCCGCGGGCAAACATCTGTCTGGTCTCTCCCCATTGTTATAACGACTGCATGTGTGGATAAGGTGTTAAAAAAGTTGAAAAGTTTTTGACAGTCCCTTGACTCCAGGAGGGCTTCTTTCTGACTTGTGTGAGAGACTGACAGGGACAGGAGTCCGATTACAGGCAAGTAGCCTGTGTGATGTGGGACTGCAATACAGATAAGTTCTCTGCTTCATCTCAGGCTATTCTCAATTTCTCCACTCCTCTCTCTGGGCTAGTGCAACGCCAACATGACAATAGCAATCGCTAGCAATTTGTGAGTGTGATTTTGTAAAGCGATTTTCGGAGCAATTTTTGAATGAATCGCTCAAAAACATGTTACATGCAGTATACGTGCGATTTTGAAAAAGTCACAACGCTGCTGTGAGAACACTGTCATAGGGTAACATTAGCCAAGCGCTTTTCAAATTACTGTTGATTTGAAAAACGCTCAGAAGCCCTCTTGGTGTGCAGCAGCCTCCTTCATTCACCTTTGTTTCCCTCTTTCCCTAGTGCTGGCTGGCTGTGTCTTCTTGTCATACAGGGAAGCTAAATAAAAGTGCAATCCTGGTGAGGCAAAATATTATTATTTAGTATTTATATAGCGCCGCCATCTTCCGCAGATGCATATATCCCTGCATCATATGGGTATCGCATGCGCTATGTGGCATATTCCACTGAATTATCCAAACTAAGTCTATCTCCCGTTCCTCTCTCGGGTAGTTGTTCCAGCACTGTACCCCGTTCAAATTTGCTGCTACCAGAAGCCCTCAGAAACACTCGTGTCCTTGAGTACTTCCAAAGATAGGCAGCTCCGTAATACGCCAGCGCACTTTTGTGCATGGGCAGTATGGAGCCACCTGTATTCGGAAGCATTCGGGGACATAAGTGCTTCTGGACCTTTCAGGAATCCCCCCCCCCCTTAAAAATCCTGCGTTTGCCCCTGACTTTCGCAGTAATTTGCCATGATCGTGTAAACAGATTCAGCCAGATGGGCTGGGGATAGATCGTTCGTCGGCGTGATCCCCAATCCATCTGGCCATAGGTACTCAGCTTAAGAAAGAGAAGATGCCATCAAGGGAGGAATTTTATACATATTAATGCAAAGAACAGTTTTCACTTATCAGTTCGCAACCTACAAAATTCGTAAATAGACCTCTCCTCTCTCTCGCTGCACCCCTAGTGCCGGCTTCTGCTGATGACACAATCGGTAGAAGCTGGCACTAGGGCAGCTGTGAAGAAGAGAAGAGGTCTGTGATCACTTGAGCTACACTGCTGCTGCATAAACTTAAACACAGGGTCAGAGGAGGACAAACCGAGAGGCACCGGAGCACACACAGGGCAGAGGAGGACACACGGGGCAGAGAAGGACACACGAGGGGGCAGAGGAGGACACACGGGGGGGGGGGGGGGGTCAGAGGAGGACACACGGGGGGGCAGAGGAGGATGCACGTGACAGAGGAGGACACATGGGGAAGAGGAGGACACACGGGGCAGTGGAGGACGCACGAGGCAGAGGAGGACGCACTGGTGGGCAGAAGAGGACGCACGGGGCAGAGGGGGACGCACGGGGCAGAGGGGGACGCACGTGGCAGAGGAGGACACGGGGCAGAGGAGGATGCACAGGGGGCAGAGGAGGACACACGTGGCAGAGGAGGACACACGGGGGGGGGGGCAGAGGAGGACACACGTGGCAGAGGAGGACGCACAGGGGCAGAGGAGGACACGTGCGGCAGAGGAGGATGCATGTTGCAGAGGAGGACACGTGCGGCAGAGGAGGACACGTGCGGCAGAGGAGGATGCATGTTGCAGAGGAGGACACACGTGGCAGAGGAGGACGCACAGGGTCAGAGGAGGACACACGGGGGCAGAGGGGGACATGTCCGGCAGAGGAGGACACGTGCGGCAGAGGACACGTGCGGCAGAGGAGGATGCATGTTGCAGAGGAGGACACACGTGGCAGAGGAGGATGCACAGGGGCAGAGGAGGACACACGGGGGCAGAGGGGGACATGTCCGGCAGAGGAGGATACACAGGGCAGAAGTTGACACAGGGGGCAGAGGAGGACACAATAATTGAGGGTGAACATCTACAAAGACGCTCCTGGAACATGGATGCATCAGGTTTAGTATAGATTTTTCTTTCCATGGTTTTTCCCTCTAAACCTAGAAGCGTCTTATATGCTGGAAAATACGGTAATTCGACTGGCGCAAGTCAGGTTGAATTTAGAGGGACCCCTCGCTGCAGCGGTGGGCTATTAGAGGGTCCAGGAAGCATCGGGACCATCCACGGTTTCCCGCCACCACCAAAGTAATTATCTAATGTTTGTTTTTATGAGCGCTTCGGGTGTGTGTTAGAACTGGAGTGTTTCTTAATGCACTATTAACAGTTGGACCGCTAATTTACAACCATGCAGGAAAGACAGAGATCCGCCAAAAAAACATAAATATTTATAAAAAAAATAAACACTGGGGGAGCGATCAGACCCCACCTACAGAAAGCTCTGTTAGTGGGGAGAAAAGGAGGGGGGGGAATCAATTGTGTGCTGACATGTGCGGCCCTGCAGCAAGGCCTTAAAACTGCAATGGCCCATTTAGAGGAAAATGGCCTGGTCTTTAGGGGGGTTTAACACCGCAGTCCTCAAGTGGTTAAAAGGAAACATCCATATCCCTCTGTTTAGGTTCCCTTTAAATCTGTGGTTTATTCATCGATTTGCTTTAAAGAGACACTGAAGCAAAAAAAAAAATATGATATAGTGAATTGGTTGTGTACTATGAATAATTACTAGAAGATTAGCAGCAAAGAAAATATTCTCATACTTTTATTTTCAGGTATATAGTGTTTTTTCTAAAGGGGCCCATACACTCAGCCGATTTTCTGGCCGACCGATCGATTCCGATCGATCGATTGATCGTTTGCAAATCAGTTGGCCAATCGACTGATTGATGGCCGATTTCGATGCATTTCCATCGACCTGGCAGGATGGAAAATTTAGGTCGATCTGATGAGATTTATGTGTTGAAAAACGGCGCTACTAATATCTGACAATACAGTCCAACTCCCTTCTGAGAGGTGAGTTTAGCTGGAAAAGATAAAGTTCTCCTGTTCTGTGTCTGCGCCTCTAAACGGGTATAGCCAAACCCTTCTTCAAATAGTTTTCAAATAATAAGGCTGGAAGAGGTTCTGTTGAATTTGAAATACAGCCTGCTAAGGACTAAGAGTGAGACAAGATCTTCAGCTTGGAGCACAACACACTGGATATCCGGCAGCAGATCGTTAAGGAAATACATCAGAGCCTACTTTGACCAGTCTCACAGTGGTCAGTTTGGACGGGTGAGTGCGGTCCCATAAGGGGCATCTTGACTTGTGATATTTTGAAGTGGAGCGCTGACTATTATTTGAAAACGATCTGATGAGATTGCTTATCAGTTTGCATTGGCCTTAATGGAAATCTGATGGCAAAAAAATGCCATCAGATCGAATTTCAATAGATTTCAAACTGAAATCTATTGGAATTCTATCCTGGTAAAAAATGTTCTAAAAACGCATCAGATAGATCATCAGATGCATTTCTTATCTATCTGCTGCCAATCTGACGAGTGTATGGGCACCTTTACATTGCATCATTCTATAATATGTGCAGATTACACAACACTCAGCATTCAAAATGAGTCTTTCAGAGCAGTCTGGGAAGTAATGACCTCTCCTCTAGCAGAGGAAAAGTAAATAGTCCAGGAACAGTTGAGATAATAAAAGTCAGATAACAGCCCTCTCCACGACTAACTTAGTCGGAGAGCTTAATGGCTTGTTTGCATAGAGATAACAACTGGAGTTTCTCAACTCTTCCTGTACTGGAAACCATTAGACTGATGTATCTGATCTTAATGTTTTATTTCTTAGCTGTGCTACACATACAAATCATAATATCATCATTTTTTTTTCGCTTCAGTGTCTCTTTAAGCTGTCAATATAAAATATACATCTTTGATTGAAAAAAAAAATTCTGAACGGTTTTTTTTTTTTTAAGCCCTGAACGTTATGATCTGTACTGTGCATCCCTTTCCCCCCAGCAGAGCGGTTCTTCAGAGGAGCAGGACTATTAGGCATCCAATCTGTGTAATGTTAGTGTTGCAGCAGCAGCGGTGGTAATTGCTGTATGGCGGTGAGTCACTGGCGTTTCCACTCAGAGGAGAAGCCAGGCGTTTCTGCGCAGTGGGGGGGACCTCCTGCCGTGAGGAACGAAGGTGGAGAATGACTCTGGCATTATATCTGGAAATTCGCCATCCGATTCCTGGATACGCCGGCAGGTTATACTCCTGCTGGGAGAGCCGCAATTCATGGAAACCATCCACACACAATCCTGAGGCCGACCTGTAAACACGGCCAGCGGGGGGCACTGCGTGGGGTCTCTACAGAGGAGGATACACCGGACTATTCAATGCCCGTAAAGGTTCATATCCACTACACCACTTTTCGGATGACGTTTGCATGGAAGACAATCTTTTTCGTGATATCGTGTAACATTAACAAACATTTGTTAAAAGCTGTTTAACAACGCAGGCCACACGCAGTGATTGTTGCTTGTTTTTAAGCGGCCCCCATTTTGGAGAATTTTTCTGATCCCCATTGACTTTCGCAATAATTTGCCATGATCGTGTAAAGATTCAGCCAGATGGGCTGGGGATAGATCGTTCCTCGGCGTGATCCCCTATCCATCTGGCCATGGGTACTCAGCTTAAGAGTAAGCCAGCACTAATTCAGTAGGAGACCTTTGGCAAGTCTCCCTTACACTGCTACTGCCAATAGAGTGCGCCCTAGTGGCTGCTGCTCTGCTCTGGCGCTTTGAGTCCGCAAGGTGAAAAAGCGCAATATAAATGTTATTTGTCTTATTTGTCTAAGAAAGAGAAGATGCCACCAAGGGAGGAATTTTATACATATTAATGCAAAGAACAGTTTTCACTTATCAGTTCGCAACCTACAAAATTTGCAAATAGACCTCTCCTCTCTCTCGCTGCACCCCTAGTGCCGGCTTCTGCTGATGACACAATCGGTAGAAGCCAGCACTAGGGGAGCCGTGAAGGAGAGAAGAGGTCTGTGATCACTTGAGCTACACTGCTGCTGCATAAACTTAAACACGGGGGGGGGGGGGGAGGAGAGGCAGAGGAGGTCACACGGGGCAGAAGAGGACACACAGTGGGCTGAGGATGACGCGGGGAGGGGGGGCAGAGGACACCCGGGGCAGGGGAGGACACAGGACACCCGGGGCAGGGGAGGACACACGGGGGCAGAGGAGGGCGCACGCGGCAGAGGAGGAAGCACAGGGGCAGAGGACGACGTACGAGGGCAGAGGATGACGTACGTGGGCAGAGGAGGACGTACGTGGCAGAGGAGGACACATGGGGGCAGAGGAGGACACATGGGGCAGAAGTTGACACGGAAGAGGAGGACGCACGGGGCAGAGGAGGACACACGGGGGCAGAGGAGGACACACGGGGCAGAAGTTCACACGGGGCAGAGGAGGACACAATAATTGAGGGCGAACATCTACAAAGATACTCCTGGAACATGGATGCACCAGGTTTAGTATAGATTTTTCTTTCCGTGGTTTTTGCCCTCAAAACCTAATAGCTTCTTATGTGGAAAATGCAGTAATTCAACTGGCGCAAGTCGAGTTAAGTTTAGAGGGACCCCTCGCTGAAGCGGTGAGCTATTAGAGCGTCCAGGAAGCCTCAGGACCATCCACAGGTTCCCGCCGCCACCACCAAGGTAATTATCTATCGTTTGTTTTTATGAGTGCTTCAGGTGTATGTTAAAACTGGAGTGTTTTTTTTTTTAAGGCAGGGAACACCCTTGTCTTTCAGTTTTCTGCGCGCGTTTTCCTGCATACTTTTTCTGCACACCAAGTGTGTCTCTATGCAGGAAAACGCACATGATTTTTCATAGCAGCTGATGTAATTGATACAAAAAACTGACAAAATGTGCAGAGTCAGGATGCAGAATGTCAGTTTTTTTTCTGCGTGCGAACAAAATATTAAGTGTACTAGCCCATTGATTAACATGAGTTCTCAGTTTTTCTGTGCAGAAAACGCATACGAAAACAGTCAAGTGTGTTCCCTGCCTGATGCACCTTTAACAGTTGGACCACTAATTACTTAATACAACCATGATGTAGGAAAGACGCAGAGATCTGCCAGTCAGACACATCACATGGGAGTTTCCCACCATCGTAATTCTCATGGCTCCAGGCACCAAACACTGATAATGTGTCACAACGTGCAGCCTGAGAAGTGAGGGATGATGGGAAGAGTCTCGGGGCTGGTCACACCTGTGATGTGATCACCAGACACGTCCCGTCCTGTCCGAACGCTGCAAGTGACGAGAGCAGATCCGGTACAGCCAATCTCGTGTCTCTCACGTCATCGTTATACTCTGCTGCTGACATTCTGTGTCTGAGCCCAAAATCACGTCTGCTACACATATCCAATGTTCATTGGCCAATTACGGACCAATTTTACCATCTATAGTATGAGGGCCAACAGATGTTGAATACTATTTAATATTGTGAACAGATGGTGTAGGCAAAGCCTGGTACACACTTCCAATTATGATTGGCCAATCACCGATCAGTTTTACCACCTCCACGTAGTATGAGAGCTTTCCTACACAGTCTGCTCATAGTGTTCAACATCTGTTGGTCCTCATACTACATGGATGTGGGAAAATTGGTCAGAGATTGGCAATCAAAATTGTAAGTGTGTGCCAGGCTTTAACGCTCATACTACATAGAGGTGGTAAAATTGGCTAATCAAAATTGAATGTGTGTACGCACCCTTAGGAGGCTGGGTCACTCGGGTGTCTGCCCCGCGTTTACCTTGTTCGGGACTCAGCGTAAATGCTCCCATTCAAGTGAATGTACCGGGCTTTTACCGGCATTTGCACAAACGTGGTGTTCTGATCCCGACTTTCCCTGGCATTGGAGGCGAACCTGGACGCTACATGTAGCATCCTGGGGCGGTTATCTGCCGCGGCTAATATCCCCCTGTGGGGAAGAAAAAACGTGACCACAACTGAAAGCCACGGAAAGCCGCTGATAGCCCAAACGCGAAGCCACCAAACGCGACACTGCCAAATGCGATGACGCCAAACACGACGCTGCCGAACGTGACGCTGCCGAAAGCCGGGCAGGCGCCCGTGTGAGATAGCCCTCTACCTCAATCTTTAGTCTCTCGTTGGATCTGATTTGTTAGGGCTACATTCAGGGCCGGGCCGAGGCATAGGCTGGAGAGGCTCCAGCCTCAGGGCGCAGTGTAGGAGGGGGGCGCACAATTCATTAAGTTGTCATTCCTAATTGTGTATGAAGCAGAAAGAAATAAGAAAAGGGGATACATAGCAGTGACTGCAAGCCAGATAACTAGATAGGTGTTGGGGAGGTGGTGGGCCCTGTGGCGCCTCTTAGTCTAATAGCAATCAGTGTGTGATGGCTGGGGTGGGAGGGATGGAGGGGCGCACTTTGGGGTCTCAGCCTTGGGTGCTGGAGGACCTTGTCCCTGCTCTGGCTACATTCACAGTGGGGTGCGGATATATCATATATAATTCAGCTATAGTGGGAACGCAGCCTTAAAGAGAAACTCCACTGAAAATAATGTAATAAAAAAAGTGTTTCATTTTTACAATAATTATGTATAAAGGATTTAGTTAGTGTTTGCCCATTGTAAAATCTTTTAAATCCCTTATTTACATTCTGACATCACATGGTGACATTTTTACTGCTGGCAGGTGATGTCAGTGGAAGGGGATGCTGCTTGCTTTTTTGGCTGTTGGAAACAGCTGTTATTTCCCACAATGCAACAAGGCTCCCACAGTGTCATGTCAGAACCATGGTCCTGACATCACACTGTGGGAGGGGTTTCACCACAATATCAGCCATACAGCGCCCCCTGATGATCCGTTTGTGAAAAGGTAAAGATTTCTCCTGGGAAAGGGGATATCAGCTACTGATTGGGATAAAGTTCAATTCTTGGTTACGGTTTCTCTTTAAGGTGCCCATTAATGGTGCAATATTCTCCTCCGATGCAATAATTCGATCAGATGTGCATTATCGTAAGTAATCGGAAGGTAAATATCAATTGTTCCCATAAACAGGTCAATTCTCTTCAGATACAATCGAAAAAATAGATCATTCCAATAAAAACTTTTTTTCTTTACAATTTCTGTACAATTCGATCCTAGAAATCTGATTGAATGATCGCATCCAAGGAAAATATTGTACCTAATGGGCTCTTTTACACCAAAGTGGTCCATCCTTCAGTAGGTGTGATGGCCTATCGATCCTTGCAGGAAGTTCTGATGAAGATCAGAGGCCACTTAGACTGCGCACCCTGGTAGAGCGCTCGCCAACCGCCAGTGCCAGGGTCAACCATCAGTGACAGTTGTAACAATGAGATTCACCATGATGCGCACATCTAAAGACAAAAACGTGTGCAGACTCACTTAGAACCTAATAAGTGCTGGGCTGATGTATTGTGGGGCATTCCTGAGGGGTGCAGGGCCAGAGACTCGCCATGGGGGCTCTATTCTATAGAAACCCCCCCCCCCCCCCCCCCCCCGACATGTCACTGTTAATATGTCACAGGGTCGTGTCCCCACAGTGTGTCTGTCCAGGGAGGGACACAGACGCGGCCAATCACACTGCGCCGGACCAGGACCCTCGGATTCCCCATGGCTAATGCGGCGGAAGGGCTGAGCTGATCACCTGACTTGTGGGAATAGCTGGGGGGGTCACGTCTGATTCCCGCACATTGCGACAGAAATGCCCTGCGGGAGAATATCTGTAATCGTTACCCGATGACCCACAGCTGCAGCCTGGGAGGTAATAGTTATAAAAGGCAGGTGCACTTTCTGAATCATCTGCTTGATGTAAGTGGACTTACATCAAACAGAAAGAAAACAGTTTAGCTTACCTGGGGCTTCTACCACCCTGTGCCCACGCCGTCACTGAGCGATCCTCCAGTACCCCGGCCCTGATCCACAAGCCTCCTGATAGCGCTCCTGTGGATGGGAGCACTCTGTGCATGCGCAGACCGCCCCTGGCCACAGGAGCAATGCTCGCCCCAAAGATCAGTGGCACGTGCCCCGGAACTATTCTGGGATGCCCCCGATGTCCCCAGGCAGACTCAGCTGTGATGCCTCAATGGCGGGCATGCTGGGAGCTGGGGTGCTTCAATCAGGGGCAGAGGGTGCTGTGGTACCATGCTGGGCACTGTGATGCCTTTATGGGGGCATGCAGGGAGATGTGGTTCTTCTATGGGGCATGCTGGGAGTTGTGGTGCCACAATGGGAGGCCCATGGTAGCATGGGAGGGGCTCCACTAGAAGCTCAGCGAATGCTATGGGGGGGACTGCCAGACAACCTGGCAACAGGCCAGCCCAACCAGCAGAAATCCAGACCATCCAGCACAGAAGCCGGGTAACTCTGCCTAGTTATGTCTAAGTGACCTTGGCCTCAATTCACTAAGATCATGCTGGAGATAATAAGGCAAGAGAAAACTTACCTCCACATAAGAGAGAGTTATCTTATCTCTTCATTCTTAAGTTACCTCCTCTGTAGTTATTTTACCTCCTCTGTAGTTAATTTACCTCCTCTGTAGTTATTTTCACATGCAGTGAATAAACAGCCTGTCTTTAACTCTGGAGTTATTTTAAGGATTGGAGAGTAAACTTAAAGACAGAAGAGTTAACTTTAGGCTTGCCTGAGGTAAAATGTTTCCTGAATACTACATGCCTTATCACCATGGGAACAACTCTAGAAGAGTTATTTAAGACAGGAGATAAGCTTAGTGAATTGAGGCCAATGCCTATTTATGTGGTATGCTGCATTTTTTTTTTTTTTGTAATAATGGAGAGGGGGCTTCATCCAACATTTTGCTGGGCAGGCCTACTTAGACCACTGTTAAGTTCAGTGGCCATCGAGTGGTCAGGCCAAAAGAGGGGCTCTGCGGGGGACTGGTGGATCCCAGTGACGGCACAGGGAGGCTGCAGAGGGCAGGTAGAAGCCCCAGGTAAGTTTAACTTGTTTTTTCTGTTCGATTTATTTTCCTTTTAAGGGACATCTGTAAACAAATTGATATGGAGGCTGCTATATTTATTTCCTTTTACACAATACCTGTTGCCTGGCAGCCCTGCTGATCTATTTGGCTGCAGTACTGTCTGAATCACACCAGGAACAAACATGCAGCTAATCCTGTCAGATCTGACAATAATACAAGCCAAATGGAAGTCCGCACCGCCTCTTACGGTAAATCCTGTTTTATTAGTATCAAAAAGACAGACACATTAAAAAGAACCACCAGGCAAGACAGTCCACTGTTTCGGGCTCCTGCCCTTCCTCATGTTGCCAGGTTCTTTTTAATGTGTCTGTCTTTTTGATACTAATAAAACAGGATTTACACTAAGAGGCGGTGCGGACTTCCATTTGGCTTTTATACTTGAATCTCTGCGGTATCCGGAGACAAGTCCTGCACACCTTACCCCCTTTACATAGGGTGGCGTGCCAGAAGAGTGCGATTGGCTCTTTTTTGAGATCTGACAATAATGTCAGAAACACCTGATCTGCCGCATGCTTGTTCAGGGGCTATATCTAAAAGGATGTCAGAGGATCAGCAGGACAGCCAGGCAACTCTTATTGTTTAAAAGGAAATAAATATGGCAGCCTCCATATACTTCTCGCTTCAGTTGTCCTGTAAACAATGCATTTCTGTTACAAATAATTAGAGATACTAATGAGATACTGAAAGGTGCCCATTCAGGGTACAATATTCAGCGTAGAATCGCCCAAGCGATAGGATAAATCATACATAAAATGTAATACATCAATTATTTCACCATCAACAAACCAATCTGTACTTCCCATCCATCACAACCGGTTAGAAAAATTGTTTTTTCTGATCGAATTGATCTAAATTGTCATCAAACGATCATGTGACCACTGCTGGAATGTCTATTGCGCCCCCCCCCCCCCCCCCCTCCCAAAAAAAAAACTAGCTGTGAGTTTGGCTGTAATTTTAAAAAAAAATGTCCTAAACCTGCGGGAAATCACGATCAGCGGTGTGCTAGGGAGGCGGGTCAGCTGTGTCCTAGGCAGGCGGGGTCAGCTGTGTCCCAGGGAGGCGGGATCAGCTGTGTCCCAGGCATGTGACATTTTTCTGTTCTATGCCTTGACAAAGGGGCCCCCAGGGTCCCCGAAACGATCGGCGCCCATTTGGTCAGATCTTTATTGCATGTGTGTGTAATGGGACAATAAACTTGCTGCTTTGTTCCTGAAGACCGTTATGCGGATTCCTCCTTTCTGATACTGGATTTCCACTGCCTTGGAATCCTGCACCAGCTGATCCACACACTAAGGTGTGCTTTTTTATTTTTTGTTTTTTTCTGTGATTTATGATGTATTCACAGCTGTTTACATGCTTCGCCTCCCATTGATGTCCTGCAGCAGAGGAGTTATGTGGCTGGCGGTATTTCTGACCCGCACAGCTCTGACCTCCTGTGATGACCCCACAAGTGAGCAGCTGCTGGCAGAGATACCCACAGATGGGCAGACAGACATCCCGTGCAAAGAATGAAACACAGCCTTAAAGTACACCTGAATTGGAACAAAAAAGTGGATTTTTACTCACCCGAGGCTACCTCTCCCTCAAAACTCACTTTTTCCGACAAGCACACGCTCCCCCTTTGACCCAAGGCCAAGTTGCACTCCTACACTGCCTCTAGATATGATTATACCCCTCCCTCCCCCCCCCTTTCATTTCCTTTATGGCCCATACTCACGGGCAACTTTTTGGGCCTGTCGCCAGCACACGTGAGCGTGTGGGCGACAGGCCGGCGACAGCTCCTCGCCAGGTCCCTCCGCGTACACACGCGGAAGAGGGACCAGCGGCGCGACGGAAGCTGTCGCCGACGTTCCTCCTCCCCCCGCCGGAAGCTCCGTATTCCTCAATGGAGGTTGCTGTCGCTAGTCCGCGTACTCACGCGGACTAGCGACAGTTGCGGCGGAATTGCAGCGGCAACTGTCGTCAGGCGATTGAGCAGTTCAATCGCCTGGCGACATCAGCGACGAGCGACAGTTCGGGGTGTGCGCCCGTGCAACGCCGCATACTCACGGGCGACCTGTCGCGTGTTGCAGTGACAATTGTAGCCCATGAGTATGGGCCATTAGATTGTAAGCTCGCAAGGGCAGAGCTCTCTCACCCTTTTGTGCCTTGCAATTTTTGTACCGTATATTCTGGCATATAAGACGACTGGGCGTATAAGACGATCCCCCAAATTTTCCAGTTGAAGTATAGCATTTGGGATATACTTGCTGTATAAGACTACCCCTCTTCCAACGCACACCAAATAAAAAAAAAATAAAAAAACATCATATACAGATACTGGTGCTGTAATGTATATAACAGTATACAGGGGACTGACTGGTTGGATTGATCAACTCTCCCTCTCCCTAAATGGATTGGTCAGCTCTCCTTGTCTACCTGTTTATCAGAGCGGTACGGAAGAATAGATGGCGCTGTGCCCATAAAACACGCCTCTTTCACCCTTCTGGCCCCGCCCTTGTATCCTATTTACCTCCTTCTCCGCCTCTCAGATCTCGCACATGTGCGCCTGCGCCGCTTCACTACAGTCCTCAGCAGCGAGATCTGAGAGGCAGTAACAGGATAGGATCTCACACATGTGCACCTGCGCCGCTTCACTACAGTCCTCAGCAGCGAGATCTGAGAGGCGGTAACAGGATAGGATCTCACACATGTGCGCCTGCACCGCTTCACTACAGTCCTCAGCAGCGAGATCTGAGAGGCGGTAACAGGATAGGATCTCGCACATGTGTGCCTGCACCGCTTTACTACAGTCCTCAGCAGCGAGATCTGAGAGGCGGTAACAGGATAGGATCTCACACATGTGCGCCTGCGCCGCTTCACTACAGTCCTCAGCAGCGAGATCTGAGAGGCGGTAACAGGATAGGATCTCGCACATGTGTGCCTGCACCGCTTCACTACAGTCCTCAGCAGCGAGATCTGAGAGGCGGTAACAGGATAGGATCTCGCTCATGTGCGCCCGCGCCACTTCACTACAGTCCTCACCAGCGAGATCTGAGAGGCGGTAACAGGATCGGGCGTATCACCCGGCATCAATGACACCCGGCGTATATAAGACGACCCCTGACATTTCAGAAGATTTTCAAAGGTTAAAAATTAGTCTCATACACCAGAATATATAGTAATTACCAATTCTGTATTTTGTATCGATTCTGTATATTGTGCATGGATAGGGAACTGGCTAATGGACAGAAAACAAAGATTTGTGGTCAATGGATCATACTCAAAATGGGAGACTGTTAGCAGTGGGGTCCCACAGGGGTCTGTCCTGGGTCCAGTGCTCTTCAATTTATTTATTAATGACCTAGTAGATGCAGTAGTGAGCAATGTTGCTATTTTTGCAGATGATACAAAATTGAATCATCAACTCTCAGGAAGATAGTGTCATATTGCAACAGGATCTGGATAGGATGGCTATATGGGCACATAAATGGCAGATGAAATTCAATGTTGAAAAATGTAAAGTCATGCATTTTGGTCGTACCAATGGTCTAGCACCATACAAAACAAATGGGATACAGTTGGGGACATCAAACTTGGAGAAGGACTTAGGAGTACTCATCGACAACAAGTTAAATAATCGTACTCAATGCCAAGCCGCTGCAGCTAAAGCTAACAAAATTTTGGGATGCATTAAAATGGAAATAAAAACTCGAGATGCTAGCATAATATTGCCCCTGTTTAACTCTCTAGTAAGGCCACATCTGGAATATGGAATTCAGTTCTGGGCACCACATTACAAAAAAGATATTGCAGTTTTAGAGCAGGTGCAGAGACGAGCTACAAAATTGATACGTGGGATGGAAGGTCTCGCTTACCAAGAAAGGTTAGATAAACTGGGTTTATTTAGTCTATAGAAAAGACGCCTTAGAGGTGTAAGGAAACGCGGAAAAGCCGCCATCTCTCGAGGTGAGGCGGCTGTTTCCGCGTCCAGCATGGCGTCACAAAGCGGAAAAAACGCAGCGTGCCGCATAGGCAGTGCGGCGGAATCCGCATCAGAGGCGGCCCCCGCACTAGATACATTGCATGACAGTACTGGTGTGGCTGGGACTGATAGTCCACCAAGATTCAGACTTACACGCGCGCGAGCAGAGAGGCAGAGTTTAAATAGCAGTTAGAAGGGTGTCGGCTGACCAGCTGGGTCAGCTGACAAATTCCACTGCTCTCATTGGACCAGCAATTAGGGAGGTCCTGGAAAGGTCCTAGAGTATATATACTGCTGGTTGTTCACTTGCTCTTTGTCTGGCGTGCGATCACATACGTGGGAGCACCCAGATCTGTAGTCAGATCCTGAAGTGTGCCGGGACCAGCTGGAGCTGTAATCCTACACTTAGCTAGATATTTGATAGCTAAAGTACTAGTTTGATTGTGATTATATGTTATGACTTTTGCCTGCCTCGACTATCCTCCTGAACTCTGACCTTGTACCTCGATATTTCTGATACTCTGTTGCCGAACCTCGGCTCGTTCCTAGACTCTGTTTCTGCCTCCTGATTTCGTACCCCGATATATCTGATACCCCGTTGCCGAACCCTGCCTGTACTTTGACTCCGCCTTTGCCTACTGTATTTGTACTTTATCTGTCCGTGTGTGTACGACCTGGCTTGTCTGACCTCGAGAACCGACCTCACGATTGGAGGCGGTTCCCAGTCCTGTTAGTGACACTTCTTCCTGAGTGTCACTCTCGGACTTTCCTTCCTACTGTCAGTCTGACTCCTCCCGTCTTGGAGAGCTCAGGTCTGCGGAAGGAATCCGTGCAGTTCTCCTTGCTGCACTGAGGCCTAGGCCTCCTAGTGTTACTGTTACACCAAAAAACTACACTCTACTCAGGCGAACAGAGGTTAGTTTGTATATCGGATTATCGGTGAGACTGCAGATCACTTATAATCTGGTATATATCTGTATTTCCGGCGATACTGCAGATCACCGGTAATCAGATACTCTCTGCGCCCACCGATCGTTACAAGAGGGGATCTAATTAACATGTATAAATACGTCAGAGGGCAATATAAAAGCTTAGCGGATGAGCTTTTTGTCCCTAGGCCTTCTCAAAGGACTAGAGGACATGATCTGCGCATGAAGGAAAAACGTTTTAGCCATTTATTTAGGAAAGGGTTCTTTACAGTAAGAGTGATTAAGATGTGGAATGCATTGCCACAGGAAGTAGTTATGGCAAACTCTATACCTGCATTTAAAGGGGGTTTAGATGCTTTCCTTGCGTTGAAAGACATCCATGGCTACAATTACTAGGTGTAATGAAACTAGGTGTAATGATCCGCTCAGCTGCCTGCGCAGGCAGGCAGCTTTTTGACCACTGTTCAGGTCTGCATTCTACAGGTCTCTGGAAAAGAGACCTTTTGTCAGTTTTGCAGCTTGCTGCTGCTGAGGGATTTGCATACGTTTGTCATGCAAATTGCCTAGCCACATCCTTTGTAGGCTTGCTCTATAAATACCATGTGATCCCACAGTACGTCGCTGGTCATAAGGGTTTGTCCTGTGAAACACTCCTGGAGTGTCAGCCATGCTTATTGTTTGAAGATTAGTTTAGAGTAATTCCTGGGACTGCGCTAGGCATCCTTGCTAGAGCAGTCAGGATTGTATTATTTGTATTGCCTGTTCTGTCTCTCTTGCTGCACTTGCTCTGGCGGAAAGAGCAGTGGATCCAGCTCGCTCTGTTTCTATACTTGGATCACACTCGCTCTGGCGGAAAGAGCAGTGGATCCTTCTAAAGCTATCTTGCTATATTTGGATCACACTTGCTCTGGCGGAAAGAGCAGGGGATCCTGCAAGCTCTGTTGCCTTACTTGGATCGCACTCGCTCTGGCGGAAAGAGCGGTGGATCGTATCTCTCACTTATTCCTGTTTTTGTGTATCTGTCTTGTCTGATACGAACGCTTGCTGGAGGCTCGGTGAGGTAACCGTTAGGCAAGCGCTCGTGTCCTCTGTTTCATGTTTGTCTGTCGGTGGTTAGTTAGGCGTGCTTGTCTCTGTTGTGCTTAACACGCGGAGACCGCGCATAAACGCGTTCGCTGTTGCGAATGAGTGCGGTGTTCGCGTTTAGTTAGCGTTTGTTATTTTCCTTATCTTCACATTGTATGATTTGCTGTGCCTTTGCTACTCTCATGCCCTGTCTTGCTGAAGCCTTGTGTCACCCTCTGGCAATCGTCTCTCTTGTGATTGCGTTCCTACTTCGTTTCTGCTGTTGTGTGTGCACCGTCGCGGGTTGGAAACTAGATTGGGGCACATACATACATGCTATCCCTTTGCTCATTCTCTTTCGCAATCGCTTCTCTTGCGATTGCGCTCTCACTTGGTTTCCTCTGTTGTGTGTCCGCCGTCGCAGGTTGGCGGCTAGATTGGTGGACATACATACATTCCTCATCTGTGCTTATTCGGTCTTGTGTCGCTGTTAGCTACCGCCATCTCTGGCGATTGCCTTCTCACCTTATCTTCCTGGTTGTGTGTTTCATCGTCGCAGGGTGGCGACTAGATTGGTGGACACACATACCCTCTGTCGCTTTGATCTCTCTCTTTCAGGGCTGTCTTGCCCTGCGTTTCTTCCCTTCGTACAATTCCTGTCTGGCGTCTGTGGCAGGGCAGAGGAGCTGTTCCTCTGCACTCCACAGCCCCACCTGCCAACAGGAATTACCCTCTACAGGTGCGTTGCACCTTGTGCTGGGTTCCCTCAAATTATACGCTTGTGGAGGATTTCCGCAGTGTCAGCGCACATCTTGTGCACTGATCACTGAGAGAATTCCACAATCGTTACACTAGGTAATGCCCAATGATGTTGATCCAGGGATGTTATCTGATTGCCATCTGGAGTCGGGAAGGAATTTTTTCCCTTTTGGGGCTAATTGGACCATGCCTTGTAAGGGTTTTTCGCCTTCCTCTGGATCAACAGGGATATGTGAGGGAGCAGGCTGGAGTTGTACTTTGTTTCTTGTTGAACTCGATGGACGTATGTCTTTTTTCAACCCAAATAACTATGTAATATTGGTGTACACCATTGTCTGTATTATTATGTCCCTTTTATTTATTTCTTACTTTGTACAGCGCCACGGAATATGTTGGCGCTTTAAATGTTATTATTATTATTGCTTTTTAATGTTGATTATGTACAGGCTCTGCTGGAATACACCCATCAGCAGAAGCAGCTTCTATTAGCTGTGAAAGCTTCCCCTACTTCGCAGACACAGAAGAGTTAATCCACAACAAGTTAGGCAGTTTCTAAAAAAGATTAATTTTACGCATGAATGGGCTCGCTATTCCAACAAGCGAAGATTCCACCACACAGCAAATCTGGGCCGCCTATCTGCAGATACAGACAGCGTTCAGCAGATCTATCCAACACTCGGAATATGCGCTGTATATATCTCACTGTATAATGTACGGCACAGATCGCTGGATATATCTCACTTTATAATGTACAGCACAGATTGCTGTATATATCTCACTGTATAATGTACAGCACAGATCGCTAGATATATCTCACTGTATAATGTACAGCACAGATCGCTGGATATATCTCACTGTATAATGTACAGCACTGATCGCTGAATATATATCTCACTGTATAATGTACAGCACAGACCGCTGGATATATCTCACTGTATAATGTACGGCACAGATCGCTGGATATATCTCACTGTATAATGTACGGCACAGATCGCTGGATATATCTCACTGTATAATGTACAGCACAGATTGCTGTATATATCTCACTGTATAATGTACAGCACAGATCGCTAGATATATCTCACTGTATAATGTACAGCACAGATCGCTGGATATATCTCACTGTATAATGTACAGCACTGATCGCTGAATATATATCTCACTGTATAATGTACAGCACAGATCGCTGGATAAATCTCAATGTATAATGTACGGCACAGATCGCTGGATATATTTCACTGTATAATGTACAGCACAGATCACTGGATATATCTCACTGTATAATGTACGGCACAGATCGCTGGATCTATCTCACTGTATAATATACAGATACAGCAGAGATCGCTGGATATATCTCACTGTATAATGTACAGCACTGATCGCGGGATATATCTCACTGTATAATGTACAGCACAGATCGCTGGATATATCTCACTGTATAATGTACAGCACAGATCGCTGGATATATCTCACTGTATAATGTACGGCACAGATCGCTGGATATATCTCACTGTACAATGTACAGCACAGATCGCTGGATATATCTCACTGTACAATGTACAGCACAGATCGCTGGATATATCTCACTGTATAATGTACAGCACAGATCGCTGGATATATCTCACTGTATAATGTACAACACAAATCGCTGGATATATCACTGTATAATGTACAGCACAGATCGCTGGATATATCTCACTGTATAATGTACAGCACTGATCGCTGGATATATCTCACTGTATAATGTACAGCACTGATCGCTGGATATATCTCACTGTATAATGTACAGCACAGATCGCTGGATATATCTCACTGTATAATTTACAGCACAGATTGCTGGATATATCTCACTGTATAATGTACAGCACAGATCGCTGGATATATCTCACTGTATAATGTACAACACAGATCGCTGGATATCTCACTGTATAATGTACAGCAGAGATCGCTGGATATATCTCACTGTATAATGTACAGCAGAGATCGCTGGATATATCTCACTGTATAATGTACAGCAGAGATCGCTGGATATATCTCACTGTATAATGTACAGCAGAGATCGCTGGATATATCTCACTGTACAATGTACAGCACAGATCGCTGGATATATCTCACTGTATAATGTACAGCACAGATCACTGGATATATCTCACTGTATAATGTACAGCACAGATCACTGGATATATCTCACTGTATAATGTACAACACAAATCGCTGGATATATCACTGTATAATGTACAGCACAGATCGCTGGATATATCTCACTGTATAATGTACAGCACTGATCGCTGGATATATCTCACTGTATAATGTACAGCACTGATCGCTGGATATATCTCACTGTATAATGTACAGCACAGATCGCTGGATATATCTCACTGTATAATTTACAGCACAGATTGCTGGATATATCTCACTGTATAATGTACAGCACAGATCGCTGGATATATCTCACTGTATAATGTACAACACAGATCGCTGGATATATCACTGTATAATGTACAGCAGAGATCGCTGGATATATCTCACTGTATAATGTACAGCACAGATCGCTGGATAAATCTCAATGTATAATGTACGGCACAGATCGCTGGATATATTTCACTGTATAATGTACAGCACAGATCACTGGATATATCTCACTGTATAATGTACGGCACAGATCGCTGGATCTATCTCACTGTATAATATACAGATACAGCAGAGATCGCTGGATATATCTCACTGTATAATGTACAGCACTGATCGCGGGATATATCTCACTGTATAATGTACAGCACAGATCGCTGGATATATCTCACTGTATAATGTACAGCACAGATCGCTGGATATATCTCACTGTATAATGTACGGCACAGATCGCTGGATATATCTCACTGTACAATGTACAGCACTGATCGCTGGATATATCTCACTGTATAATGTACAGCACAGATCGCTGGATATATCTCACTGTATAATTTACAGCACAGATTGCTGGATATATCTCACTGTATAATGTACAGCACAGATCGCTGGATATATCTCACTGTATAATGTACAACACAGATCGCTGGATATATCACTGTATAATGTACAGCAGAGATCGCTGGATATATCTCACTGTATAATGTACAGCAGAGATCGCTGGATATATCTCACTGTATAATGTACAACAGAGATAGCTGGTTATATCTCACTGTATAATGTACGGCACAGATCGCTGGATATATCTTACTGTATAATGTACAGCACAGATCGCTGGATATATCTCACTGTATAATGTGCAGCATAGATCGCTGGATATATCTCACTGTATAATGTACAGCACAGATCGCTGGATATATCTCACTGTATAATGTACAGCAGAGATCGCTGGATATATCTCACTGTACAATGTACAGCACAGATCGCTGGATATATCTCACTGTATAATGTACAGCACAGATCGCTGGATATATCTCACTGTATAATTTACAGCACAGATTGCTGGATATATCTCACTGTATAATGTACAGCACAGATCGCTGGATATATCTCACTGTATAATGTACAGCAGAGATCGCTGGATATATCTCACTGTATAATGTACAGCAGAGATCGCTGGATATATCTCACTGTATAATGTACAACAGAGATAGCTGGTTATATCTCACTGTATAATGTACGGCACAGATCGCTGGATATATCTCACTGTATAATGTACAGCACAGATCGCTGGATATATCTCACTGTAAAATGTACAGCAGAGATTGCTGGATATATCTCACTGTATAATGTACAGCACAGATTGCTGGATATATCTCACTGTATAATGTACAGCACAGATTGCTGGATATATCTCACTGTATAATGTACAGCACAGATTGCTGGATATATCTCACTGTATAATGTACAGCACAGATTGCTGGATATATCTCACTGTATAATGTACAGCAGAGATCGCTGGATATATCTCACTGTATAATGTACAGCACAGATCGCTGGATATAGCTCACTGTATAATGTACAGCACAGATCGCTGGATATATCTCACTGTATAATGTACAGCACAGACTGCTGGATATATCTCACTGTATAATGTATAGCACAGATCGCTGGATATATCTCACTGTATAATGTACAACAGAGATCGCTGGATATATCTCACTGTATAATGTATGGCACAGATCGTTGGATATATCTCACTGTATAATGTACAGCACAGATCGCTGGATATATCTCACTGTATAATGTATAGTGTGATTATTTCAGGTGATAGTATGCTGTCTGTACAGGCTTCACACATCCTCTGCACCTGACTGGTACATTTAGCAGACAGCCTGGCATGCATGTCTGTGTGGGAGTTTGTGTACAGAGAATATATGGTCCATCATCTCACGTCTCTACACGACACAGCCTGAAGTTAAGCCTCCCACATGATGAGACTCTAGTGTGTGTACAGCTGTCTGGTGAAGTTGTGTAGTGATCTGCAGAAGCCAATCGTTAAATTTCATATGCCGACCTTATAGTTATTCATTCATGTTTGCCAGATTTACCGATATTTTACTATCGAAAACTACCACTGTAAAATAGTATCTGTAAATGTTACTGATATTCTTCTATCAGCTATTTCCTGCGGCCTTTATTTAGCGTAACCTTTTTCGGACCTCATCTTTCCCCAAAGGCTTAATTAAACACTTGCCCACCCTTAGGACGACAATCTACGTCCCTGAAAAATCCCTCTTCACCTCGCAGGGACGTAGTACTATGTACCTTGCCGCTGTGCACTCCCGCTCATCCCCACACTCGTTCTCGCCGCCGTTCATTCGAGCGGACATCAATGAATGGGAACAGAGAGAACACAGATTCTCGATTGGATTTAGATCTGGACTTTGACTGGGCCATTCTAACACATAGATATGTTTTGTTTTAAACCATTCAATTGTTGCCCTGGCTTTATGTTTAGGGTCATTGTCCTGCTGGAAGGTAAACCTCCGACCCAGTCTCAAGTCTTTTGCAGACTCCAAGAGGTTTTCTTCCAAGACTGCCCTGTATTTTGCTCCATCCATCTTCCCATCAACTCTGACCAGCTTCCCTGTCCCTGCTGAAGAGATGCACCCCCAGAGCATGATGCTGCCACCACCATATTTGACAGTGGGGATGGTGTGTTCAGAGTGATGTGCAGTGTTAGTTTTCTGCCACAGATAGCGTTTTGCATTTTGGCCAAAAAGTTCCATTTTGGTCTCATCTGACCAGAGCACCTTCTTCCACATGGTTGCTGTGTCCCCCACATGGCTTGTGGCAAACTGCAAACGGGACTTCTTATGCTTTTTAACAATGCCTTTCTTCTTGCCACTCTTCCATAAAGGCCAACTTTGTGCAGTGCATGACTAATAGTTGTTCTATGGACAGATTCCCCCACCTGAGCTGTAGATCTCTGCAGCTCGTCCAGAGTCACCATGGGCCTCTTGACTGCATTTCTGATCAGCGCTCTCCTTGTTTGGCCTGTGAGTTTAGGTGGATGGCCTTGTCTTGGTAGGTTTACAGTTGTGCCATACTCCTTCCATTTCTGAATGATCGCTTGAACAGTTCTCCGTGGGATGTTCAAGGCTTTGGAAATCTTTTTGTAGCCTAAGCCTGCTTTAAATTTCTCAATAACTTTATCCCTGACCTGTCTGGTGTGTTCTTTGGACTTCATGGTGTTGTTCCTCCCAATATTCTCTTAGACAACCTCTGAGTCCGTCACAGAGCAGCTGTATTTGTACTCATCAGGCAATGTCTATGGGCAACTGACTGCACTCAGACCAAAGGGGGCTGAATAATTACGCACTCCCCACTTTGCAGTTATTTATATGTAAAATATGTTTGGAATCATGTATGATTTTTCGTTCCACTTCTCACGTGTACACCACTTTGTATTGGTCTATCACGTGAATTCCAATAAAATTGATTCATGTTTGTGGCAATAATATGACAAAATGTGGAAAACTTCAAGGGGGCCGAATACTTTTGCAAACCACTGTAGAATAAAATACTTCTTAGCAAAAAGTACCACCCAAAGAAAGCCTAATTGGTGGCAAAAAAGCAATGTATAGTTAATTTTAGTGTGATAAGTACTGATAAAGTTATTGGCAGATGAATGGACGCAGCACTGAAAGGTGAAAAATACTCTGGTTTTTAGGGGAAAACCCCTTGGAGGTGAAGTGGTTAAAAAAAAAAAAACATTTAGATCTGCAGAAGAGAACGTCCCCACTGATTTCATGCATGACATAGTGGCTGTGTCCATACAGAATGCCTCAGTGATGTCATGTCTGACCTCGCACAGCCACGCCCCTCTGGCCGGCTGATAGGATAAGTGATGCAGCAGTAGTTGGGTGTTTCTTTGTATGAGAACACTGACTCATCCAGACTCTGAGCTATATTATTATACTCAGGATATGATTCATGTGATGTCACTCCACCTGATTCTCACACATTACCAATAGGACAACGCAGTGCACCCTAACCAGCCGTCACTGCGTGTCAGCCACCAGTATAACCGATACACGGCGTGCACCCTAACCAGCCGTCACTGCGTGTCAGACACAAGCATAACCGATATATGCCGTGCACCCTAACCAGCCGTCACTGCGTGTCAGCCACCAGTATAATCAATACACGCCGTGCACCCTAACCAGCCGTCACTGTGTGTCAGACACCAGTATAACCAATACACGCCGTGCACCCTAACCAGCCGTCACTGACTGTCAGACACCAGTATAACCAATACACGCCGTGCACCCTAACCAGCCGTCACTGTGTGTCAGACACAAGCATAACCGATAAATGCCGTGCTCCCTAACCAGCCGTCACTGCGTGTCAGACACCAGTATAACCGATAAATGCCGTGCACCCTAACCAGCCGTCACTGCATGTCAGACACAAGTATAACCGATAAATGCCGTGCACCCTAACCAGCCATCACTGCGTGTCAGACAGAAGTATAACCGATAAATGCCGTGCACCCTAACCAGCCGTCACTGCGTGTCAGCCACAAGTATAACCGATATACGCCGTGCACCCTAACCAACCGTCACTGCGTGTCAGCCACAAGTATAACCGATATATGCCGTGCACCCTAACCAGCTGTCACTGCGTGTCAGCCACAAGTATAACTGATAAACGCCGTGCACCCTAACCAGCCGTCACTGCGTGTCAGCCACAAGTATAACCGATATACGCTGTGCACCCTAACCAACCGTCACTGCGTGTCAGACACAAGTATACCGATAAACGCCGTGCACCCTAACCAACCATCACTGCCTGTCAGCCACAAGTATAACCGATATGTGCTGTGCACCCTTACCAACCGTCACTGCGTGTCAGCCACAAGTATAACCGATATACGCCGTGCACCCTAACCAGCCGTCACTGCGTGTCAGCCACAAGTATAACCGATATACGCCGTGCACCCTAACCAGCCGTCACTGCATGTCAGACAAAAGTATAACCGATAAACGCCATGCACCCTAACCAACCATCACTGCCTGTCAGCCACAAGTATAACCGATAAACGCCGTGCACCCTAACCAGCCATCACTGCGTGTCAGACACCAGTATAAGCGATATACGCCGTGCACCCTAACCAACTATCACTGCGTGTCAGACACAAGTATAAACGATAAATGCCGTGCACCCTAACCAGCCGTCACTGCGTGTCAGCCACAAGTATAACCGATATACGCCGTGCACCCTAACCAACCGTCACTGCGTGTCAGCCACAAGTATAACCGATATATGCCGTGCACCCTAACCAGCCGTCACTGCGTGTCAGCCACAAGTATAACTGATAAACGCCGTGCACCCTAACCAGCCGTCACTGCGTGTCAGCCACAAGTATAACTGATAAACGCCGTGCACCCTAACCAGCCGTCACTGCGTGTCAGCCACAAGTATAACTGATAAACGCCGTGCACCCTAACCAGCCGTCACTGCGTGTCAGCCACAAGTAAAACCGATAAACACTGTGCACCCTAACCAACCGTCACTGCGCGTCAGCCACAAGTGTAACCAGGGACGGATCAAGACCAAGTTGCACCTTGGGCAAGGTCAGGTTTTGGCGCCTAAACTGCCATTCATTTTGCCGCCTTTTTAAGAATTCAACAAACTGCGCCTGGGGCAAGATACCCGCTTGCCCCCCCCCTAGATCCGTCCCTGAGTATAACCGATAAACACCGTGCACCCTAACCAGCCGTCACTGCGTGTCAGCCACAAGTATAACCGATATACGCTGTGCACCCTAACCAACCGTCACTGCGTGTCAGACACAAGTATACCGATAAACGCCGTGCACCCTAACCAACCATCACTGCCTGTCAGCCACAAGTATAACCGATATGTGCTGTGCACCCTAACCAACCGTCACTGCGTGTCAGCCACAAGTATAACCGATATACGCCGTGCACCCTAACCAGCCGTCACTGCGTGTCAGCCACAAGTATAACCGATATACGCCATGCACCCTAACCAGCCGTCACTGCATGTCAGACAAAAGTATAACCGATAAACGCCGTGCACCCTAACCAACCATCACTGCCTGTCAGCCACAAGTATAACCGATAAACGCCGTGCACCCTAACCAGCCATCACTGCGTGTCAGACACCAGTATAAGCGATATACGCCGTGCACCCTAACCAACCATCACTGCGTGTCAGACACAAGTATAACCGATGTACGCCGTGCATCCTAACCAACCATCACTGCGTGTCAGACACAAGTATAACCGATGTACGCCGTGCACCCTAACCAGCCGTCACTGTGTGTCAGACACCAGTATAAGCGATATACGCCGTGCACCCTAACCAACCGTCACTGCGTGTCAGCCACAAGTATAACCAATAACCGCCGTGCACCCTAACCAGCCGTCACTGTGTGTCAGCCACCAGTATAACTACTAAACGCTGTGCACCCTAACCAGCCATCACTGCGTGCCAGACACCAGTATAACCGATAAACGCTGTGTACCCAAACCAACCATCACTGCGTGTCAGCCAAGTATAACCGATATATGCCGTGCACCCTAACCAACCGTCACTGTGTCAGCCACAAGTATAACTGCTAAACGCCGTGCACCCTAACCAGCCGTCACTGCGTGTCAGCCTCCAGTATAACTGATAAACGCTGTGCACCCTAACCAACCGTCACTGCGTGTCAGCCACTAGTATAACCGATAAACGCTGTGCACCCTAACCAACCGTCAGTGCATGTCAGCCACAAATATAACTGATAAACGCTGTGCACTCTAACCAGCCGTCACTGTGTGCTAGACGCCAGTATAACCAATACACGCCGCGCACCCTAACCAACCGTCATTGCGTGTCAGCCACCAGTAACCAGCCCTGACACAGGCAACCAGGGTTCGAATCTTGGCCCTTCTGTTCAGTAAGCCAACACCTATTCAGTAAGAAGACCTTGGGCAAGACTCCCTAACACCGCTACTGCCTATAGAGCGCCCCCTAGTGGCTGCAGCTCCGGCGCTTTGAGTCCACCAGGAGAAAAGTTTGATATAAATGTTCTGTATTTTCTCCAAAGTTAGCTTAAAATTTGCATTATCAGCTTCACACTGGCCTTTCTTGCCGTGGACCCGGGCATTCCTTCCTTTGTGGCGAAATGATGCTCATCCCTTTACAGGAACCGCTAGCAGTCTACTGGCCAGGCTTTCATGGTTCTGTTCTCAGTGTTTCCGCAGTGCCGATCTCTCGTTTTATGACTTTCTCCATCAATCCATCTCTCAGCAGCCCGTCCTAATGTCCCGGCATCATCAAGATCAAACTACACAAGCAGCAATCGATATATAACTGCGATGACCAAAGGAGAATAAGAGCCTGACTTTCAAAGCACAACTCCCGCATCTGCATTTCAAGGCCGTCGATCGCGCCTTAAAAACAAAACAAAAAAAACACGTTACAGATTTCTGAGGCTTTGAAATGCCGGCAGAATGTTTGGTGTTTAAATGGAAAAACAAATATTTCTGGATTACAAAAGTGAAATCTTCCAACTCTCGTCTCGTCTCCTCCTGCGGTGCCGCCATGAATAATGCAGCGGCAGAACCTAAACCGAACGACCTTCACCGAGGACAGGAAGGAAACAGAATATATTTTGGGGCGACTGGGGGAAAAAAAAAAAACGTCCATCCGTGCAAATTGACGGGAAGCGAATTGCTCAATTTTCAGAGACTCACAGGCCGGTAATGCGAGCCTTGTGGTAGATTTATTAAAGAGGCCCTGTAGTGACATATAGCAGAATGCAGTAAAGAGGCCCTGTAGTGACATATAGCAGAATGCAGTAAAGAGGCCCTGTAGTGACATATAGCAGAATGCAGTAAAGAGGCCCTGTAGTGACATATAGCAGAATGCAGTAAAGAGGCCCTGTAGTGTCATATAGCAGAATGCAGTACAGAGGCCCTGTAGTGACATATAGCAGAATGCAGTAAAGAGGCCCTGTAGTGACATATAGCAGAATGCAGTAAAGAGGCCCTGTAGTGACATATAGCAGAATGCAGTAAAGAGGCCCTGTAGTGACATATAGTAGAATGCAGTAAAGAGGCCCTGTAGTGACATATAGCAGAATGCAGTAAAGAGGCCCTGTAGTGTCATATAGCAGAATGCAGTACAGAGGCCCTGTAGTGACATATAGCAGAATGAAGTAAAGAGGCCCTGTAGTGACATATAGCAGAATGCAGTAAAGAGGCCCTGTAGTGACATATAGGAGAATGCAGTACAGAGGCCCTGTAGTGACATATAGCAGAATGCAGTAAAAAGGCCCTGTAGTGGCATATAGCAGAATGCAGTAAAGAGACCCTGTAGTGACATATAGCAGAATGCAGTAAAGAAGTCCTGTAGTGACATATAGTAGAATGAAGTAAAGAGACCCTGTAGTGACATATAGCAGACTGAAGTAAAGAGGCCCTGTGCGTACATCAAAAAAGGGCGTCGGGAAAAAAGGGCGCGTGGTGTAAACGATAAGCAGTATTATCGTTTATAAAAAAAAATATTGTGTAGAATTTCGTTTACAAATAGTGTTTTAACAATTTATAAATCATTAAATAATGTGTATGAAATCGGCAATTCTTAAAACGTTAATCTTCCGTTTCTAAACTGAAACTTATAATTACGTTTGTTAAAAAAACAGTAATATTTGTTTAAACATATATATATATATATATATAATATATATATATATATATATATATATATATATATATATATAATTATATATTGTTCTGTATAATCTTGATTTATCGTTTATTATTAAAATAAAATGTGAAAATATTCTTTATAACAAGGATATTAATATAAGTACATTCATAATAACTGTTGATTAGTATTATTAAAATTGTACTAAAACTATACCTAACCCTACTCTCACACAGAACCCTCCCTGTACCTATCCCTAACCCCTAGACCCCCTGGTGGTGCCTAAACCTAAGACCCCCCCCTGGTGGTGCCTAAACCTAAGACCCCCTGGTGGTGCCTAAAACTAACCACCCCAAAGCCCTCCCTGTACCTATCCCTAACCCCTAGACCCCCTGGTGGTGCCTAAACTTAAGACCCCCCTGGTGGTGCCTAAACTTAAGACCCCCCTGGTGGTGCCTAAACTTAAGACCCCCCTGGTGGTGCCTAAACCTAAGACCCCCCTGGTGGTACCTAAACCTAAGACCCCATGGTGGTGCCTAAACCTAAGACCCCCCTGGTGGTGCCTAAACCTAAGACCCCCCTGGTGGTGCCTAAACCTAAGATCCCCCTGGTGGTGCCTAAAACTAACCACCCCAAAGCCCTCCCTGTACCTATCCCTAACCCTTAGGGCCCCTGGTGGTGCCTAAACTTAAGACCCCCCTGGTGGTGCCTAAACCTAAGACCCCCCTGGTGGTGCCTAAACCTAAGACCCCCTATGGATAATAATGTTTTACAATCATCAATAAATAAAAAATTTAAATAAAAAAATTTAAATCATTTTTTTGGGTGGATAATAATGTTTTAGAAATATTTTACAAATAGTGATTGTAAAAAATATATTGCAATTTACGTTAGGTACTGATCGCTTTATTTTGTGAATAATAATGTTTTACAAACAGTAAGGGTTAAAATGTTAAATAATGTTTTAATTAAATAGGATAAAAATATGTTTAGTATTTTTATAAACGTTATTCATCACGGGCTCATTTTGTAAAGTTAAATCATCACAAGCACAGTTATAAAACATTAAAAATCTCCGGGCGCCGTTTGTAAAACGTTAATAATCTCCGGCGCCCTTTTTTCCCTGTTCGGCGCCCATTAAACGATATTTATAATGGGAGTGAATGGGGCGCCCTTTTTGTCCACTTGTCTCATGCGCCCAAATCTCCTGCTTCCGGCCCTGTAGTGACATATAGCAGGATGCAGTAAAGAGGCCCTGTAGTGACATATAGCAGAATGCAGTAAAGAGGCCCTATAGTGACATATAACAGAATGCAGTAAAGAGGCCCTGTAGTGACATATAGCAGAATGCAGTAAAGAGGCCCTGTAGTGACATATAGTAGAATGCAGTAAAGTGGCCCTGTAGTGACATATAGCAGAATGCAGTAAAGAGGCCCTGTAGTGATCTATAGCAGAATGCAGTAAGGAGGCCCTGTAGTGACATATAGCAGAATGCAGTAAAGAGGCCCTGTAGTGAAGTATAGCAGAATGCAGTAAAGAGGCCCAGTAGTAACATATAGTAGTTGCAGTAAAGAGGTCCTGTAGTGGCATATAGCAGAATGCAGTAAAGAGGCCCTGTAGTGGCATATAGCAGAATGAAGTAAAGAGGCCCTGTGGTGACATATAGCAGAATGCAGTAAAGAGGCCCTGTAGTGACATATAGCAGAATGCAGTAAGGAGGCCCTGTAGTGACATATAGCAGAATGCAGTAAAGAGGTCCTGTAGTGACATATAGTAGAATGCAGTAAAGAGGCCCTGTAGTGACATATAGCAGAATGCAGTAAAGAGGCCCTGTAGTGACATATAGCAGAATGCCGTAAAGAGGCCCTGTAGTGATCTATAGCAGAATGCAGTAAGGAGGCCCTGTAGTGACATATAGCAGAATGCAGTAAAGAGGCCCTGTAGTGACATACAGCACAATGCAGTAAAGAGGCCCAGTAGTGGCATATAGCAGAATGCAGTAAAGAGGCCCTGTAGTGACATACAGCAGAATGCAGTAAAGAGGCCATGTAGTGACATATAGCAGAATGCAGTAAGGAGGCCCTGTAGTGACATATAGCAGAATGCAGTAAGGAGGCCCTGTAGTGACATACAGCAGAATGCAGTAAAGAGGCCCTGTAGTGACATATAGCAGAATGCAGTAAAGAGGCCCTGTAGTGACATACAGCACAATGCAGTAAAGAGGCCCTGTAGTGACATATAGCAGAATGCAGTAAAGAGGCCCTGTAGTGGCATATAGCAGAATGCAGTAAAGAGGCCCTGTAGTGACATATAGCAGAATGAAGTAAAGAGGCCCTGTAGTGACATGTAGCAGAATGCAGTAAAGAGGCCCTGTAGTGACATGTAGCAGAATGCAGTAAAGAGGCCCTGTAGTGACATATAGCAGAATGAAGTAAAGAGGTCCTGTAGTGACATGTAGCAGAATGCAGTAAAGAGGCCCTGTAGTGACATATAGCAGAATGAAGTAAAGAGGTCCTGTAGTGACATGTAGCAGAATGCTGTAAAGAGGCCCTGTAGTGACATATAGCAGAATGCAGTAAAGAGGCCCTGTAGTGACATATAGCAGAATGCAGTAAGGAGGCCCTGTAGTGACATATAGCAGAATGCAGTAAAGAGGCCCTGTAGTGATCTATAGCAGAATGCAGTAAGGAGGCCCTGTAGTGACATATAGCAGAATGCAGTAAGGAGGCCCTGTAGTGACATATAGCAGAATGCAGTAAAGAGGTCCTGTAGTGACATATAGCAGAATGCAGTAATGAGGCCCTGTAGTGACATATAGTAGAATGCAGTAAAGAGGCCCTGTAGTGATCTATAGCAGAATGCAGTAAGGAGGCCCTGTAGTGACATATAGCAGAATGCAGTAAAGAGGCCCTGTAGTAACATATAGTAGTTGCAGTAAAGAGGTCCTGTAGTGGCATATAGCAGAATGCAGTAAGGAGGCCCTGTAGTGACATAGAGCAGAATGCAGTAAAGAGGCCCTGTAGTGACATATAGCAGAATGCAGTAAAGAGGCCCTGTAGTGACATATAGCAGAATGAAGTAAAGAGGCCCTGTAGTGACATATAGCAGAATGAAGTAAAGAGGCCCTGTAGTGACATATAGCAGAATGCAGTAAAGAGGCCCTGTAGTGACATATAGCAGAATGAAGTAAAGAGGCTCTGTAGTGACATATAGCAGAATGAAGTAAAGAGGCCCTGTAGTGACATATAGCAGAATGCAGTAAAGAGGCCCTGTAGCGACATATAGCAGAATGCTTTAAAGAGGCCCTGTAGTGACATATAGCAGAATGCAGTAAAGAGGCCCTGTAGTGACATATAGCAGAATGCAGTAAAGAGGCCCTGTAGTGGCATATAGCAGAATGCAGTAAAGAGGCCCTGTAGTGACATATAGCAGAATGCAGTAAGGAGGCCCTGTAGTGACATATAGCAGAATGCAGTAAAGAGGCCCTGTAGTGACATATAGCAGAATGTAGTAAAGAGGCCCTGTAGTGACATATAGCAGAATGCAGTAAAGAGGCCCTGTAGTGACATATAGCAGAGTGCAGTAAAGAGGCCCTGTAGTGACATATAGCAGAATGCAGTAAAGAGGCCCTGTAGTGGCATATAGCAGAATGCAGTAAAGAGGCCCTGTAGTGACATATAGCAGAATGCAGTAAGGAGGCCCTGTAGTGACATATAGCAGAATGCAGTAAGGAGGCCCTGTAGTGACATATAGCAGAGTGCAGTAAAGAGGCCCTGTAGTGACATATAGCAGAATGCAGTAAAGAGGCCCTGTAGTGGCAAATAGCAGAATGCAGTAAAGAGGCCCTGTAGTGACATATAGCAGAATGCAGTAAGGAGGCCCTGTAGTGACATATAGCAGAATGCAGTAAAGAGGCCCTGTAGTGACATATAGCAGAATGTAGTAAAGAGGCCCTGTAGTGACATATAGCAGAATGCAGTAAGGAGGCCCTGTAGTGACATATAGCAGAGTGCAGTAAAGAGGCCCTGTAGTGACATATAGCAGAATGCAGTAAAGAGGCCCTGTAGTGGCATATAGCAGAATGCAGTAAAGAGGCCCTGTAGTGACATATAGCAGAATGCAGTAAAGAGTCCTTGTAGTGACATATAGCAGAATGCAGTAAAGAGGCCCTGTAGTGGCATATAGCAGAATGCAGTAAAGAGGCCCTGTAGTGACATATAGCAGAATGCAGTAAAGAGGCCCTGTAGTGACATATAGCAGAATGCAGTAAAGAGGCCCAGTAGTAACATATAGTAGTTGCAGTAAAGAGGTCCTGTAGTGACATATAGCAGAATGCAGTAAAGAGGCCCTGTAGTGACATATAGCAGAATGCAGTAAGGAGGCCCTGTAGTGACATACAGCAGAATGCAGTAAAGAGGCCCTGTAGTGACATATAGCAGAATGCACTAAGGAGGCCCTGTAGTGACATATAGCAGAATGCAGTAAAGAGGCCTAGTAGTAACATATAGTAGTTGCAGTAAAGAGGCCCTGTAGTGACATATAGCAGAGTGCAGTAAAGAGGCCCTGTAGTGACCTATAGCAGAATGCAGTAAAGAGGCCCTGTAGTGAGATTTAGCAGAATGCAGTAAGGAGGCCCTGTAGTGACATATAGCAGAGTGCAGTAAAGAGGCCCTGTAGTGACCTATAGCAGAATGCAGTAAAGAGGTCCTGTAGTGGCATATAGCAGAATGCAGTAAGGAGGCCCTGTAGTGGCATATAGCAGAATGCAGTAAAGAGGCCCTGTAGTGACATATAGCAGAATGCAGTAAAGAGGCCCAGTAGTGACATATAGCAGAATGCAGTAAAGAGGCCCTGTAGTGCCATATAGCAGAATGCAGTAAAGAGGCCCTGTAGTGACATATAGCAGAATGCAGTAAAGAGGCCCAGTAGTGACATGTAGCAGAATGCAGTAAAGAGGCCCTGTAGTGATATATAGTAGAATGCAGTAAAGAGGCCCTGTAGTGACATATAGCAGAATGCAGTAAAGAGGACCTGTAGTGGCATATAGCAGAATGCAGTAAAGAGGCCCTGTAGTGACATATAGCAGAATGCAGTAAAGAGGCCCAGTAGTGACATATAGCAGAATGCAGTAAAGAGGCCCTGTAGTGCCATATAGCAGAATGCAGTAAAGAGGCCCTGTAGTGCCATATAGCAGAATGCAGTAAAGAGGCCCTGTAGTGACATATAGCAGAATGCAGTAAAGAGGGCCTGTAGTGACATATAGAAGAATGCAGTAAAGAGGTCCTGTAGTGACATATAGCAGAATGCAGTAAAGAGGCCCTGTAGTGATCTATAGCAGAATGCAGTAAGGAGGCCCTGTAGTGACATATAGCAGAATGCAGTAAAGAGGCCCTGTAGTGACATATAGCAGAATGCAGTAAAGAGGCCCTGTAGTGTCATATAGCAGAATGTAGTAAAGAGGCCCTGTAGTGACATATAGCAGAGTGCAGTAAAGAGGCCCTGTAGTGACATATAGCAGAGTGCAGTAAAGAGGCCCTGTAGTGACATATAGCAGAATGCAGTAAAGAGGCCCTGTAGTGACATATAGCAGAATGTAGTAAAGAGGCCCTGTAGTGACATATAGCAGAGTGCAGTAAAGAGGCCCTGTAGTGACATACAGCAGAATGAAGTAAAGAGGCCCTGTAGTAACATATAGTAGTTGCAGTAAAGAGGCCCTGTAGTGATCTATAGCAGAATGCAGTAAAGAGGCCCTGTAGTGATATATAGCAGAATGCAGTAAAGAGGCACTATAGTGACATATAGCAGAATGCAGTAAAGAGGCCCTGTAGTGACATATAGCAGAATGCAGTAAAGAGGCCCTGTAGTGACATATAGCAGAATGCAGTAAAGAGGCCCTGTAGTGACATATAGCAGAATGTAGTAAAGAGGGCCTGTAGTGACATAAAGTAGAATGCAGTAAAGAGGCCCTGTAGTGACATATAGCAGAATGCAGTAAAGAGGCCCTGTAGTGACATATAGCAGAATGTAGTAAAGAGGGCCTGTAGTGACATATAGCAGGATGCAGTAAAGAGGCCCTGTAGTGACATATAGTAGGATGCAGTAAAGAGGCCCTGTAGTGACATATAGCAGAATGCAGTAAAGAGGCCCTGTAGTGACATATAGCAGAATGCAGTAAAGAGGCCCTGTAGTGACATATAGCAGAATGCAGTAAAGAGGCCCTGTAGTGACATATAGCAGAATGCAGTAAAGAGGCCCTGTAGTGACATATAGCAGAATGCAGTAAAGAGGCCCTGTAGTGACATATAGCAGAGTGCAGTAAAGAGGCCCTGTAGTGACATATAGCAGAATGCAGTAAAGAGGCCCTGTAGTGACATATAGCAGAATGCAGTAAAGAGGCCCTGTAGTGACATATAGCAGAATGCAGTAAGGAGGCCCTGTAGTGACATATAGCAGAATGCAGTAAGGAGGCCCTGTAGTGACATATAGCAGAATGCAGTAAGGAGGCCCTGTAGTGACATATAGCAGAATGCAGTAAGGAGGCCCTGTAGTGACATATAGCAGAATGCAGTAAAGAGGCCCAGTAGTAACATATAGTAGTTGCAGTAAAGAGGCCCTGTAGTGACATATAGCAGAATGCAGTAAGGAGGCCCTGTAGTGACATATAGCAGAATGCAGTAAAGAGACCCTGTAGTGATCTATAGCAGAATGCAGTAAAGAGGCCCTGTAGTGACATATAGCAGAATGCAGTAAGGAGGCCCTGTAGTGACATATAGCAGAATGCAGTAAAGAGACCCTGTAGTGATCTATAGCAGAATGCAGTAAAGAGGCCCTGTAGTGACATACAGCAGAATGAAGTAAAGAGGCCCTGTAGTGACATATAGCAGAATGCAGTAAGGAGGCCCTGTAGTGACATATAGCAGAATGCAGTAAAGAGGCCCTGTAGTGATCTATAGCAGAATGCAGTAAGGAGGCCCTGTAGTGACCTATAGCAGAATGCAGTAAGGAGGCCCTGTAGTGACATATAGCAGAATGCAGTAAAGAGGCCCTGTAGTGACATATAGCAGAATGCAGTAAAGAGGCCCTGTAGTGTCATATAGCAGAATGTAGTAAAGAGGCCCTGTAGTGACATATAGCAGAGTGCAGTAAAGAGGCCCTGTAGTTACATATAGCAGAATGCAGTAAAGAGGCCCTGTAGTGACATAGAGCAGAATGCAGTAAAGAGGCCCTGTAGTGACATATAGCAGAATGCAGTAAAGAGGCCCTGTAGTGACATATAGCAGAATGCAGTAAGGAGGCCCTGTAGTGACATATAGCAGAATGCAGTAAAGAGGCCCTGTAGTGATCTATAGCAGAATGCAGTAAGGAGGCCCTGTAGTGACATATAGCAGAATGCAGTAAGGAGGCCCTGTAGTGACATATAGCAGAATGCAGTAAAGAGGCCCTGTAGTGACATATAGCAGAATGCAGTAAAGAGGCCCTGTAGTGGCATATAGCAGAATGCAGTAAAGAGGCCCTGTAGTGACATATAGCAGAATGAAGTAAAGAGGCCCTGTAGTGACATGTAGCAGAATGCAGTAAAGAGGCCCTGTAGTGACATGTAGCAGAATGCAGTAAAGAGGCCCTGTAGTGACATATAGCAGAATGAAGTAAAGAGGTCCTGTAGTGACATGTAGCAGAATGCAGTAAGGAGGCCCTGTAGTGACATATAGTAGAATGCAGTAAAGAGGCCCTGTAGGGACATATAGCAGAATGCAGTAAAGAGGCCCTGTAGTGACATATAGCAGAATGCAGTAAAGAGGCCCTGTAGTAACATATAGTAGTTGTAGTAAAGAGGCCCTGTAGTGACATATAGCAGAATGCAGTAAGGAGGCCCTGTAGTGACATAGAGCAGAATGCAGTAAAGAGGCCCTGTAGTGACATATAGCAGAATGCAGTAAAGAGGCCCTGTAGTGACATATAGCAGAATGCAGTAAAGAGGCCCTGTAGTAACATATAGTAGTTGCAGTAAAGAGGTCCTGTAGTGGCATATAGCAGAATGAAATAAAGAGGCCCTGTAGTGACATATAGCAGAATGCAGTAAAGAGGCCCTGTAGTGACATATAGCAGAATGCAGTAAAGAGGCCCTGTAGTGGCATATAGCAGAATGCAGTAAAGAGGCCCTGTAGTGACATATAGCAGAATGCAGTAAAGAGGCCCTGTAGTAACATATAGTAGTTGCAGTAAAGAGGCCCTGTAGTGACATATAGCAGAATGCAGTAAAGAGGCCCTGTAGTGACATATAGCAGAATGCAGTAAAGAGGCCCTGTAGTGACATATAGCAGAATGCAGTAAAGAGGCCCTGTAGTGACATATAGCAGAATGCAGTAAAGAGGCCCTGTAGTAACATATAGTAGTTGCAGTAAAGAGGTCCTGTAGTGGCATATAGCAGAATGAAATAAAGAGGCCCTGTAGAATGTAAATCAGGGAGAAGAAAGATTTTACAATGGGCAAACACAGACTAAATAATCTCTAAATTAATATTGTAATATAGATATTGTAAAAAAAAAGCAATTTGATTAATTCTATCATTTCAATACAGACAAAATAAATCCTTTGATTCTTAGGCTAGGATTACAGTGGGCATAGCGTTGCGTTCCCTGTAAAAGCACGCGGTGTGTGGCTTACAGTGAAGCATACAGCCAATGAAAAGTATACTTCACTGTCACTGTTTTGCAGTATCACGCTGCAAGCAAGGAAAATCAATCAAACTGCAGAGTCACACTATTCAATGCAGAGGAACGCTATAGGCCATTGATTTGCCAATGCTCTTGCCCCGCTCCTGGTTGTTTTAAAGGAGAACTGTAGCGAGAGGTATATGAAGGCTGCCATATTTGTTTCCATTTAAGTTATACCAGTTGCCTGGCTGTCCTGCTAATCCTCTGCCTCTAATACTTTCAGCCATAGGCCCATCAGTAGAGTAGTCTAAACTGCTTAGTGAATTGATGCCATTTGCCGTTAAAGGGAACCTGAAACAAGTGAACTTATTTAAAATAAACACATGACGTAGCTGCAAATGAATATTACATTCTAACCTCACCATCCGTTCCTCTCAGAAGCTAACCATTTTCTTCTTACAGTGATACCTTCCAGTATTCCAATATTTTGTCAGAACTGAAATATACCAGTGGCTGTCAGTTATATATCAGCAGCTGTCAGTTACAACTGAATGTGCAAGATAATGTCCATGTTTCCCTATAGCTCAAGTGGGTGATATTACAGTGTAAGGGCTGGTGTACACTAGAGCGGTTCTGGAGCGTTTTTTAAAACGCTTGCAAGGGGAAAACCGTTTGGCTAATGAAAGTGGGATGGTGCACACCAGAGCGGTTTGTTTTTTCCACAAACGCAAACTCGAGTCCTGCAGCATTTTTTAGATTTTTTAGGCGTTTCTGCCTAAAGTATCGAAAAGTGGAAAACCGCTCTGAAAAACGCTACATCAGAGCGGTTTTCCAGGCTTTTTTGTTACAGAAGCTGTTCAGTAACAGCTTTACTGTAACAATATTTGTAATCTGCTACACAAAAACACTCCAAAAAACGCTAGGCATGTTTAGAAAACCTCTCTAGACATGCCTAGAATCGCTCTGAAATCTGCTTCAAAAACCTCTAGCGTTTTGCAGATCTGCTAGAGGTTTTTGGTGTGCACTGGGCTTAATAGTGTGCTGACCAGGAAGCTGTTAGGGAGTAATGGCCATTTTTAAAATGGAGGACGGAGAAATCCATTGATCACAATGGACAAACGGAATGTGGTAGAGGAGAAAGAGATTGAGGAGTAGACTACACAGGAGTATGACCTGTGTATGGTTATTTTGACTTTTTATTTTCAGTTCAGGTTCTCTTTCAATAGCCTCAGTTTGTTTCCAGCACTCGGGAGGTCCCAGGGAAGTTTGGGTGTTGCCATAGAAACCCAAGTCGCTGCTATAACTGGAAACTTGGGCGCCAGAGGCTTCGCTATTTGTAACGGCAGGCGGCCCTGGCTAATCACGGCTATTGGCACAAGTGCCTCCGGGCAACGCCCAAACTTACCCGACACCTCCGGTGCTCGGACGACCTGCTGCGATTTATACTGCATATACTACGTATGGAAGAGACTGGTGCTATATTAATCAGCGATCCTAATAGTAAGCTTAAAAACAAGAAGAGAATCGAGAGCCCAATATGGTGCAGTATTGTCAGGTAAAATGAAGAGTTCAATACAATTTTATGTATATATATATACTCACAAACACGGGTTACCAATAGGCAACCACTTTAAATGTAGGTGGGGAGCATTAGGACCTGACCCCACTCAGGTTAAGAAGTCGCTCTCTGTAGATAGTAGATGGGGATGCACCCCTCCACCCAGGGTGGACTAGAAGATCAGCAAAAACTCGGTATACAGAGGCGCCAGAGTAGAGTAAAACGTTTTAAAAACCGCTTAAAAGAAGAGGGGGATGTTAAGGTGGACTTACCTGCCTCTTACAAAAAAAGAAAACTCACTTGAGTCTCAATAAAATAGAATTGTCAAGTAATTTATTCAACTCCACAAATGCAACGCGTTTCGCGGGCGTGACCCCGCTTCTTCAGGCAAAAATGGGAGCACAACTCAGTGGGTCAAGCAATAAGTTTGGTTGAATGACAGAGGCGCTCAAACTTATTGCTTGACCCACTGAGTTGTGCTCCCATTTTTGCCTGAAGAAGCGGGGTCACGCCCGCGAAACGCGTTGCATTTGTGGAGTTGAATAAATTACTTGACAATTCTATTTTATTGAGACTCAAGTGAGTTTTCTTTTTTTGTAAGAGGGAGGTGAGTCCACCTTAACATCCCCCTCTCCTTTTAAGCGGTTTTTAAAACGTTTTACTCTACTCTGGCGCCTCTGTATACCGAGTTTTTGCTGATCCTAATAGTAAAGACACGACAGGTTGCCTTTCAGAGATCAATAACAAGTAGCATGCAGAATGCAGCAACACACACACAGCAACCACAGAAACAGGATAAATCGTCTGCTGTATATTCTGCACATCAATACCGCTCTTTGTATCAGAAGGCTGACTGAGCCGCCAAGCTGCGAGGAAGCGCCTGCATTTCTCCTGAATCGGGAGCCCAGGAGGCCTCTGAGCCGCTGAGAGGCCGCCAGGATGAAACAGCCGACTTCATTACTATAATTGTAATAATTGCCAAAGTCTCGCCAGTGTGATCAATATGACAGAAGTACAAAGAAGCTCCCCTCCCCCGCTGCGCGCACAGCCAGCCAGCCATGCTGTTTATATGGCATCCACAATTAGTTAAGAACATTTAATTACAGGACTTTATACCGGAGGCGCTGCCAGCTCTTCTATGGGGGTAGAAGAGTCAGGAATGAAAATTTGTGGATTTTGTTTGTCTGGTACATTGTCTCCTAATTTATTTTAAATATAAATATATAAAATCCAGGCAATCAATCAATCAATCATTTCATTTGTGGGCAGCATGTTGGCGTAGTGGTTAGCGCTCTTGCCTTGCAGCGCTGGGTCCCTGGTTCAAATCCCAGCCAGGTTAACATCTGCAAGGAGTTTGTATGGTCTACCTGTGTCTGTGTGGGTTTCCTTCGGGCACTCTGGTTTCCTCCCACTTCCCAAAAACATACAGATGAGTTAATTGGCTTCTCCCCAACAATGGCCCTACTACAATACATACATAAACATATGACTATGGTAGGAACTAGATTGTGAGCCCCTCTGAGGGACAATTAGTGACAAGACTATATACTCTGTACAGCGCTGTGTAATATGTCGGTGCTATATAAATGCTTAAATAAATAAATTTCAGGCAAGCTATTGCTTTGTATTTTATACTTTGCCTAACCATTCTATAGATTAGTAGTAAATCACAGCGCAGGTATACTCTTCTTTATAGTGTATCTCTCCACTTCACCACCTGTGTGCACTCAAAGTGCAAACAAAGTAAACAGGGATGCTTTCAGTGGATTGAATAGATTCGTTTTATTTCTGGATAAAAGGCAGTACAGGCAATACGAGGTGGGCACTTACTTCTAGAGGGTCCTAATCCACTTAGGACCTTCCCTGGCTTGTTGCGCTTCCCACTATATGTGGTACTAGGACCTCACCACTCGATCCTGTCTCACCGCTGATCCTGTCTAACTTATACATAGGACAGGACAGGACTAGATAGGACCGGAAATGTACAGATTTATGTGTGAACCATGCTGAAGGGCCCTTTTTCCCCTTTTGACTTTCATTACATGGGTTTCACATACAGAAGACTGTGTGATGTGAAAAAATGCAGCAGACCGTCCGCTTTTCTCTTGGAACGGATCAGCATGAAACAACCGCAGTGCATGGAAACTGTCCCTGTAGATAACATTAAGGTGGCCATACACGGTACAATAAAAACGTTCGATTTTCCCGTTTATTCGATCTAAATGATCGAATTTAATGAAAGTTGAAAATATTTTTTTTTTCGATCAAGAAATTCGAACGATTATCCCGTTTTTTCGGGAAAAATGATCGGACATGCTGGAAAAATCTTTATATTCGATCTAACAGAATAATCAAACTAAATTATCTCATTGAAAAATTGTACCATGTATGGCCACCTTTAGACACATTTCTCATGTGGATTTCCACACACGTGTAACAGAAACAGGATCTAATGTATTTTATACATAGGCAAAGCATGTGATGTCTGAAATGAAAGAAGGCACATTTTGCACATTGCCTAAACGTTTTAAGTAACATGTGCCTATAGATAGATGATAGATAGATAGATAGATAGATAGATAGATAGATAGATAGATAGATAGATAGATTATTTTTCTGCCACAAATCATTGTGCCTTGAAGCAGGAAGTATTTTTTTTTTTATGCTGACTCGTAGTTGCAAAACCCACTGGGGTACATATGCAGCTTATGGTGGCCATACACTGGTCGATTTGTCATCAGATTCGACCAACAGATAGATCCCTCTCTGATCGAATCTGATCAGAGAGGGATCGTATGGCTGCCTTTACTGCAAACAGATTGTGAATCGATTTCAGCCTGAAACCGATCACAATCTGTGGAGCTGCCGCTGCCCCCCCCCCCCCCCCCCGCATACATTACCTGTTCCAGCCGGCGCGAGTCCCCTGGTCCACTGCTGTCTTCTTCTCCTCCTGGTCCCGGCATCTTCTCCGCATCAGCTCCCGGCTGGCATCTTCTCCGCATCACCTTCCGCATCACACATTCGGCATCCGCGTATAACTTTCTGTCACTCCAGTGACAGCGGAAGTTCAAATAGAGCGCCCTCTATTTGTACTTCCGCTGTCACTGCAGTGACACAGGAAGTTATGCCGGATGCCGTGATGCGGAAAAGATGCCAGCCGGGAGGTGACAGCGACGACTCGCGCCGGCGGAGCAGGTAATGTATCTCCGCTGTATTGCGTCGGTCGTCGGGCATTCGAACGCCGCTATCTTCCGCACGGATGGATCGACGGGAGTCGACGGGAACGATGGATTTCGGACGGAAATCCATCGTTCTGTCAGCGGTGTGCGCGGCGATTTCACGGCCATTTCGAACACTGTGATCGAAACGGCCGTATTTTGGCGGGAAAATCGTTAGGTGTATGGGCCCCTTTAAAGAGAAACCGTAACCAAGGGTTGAACTTCATCCCAATCAGTAGCTGATACCCCCTTTCCCATGAGAAATCTTTTCCTTTTCACAAACTGATCATCAGGGGGCTCTGTATAGCTGATTGTTTATTGTGGTGAAACTCCTCCCACAGGAAACTGTGAGGACCATGGTTCTGACATGACACTGTGGGTGCCTTTTTGCATTTTGTGAAATAACAGCTGTTTACAGCCGTTTCCACCTGCCAAAAAAGCAAGCAGCCTCTCCTTCTACTGACATCAGGTGTGTAACTATAGGGTCTGCAAGCCATGCAGCCGGGGAGGGGGGGGGGGGAGGGGATGGCCGGGGGCCCTCTGGGGCCCGCTCAGGGCCATTTTCCCCCCTCCCTCACTCCTCTCAGCGCTCCCCTCCAGCATCAATCACTGTGGCAGCAGCGGCGGGCAGCAACACATACCTCCATCCACTGCCGGAGGTTCCGCTCTCTAAGTGTATGACGCTACTTCCTGTTTAAACAGGAAGTAGTGTGAGGCACTTAGAGAGCGGACCTCTGTGGTGGATGGAGGTATGTGTTGCTGCCCGCCGCTGCTGCCACAGTGATTGATGCTGGAGGGGGAGCGTTCAGAGGAGAGCCCGAGGCGAGGGAGCGATGGAGTGTCCCCCCTCCCCGCCGATGTCCAATGCTCTCCCCTCATGCTGTGACCCCTTCTGCCTCCCAAAACGGACCTGAGCGGGCACCCGGGGGGGCATCCACATTTTTGCAGGGGGGCCCGGTGATTTCTAGTTACGCCCCTGACTGACATCACCTGCCAGCAGTAAAAATCACCATGTGATATATTTCAGAATGTAAATCAAGGAGAGGAAAGATTTTACAACGGGAAAAGACTGAATAAATCATTTATATGTAATTATTGTAAAAATGAAGCACTTTTTTTATTACATTATTTTCAATGGAGTTCCTCTTTAAGTCCAGTGCGGAATCCCTATTGGCCAGTTGTTTTCAGGCCAAAGGTCATGCTGGGTATTCTGAGAAGGAAGTTGGCCACTGGTGAAATATACCTTGGCCAACCACTAAATCTAATTCCAAGTTCTTTAACATTTCACACCAGGTGCAAGTTACGTAGCAGCTGATTTGTGATGCATCGGCTCTGACTTCCCGACGACATGACAGATTTGGGACACAAGTTGGTTTAAAAACAGGTGCAAAAATAAAAAGTCATATGAGGCGCTTGTTACGAATACATGAAAAGAGGACATGTGCTAAAAAGGGCGGCGGTTATACCCAATCAGAGACACAGCGGCAGCAGCTTTCTCAGCGAGGAGGCTCGCAGGGAGAACATTGATGATTTCTGGTGCCCACCGCCCAGGTGAACGCCCCGGCGCCGCCATAGTCAGCAGTGTAGCCAGACAATATGGGGCCCCATAGCAAAACATTAGCTATGCCACCTGCCCCTTCCCTATGAATAGGAGTTGATTGGCCAATTTACACTCTCATGCAATGCACACTGTGTATAGTCCATGGGCACTGAGACAAAGTCAGAAGATGGAGCAACAAACACATCAAGTACAACCTGGGCCCCATAGCAGGTGCTATGGCTGCTATGGCTAGTGCTACGCCCCTGGCCATAGCCAGTATGGCCCGCGGTGTGCAGTCTTTCTACCACTCCAGTAAAAACCTCTCATGCGAGAAAACTCAGGAGAGAAGTGAAACGATTCAGGGCTCCCAGGTTTTGTTGTTATGTCAGATTTTCTCCACTACTAATACCGGACCACACACAGCTGGCCCCCAGGTGTGAGGTGACAGGGGCCCAGGTGTGAGGTGACAGGAGGTGACAGGGGCCCCAAGGTGTGAGGTGACAGGAGGTGACAGGGCCCCCAGGTGTGAGGTGACAGGGGCCCCAGGTGTGAGGTGACAGGAGGTGACAGGGGCCCCAAGGTGTGAGGTGACAGGAGGTGACAGGGCCCCCAGGTCTGAGGTGACAGGGGCCCCAGGTCTGAATTGACAGAAGGTGACAGGCTGGGAGGAAATGTAGGGTCTTATATTGCTAAGATCAGTGTTTGCAAAGACAAATCTAAGCGGGAATCTCACAATTCCCGCTAATTGCAAACCACTAGCGTTTTTACCAAACGCTACTCTAGGGTGAGAACACCCTATGGCAGTGTTCTCACTGCTGCAATCGCAGGCGTTTTGCGATTATTGCTAACCACAAACGCGTTACCAGCAGCGGTTGGCCGGCGATTCTGGAGCGATTGCGATTAGCATGTATAGAACCGCTAATCGCAATTGCTCCCAAAAAGCTAATTCGTCAACTGATTTTTTTCCGCGGTTATCGTGGAAAAATCACTCCCACAAAACTTGTTTTGCGAGTTCCTAGTGTGAATGGGCCCTAAGAGCCGGGAATTAGATCCCAGAGTACTTGCAAAGAGGAGCAGGTCCATACTACCAGGGGCGGTTCTTGTAGTATGATGCAGCCTGAACCATGTGTTTCAGGCCGCGCCTTCCATGGGGCAGCATCCCACCCATTCCTTTTCCCCCCGCCTGCCACTCAGTTGCTTGGAGCCCCTAGTAACGGTGTGTATACAGCAGGGTTGTCAAACCCAAATACAAAGTGGACCAAAATTGTGCACTGGGACCTAGTCGCGGGCCAACCTCAATGTCTACTGGCCACCTTCCTCCCTTATAAAGTTCCCACATGCCCCCCCTCCCTCCCCTATACAGTTTCCCCTCCATCCCCTATATGGCTTCCCTAGTGATCTAGGGCTTCACCTCTGATATAGCTTCCCTCCAGGGTGGGCCAAACATAATGCAAAGTGAGGAAACCGCTTGAAGGTCCAATTTAATTGCTCTAAGGGGCAGATGTGAGCCATGGGCCAGAGTTTGACATGTATGGTATACAGGAAGTAATCATTGATGTCACTTCCTGTATATGCACCATTAGTAGGGGCATTGGTCTCCAGTCTCTTCACTCCAGGTCCCCACTGATCTGAGGTCTGAAGGATGCCGTGCTGGGCAGTGCAGGGAGGCCTGAAGGGATACAGACTTTGTGGAGGAGGGGGCCGCCCAGGCAGGTAAACGAGTGGTGGCCGGTGGAGGGGGGCATCCTCACAAGTTTGCCTCAGGCAGCAAAACATCTAGAACCAGCCCTGCGTACTGTGCTTACACGTGCACAGTACAGATATGCTCATTTTTGGAAGCACCCAGGGACACGAATGCTTCCGAAGCGTAAGTGCTGAAACAGCAGCATTTCAACGGGGGGGGGGGGGGGGGGCAGTGGGGGAACGCAGGAGTGGAGAGAGACCCGGGGAGGCCCTGTGGGATCCCTAGCCTTCCCTCTATGTAGGAGAGCATTCCACTTTGTTCTTTCACAGTGCACGGTTACCTGCTTATCTTGCCAGTCGAATAGGTTTCTTCTGGTCATGGAGGAAGGCATGTGCAAGTAAGGTCCACACATGCTCCATAAAACAAAGCGCTTGTGCACACACAGTAACAAAGCTGTGCACCAGCACTTCACTCTACTGAGCATGCTCTGACCTCACTCGCACATGCCCAGTCCAGATGCACTTGTCCATGGCCAGGAGCATGCCCAGCAGATGAAGAGGGAGCCTGCACTGGAAGAGTGGACTCTATGAGGATCTGGAATTATTGAGGTAAGTATCTAAAGGTACATGCACACATCCAATTTTGATTGCCCAATGACTGGCCAATTTTACTTAGTACTTTGAACAAATTGTGTAGCTAAGCTCCCATACTATACGGAGGCAGTAAAGTTGGCCACACATCGGCACACCAAAATTGGATGTGTGTTCGCAACCTAACTTTTTTTTTATTTACCCAGTTCAAGTGTACTTTGAAGATCTATAGTGCTGAATTCCTCACCTAATACTATACAATAACATTCGCAAAGCGCTTTTCTCCCATAGGACTCAGAGAGCACAGGTAAGTCTCAGATTAGTAGAGGGTTGCAGGCTGGACTGTGTTACAGAGGAAATAGTCAGGTGTTCATAACTGCCAGACTATACAGGGGGCTTTTCAGTTTGGACTTAAAGGGATACTTAAGTCAAAATTAAAAAATGATTTTTACTCACCTGGGGCATCCCTCAGCCCCCTGAAGCTGTATGGTGCCCTCGCAGCCCCGCTCCGATCCTCCTGTCCCTGCCGGCTGCTATAACATATACGCTATAGCAGCATAGAGGGTGAAATAGCGGCCGGCGTTCCCAGCCTGTCGGCAGCTGTCGCCGAACCCGGAAGTAGCCGCTGGCGGGGACAGGAGGATCGGAGCCAGGCTGCGAGGGCACCATACAGCTTCAGGGGGCTGAGGGATGCCCCAGGTGAGTAAAAATCATTTTTTTAATTTTGACTTAAGTATCCCTTTAAATGCTTTCAGGGATGGAGATGTCCTGATTGGGTGTGGCAGGGAGTTCCAAAGTGTAGGGGCAGCATAACAAAAGGCTCTGTCTACAAAGGTGACAAGAATTATCACACACTGGATTAGGCGTTCCGGCTCTCCTCGCATTCAATTAATGAGTGTGCTTTGTGGGTTGTGGAAAAAACAAGATGGAAGCATTTAGAAGCAAGCGAATACACCCTGGCTCTGAGTGATGTGGTGTGCTTTACCAGTGCCACCGAGCAAAGTCTCTGCCACCAGCAGCAGAATGATGCCCACCCACCCCTCATCTCCTGCACACAATGCCCGCCGGACGCACGCCAGCATCGTTTATAAAGGAAGGGCAGGTCCTGCTGCCTCCAGAAACACTGCAGAGAAGCAGCTCTATAACTACAAATCACACAAGTAATCAAGAGGAAACTAAATATTTCATGCCTGCTGTTTCCTATGATGAACCATCCTGTAAGGGTTTCATGTGCAACAGATGCTTGTTTTATGGTTTGTTAAGCGTAGACAGGAGGAAGAGAATCAGCATCCCTGCGATACCTCCGTAGTGATGAATTAAAAATGAAGAGAGAATCACTGGAGGTGAGCCTGGTGCACGGATAATGGGCGCCTGGCAGAGGAGGAGATAGCAGGTGAGCGGGGAGGCTTCTGCGCCAAGCTGGGGGAAATTAGACAGCTGTCAGTCTCCTCCCAGCTGTGACCCATAAATCAATCATCTCCAGCAATGGCTGGGCTTGTTCTACAGATAGGCCCGATTGCCATCAAACTAGGGTGGTCTCTGTGTGCCTAGTCACTCCAGCGTGTGTAGGTGAAATTGGGCACTGGGACACAATGAACATGCCCCTGAGGGGCTGGGCGGATCAGGTGTGCGGATCATCTCCGCCGCTCCTGTGGCCTGCATCTCCTTGCTTTCATTTTCGTGACCTCTGGGGTCACCACACTGGAAGGAGAGCGAGTTGCTCTCTCAGCATTCAGGGAGGTGGGGAGTGGCCAGGGGAGACAGCTGTCCAATGACACCCGGGGAAAGCCTACAGGAACGCTCCCAGTGGGCGTTTTGAGCAGATAGTCCCTCTCCTCCTTTCCCTTCAAAATTAGCTACAATTATTGTCACCAATCTCAGGGGGCTATAGCGATGTGGGGGGGGGGGGGGGGGGGCAGAGAGCGGCATGGAAGGACACAGAGGCATGTCATAAAGCATCCCATCTGCCCCTCGCCGCACCTCCTCGGGTAGACTTTAAAGGGTTACTGAAGTGTAAAAGCAAAACAAAAACAGTTGAACTTACCTGGGGCCTCTTGCAGCTCCCTGGAGTCATCCTGTGCTCACGCCTTCCTTCCGAGTCCCTCCATCGAGCAGCAGCAACCCCAGCAGCCGCCGCCAGCTGTTGGTTACTGATACCGATTTTCACATAATGTGCATGCGCAGAATGCTCCTGGCATCTGAAACGCGGTGAGGAGGCACGTGACCGGCCAGCAGCGGCGGCCACCACAAAGCTGGCTGGCCACGCACCTCCTCAGCCCGTTTCCGAGGGACTCGGAAGGACGGTGTAAGCACAGGGTGACTGCGGGGCGGGGGGGGGGAGGGGTCAGTTAAATTGATTTTTTTTTTTTTAAACTTTAGAATTCTTTTAAAGGGGCACTATGTCGGAAAAAATTGTAAAATTTGAAATATGTGCAAACATAAACAAATACGAAGTACGTTTTTTCCAGAGTAAAATGAGCCATAAATAACTTTTCTCCTATGTCGCTGTCACTTTCAGTAGGTAGTAGAAATCAGAAGTGACAGGTTTTGGACTAGTCCATCTCTTCATAGGGGATTTTCAGCAAGGCGTTTATTCTTTATAAAGATATTTCCTAAAAAGGATTTAAAGGGAACCTGAACTGAGTAAAATTATTTAAAATAAACACATGACATAGCTGTAAATGAATATTACATACTAACCTCACTGTCAGTTCCTCTCAGAAGCTCACCATTTTCTTCTTACAGTGATCCCTTCCAGTTCTGACAAGATTTTGTCGGAACTGAAATATACCAGTTGCTGTCAGTTATATACCAGCTGTTGTCAGTTACAACTGAATGTGCAAGGTAATGTCCATGTTTCCCTATGGCTCAAGGGGGCAATATTACAGTTAAACAATGATGCTGGCCAGCTTCCCTGCTCGCAACACAGTTTTGTGGCAGTTGGACAGAGCAACTGCCATTCACTAAGTGCTTTTGAAAATAAATAAATCCCTGAGAATCCCCTATGAAGAGATGGACTAGTCCAAAACCTGTTGCTTCTGTCAGATTTCCACTACCTACTGTAAGTGACAGCACTTCTTATTTGTATATGTTTGCACATATTTTGCATTTTGCAATTTTTCGCCATAGTGCCCTTTTAACTGTCGTTTAAAAAGTATTACTGTTCATTTGTATGGACAGCGCTTGAGCGACCAATTCCGCAACCACCGCATGTAACGCCCGTGTGAGCCGCCCCTTAGTTAATTGAAGCGTTGCGTGGCTTAATCTGCCGCTGCTCTCTTCTGCTCCGACACACAGAAAGCAGCAGTTTTTCAGAGCCGCCCGACACCTTTATAGCATTCTGCATTTTATCCCAGAGCCATTGGCAGGCGCAGGCTTGTCGGGAACGGAATCTGCCTCCTTCATTTCCTCCCGACGCTGTGATATTAATATTCCGTCCGGAGCTCTGGGAGAAGAGTTGGATGGAGAAGTTTTCTTCATTATGAAAACTGAGATGTTTCCGCTTTTGACGTGACAAGTTCAGGTTGTTCTGAAAGTCCTCATTAGAATGCCGCTGTTCTTTTAATTTATGTGAATATCTCCGCGGTCTGAGACATGCCGTGAATACGATCTGGAAAGGATTTTTACCCAGTGTTGGTCTGTAATGCAACTAGAGGTGTAACAATAGACCCTGCAAGGGATGCAGCTGCAGGGGGGGGCAGAAGCCGCAAGAGGCCCCGTGGGGGGAGAAGTTTCTTTTACCTGTCCTGAGAGACTGACAACTAAGGACACGGAGAGAAAAAACATTCTGTTCTCTGTACAATTGTTCAAATGACTGCATCTGCTCAGCCACAGATAAGGAATCATACAAAGTTTAGCAGACACAGATTTGTAGACAGTCCCTATTCAGTGTGCAGCAGGCTCTTGTGTACGGTGCCCAGCCCCCAACCTCTCTACCCCTCCCCAAGTGCTGTGTACTGTGGTGATGCTGGAGGAGTCTGCAGAGCCAGTTCTGCTCCATTAGAGATGGACAGAGTGAGTGTAATGAGCTGAGGCTGGAAGCACACTTGTCTGTCGGTTTTCTGTATGCATTCTCTGCACACCATGTGTGTCTGTACAGTATGTGTGAAAACATGCACGTTTTATCACAGAAGCTGATGTGATTGATAGAGAAAATGCTTGCAGTGCTTCACTGCTGTCTGTTTTTATCTGCATGGAGAAAACATATTCAAGTGTGCACTAGCCAACTGAATACCTGTGCAGAATGTGGGGGGAGGGGTCCCCATCCAAAGTTTCACAGGGGGCCCAGTGATTTCTAGTTATGCCCCTGAATGCAACCAAGTTCTGTCTTGGATATTATGGCGCCCAAGATTGCCGTCCTGAGGCTAGCCCTGCCTGCACTTAAGACACCAGGGCAGCTTGATAGGGGAGGGAAGGGGAAACCACCAGACACCAGGGAAGCTATGGAGCTTTGGGCCAAAGTGCAAGTTTTACATTGGGCCCCCCAAGCACACTCTTTACATAACAAGTGATATGGCGTCACAAAAGGTCATCCACAGAACAGAAGAGGTGTAAGCAGGGGAGGAGACATGCACAGTGTCAGAGGTGTAAGCAGGGGAGGAGACATGCACAGTATCAGTGGTGTAAGCAGGGGAGGAGACATGCACAGTGTCAGAGGTGTAAGCAGGGGAGGAGACATGCACAGTGTCAGAGGTGTAAGCAGGGGAGGAGACGTGCAGTATCAGTGGTGTAAGCAGGGGAGGAGACATGCACAGTATCAGAGGTGTAAGCATGGGAGGAGACATGCACAGTATCAGAGATATAAGCAGGGGAGGAGACATGCACAGTGTCATAGGTGTAAGCAGAGAAGGAGACGTGCACAGTATCAAAGGTGTAAGCAGGTGAAGGGACGTGCACAGTGTCAGAGGTTTAAGAAGGGGAGGAGCTGTGCACAGTGTCAGTGGTGTGAGCAGGGGAGGAGATGTGCATTATCAGTGGTGTAAGCAGGGGAGGAGACGTGCACAGTATGAGAGGTGTAAGCAGGGGAGGAGACGTGCACAGTATGAGAGGTGTAAGCAGGGGAGGAGACGTGCACAGTATGAGAGGTGTAAGCAGGGGAGGAGACATGCACAGTATCAGAGGTGTAAGCAGGGGAGGAGACGTGCAGTATCAGTGGTGTAAGCAGGGGAGGAGACGTGCACAGTGTCAGAGGTGTAAGCAGGAGAGGAGACATGCACAGTGTCAGAGGTGTAAGCAGGGGAGGAGACATGCACAGTGTCAGAGGTGTAAGCAGGGGAGGAGACGTGCACAGTGTCAGAGGTGTAAGCAGGGGAGGAGACATGCACAGTATCAGAGGTGTAAGCAGGGGAGGAGACATGCACAGTGTCAGAGGTGTAAGCAGGGGAGGAGACGTGCAGTATCAGTGGTGTAAGCAGGGGAGGAGACATGCACAGTATCAGAGGTATAAGCAGGGGAGGAGACATGCACAGTGTCATAGGTGTAAGCAGAGAAGGAGACGTGCACAGTATCAAAGGTGTAAGCAGGTGAGGGGACGTGCACAGTGTCAGAGGTGTAAGAAGGGGAGGAGCTGTGCACAGTGTCAGTGGTGTGAGCAGGGGAGGAGATGTGCAGTATCAGTGGTGTAAGCAAGGGAGGAGACGTGCACAGTGTCAGAGGTGTAAGCAGGGGAAGAGACATGCACAGTGTCAGAGGTGTAGGAGACGTGCACAGTGTCAGAGGTGTAAGCAGGGGAGGAGACGTGCAGTATCAGTGGTGTAAGCAGGGGAGGAGACATGCACAGTATTATAGGTGGTAAGCAGAGAAGGAGACGTGCACAGTGTCAGAGGTGTAAACAGAGGAGGAGACGTGCACAGTATGAGAGGTGTAAGCAGAGGAGCAGACGTGCACAGTATGAGAGGTGTAAGCAGGGGAGGAGACGTGCACAGTATGAGAGGTGTAAGCAGGGGAGGAGACGTGCACAGTATGACAGGTGCAAGCAGGGGAGGAGACATGCACAGTGTCAGAGGTGTAAGCAGGGGAGGAGACAAGCACAGTATCAGTGGTGTAAGCAGGGGAGGAGACATGCACAGTGTCAGAGGTGTAAGCAGGGGAGGAGACGTGCAGTATCAGTGGTGTAAGCAGGGGAGGAGACATGCACAGTATCAGAGGTATAAGCAGGGGAGGAGACATGCACAGTGTCATAGGTGTAAGCAGAGGAGGAGACGTGCACAGTATCAAAGGTGTAAGCAGGTGAGGGGACGTGCACAGTGTCAGAGGTGTAAGAAGGGGAGGAGCTGTGCACAGTGTCAGTGGTGTGAGCAGGGGAGGAGATGTGCAGTATCAGTGGTGTAAGCAAGGGAGGAGACGTGCACAGTGTCAGAGGTGTAAGCAGGGGAGGAGACATGCACAGTATCAGAGGTGTAAGCAGGGCGGAGACATGCACAGTGTCAGAGGTGTAAGCAGGGGAGGAGACGTGCAGTATCAGTGGTGTAAGCAGGGGAGGAGACATGCACAGTATCAGAGGTATAAGCAGGGGAGGAGATATGCACAGTGTCATAGGTGTAAGCAGAGAAGGAGACGTGCACAGTATCAAAGGTGTAAGCAGGTGAGGGGACGTGCACAGTATGAGAGGTGTAAGCAGGGGAGGAGACGTGCACAGTATGAGAGGTGTAAGCAGGGGAGGAGACGTGCACAGTATGAGAGGTGCAAGCAGGGGAGGAGACATGCACAGTATCAGAGGTGTAAGCAGGGGAGGAGACATGCACAGTGTCAGAGGTGTAAGCAGGGGAGGAGACATGCACAGTGTCAGAGGTGTAAGCAGGGGAGGAGACGTGCAGTATCAGTGGTGTAAGCAGGGGAGGAGACATGCACAGTATCAGAGGTGTAAGCAGGGGAGGAGACATGCACAGTGTCAGAGGTGTAAGCAGGGGAGGAGACATGCACAGTATAAGAGGTGTAAGCAGGGGAGGAGACATGCACAGTATCAGAGGTGTAAGCAGGGGAGGAGACATGCACAGTGTCAGAGGTGTAAGCAGGGGAGGAGACATGCACAGTGTCAGAGGTATAAGCAGGGGAGAAGACATGCAGTATCAGTGGTGTAAGCAGGGGAGGAGACGTGCACAGTATCAGAGGTGTAAGCAGGGAGGGAGACATGCACAGTGTCAGAGGTGTAAGAAGGGGGGAGACATGCACAGTGTCAGAGGTGTAAGCAGGGAGGGAGACATGCACAGTATCAGAGGTGTAAGCAGGGGAGGAGACGTGCAGTATCAGAGGTATAAGCAGGGGAGGAGACGTGCACAGTATCAGAGGTGTAAGCAGGGGAGGAGACATGCAGTATCAGAGGTGTAAGCAGGGGAGGAGACATGCAGTATCAGAGGTGTAAGCAGGGGAGGAGATGTGCACAGTACCAGAGGTGTAAGCAGGGGAGGAGACATGCACAGTGTCAGAGGTGTAAGCAGGAGAGGAGACATTCACAGTACCAGATGTGTAAGCAGGGGAGGAGACGTGCACAGTACCAGAGGTGTAAGCAAGGGAGGAGACATGCACAGTGTCAGAGGTGTAAGCAGGGGAGGAGACACACAGTGTCAGAGGTGTAAGCAGGGGAGGAGACATGCACAGTACCAGATGTGTAAGCAGGGGAGGAGACATGCACAGTACCAGAGGTGTAAGCAGGGGAGGAGACATGCACAGTGTCAGAGGTGTAAGCAGGGTAGGAGACACGCACAGTGTCAGAGGTGTAAGCAGGGGAGGAGACATGCACAGTACCAGAGGTGTAAGCAGGGGAGGAGACATGCACAGTACCAGATGTGTAAGCAGGGGAGGAGACATGCACAGTACCAGAGGTGTAAGCAGGGTAGGAGACACGCACAGTGTCAGAGGTGTAAGCAGGGGAGGAGACATGCACAGTACCAGAGGTGTAAGCAGGGGAGGAGACATGCACAGTACCAGAGGTGTAAGCAGGGGAGGAGACATGCACAGTACCAGAGGTGTAAGCAGGGGAGGAGACATGCACAGTACCAGAGGTGTAAGCAGGGGAGGAGACATGCACAGTACCAGAGGTGTAAGCAGGGGAGGAGACATGCACAGTACCAGAGGTGTAAGCAGGAGAGGAGACATGCACAGTGTCAGAGGTGTAAGCAGGGGAGGAGACACGCACAGTGTCAGAGGTGTAAGCAGGGGAGGAGACATGCACAGTACCAGAGGTGTAAGCAGGGGAGGAGACATGCACAGTGTCAGAGGTGTAAGCAGGGGAGGAGACATGCACAGTACCAGAGGTGTAAGCAGGGGAGGAGACATGCACAGTACCAGAGGTGTAAGCAGGGGAGGAGACATGCACAGTACCAGAGGTGTAAGCAGGGGAGGAGACATGCACAGTACCAGAGGTGTAAGCAGGAGAGGAGACATGCACAGTGTCAGAGGTGTAAGCAGGGGAGGAGACACGCACAGTGTCAGAGGTGTAAGCAGGGGAGGAGACATGCACAGTACCAGAGGTGTAAGCAGGGGAGGAGACATGCACAGTGTCAGAGGTGTAAGCAGGGGAGGAGACATGCACAGTACCAGATGTGTAAGCAGGGGAGGAGACGTGCACAGTACCAGAGGTGTAAGCAGGGGAGGAGACATGCACAGTGTCAGAGGTGTAAGCAGGGGAGGAGACATGCACAGTACCAGATGTGTAAGCAGGGGAGGAGACGTGCACAGTGTCAGAGGTGTAAGCAGGAGAGGAGACATGCACAGTGTCAGAGGTGTAAGCAGGGGAGGAGACATGCACAGTACCAGAGGTGTAAGCAGGGGAGGAGACATGCACAGTACCAGATGTGTAAGCAGGGGAGGAGACGTGCACAGTACCAGAGGTGTAAGCAGGGGAGGAGACGTGCACAGTACCAGAGGTGTAAGCAGGGGAGGAGACATGCACAGTACCAGAGGTGTAAGCAGGGGAGGAGACATGCACAGTACCAGATGTGTAAGCAGGGGAGGAGACGTGCACAGTACCAGAGGTGTAAGCAGGGGAGGAGACGTGCACAGTACCAGAGGTGTAAGCAGGGGAGGAGACATGCACAGTACCAGAGGTGTAAGCAGGGGAGGAGACATGCACAGTGTCAGAGGTGTAAGCAGGGTAGGAGACATGCACAGTACCACATGTGTAAGCAGGGGAGGAGACGTGCACAGTATCACATGTGTAAGCAGGGGAGGAGACATGCACAGTATCAGAGGTGTAAGCAGGGGAGGAGACATGCACAGTGTCAGAGGTGTAAGCAGGGGAGGAGACATGCACAGTACCAGATGTGTAAGCAGGGGAGGAGACATGCACAGTACCAGATGTGTAAGCAGGGGAGGAGACGTGCACAGTACCACATGTGTAAGCAGGGGAGGAGACGTGCACAGTATCACATGTGTAAGCAGGGGAGGAGACATGCACAGTACCACATGTGTAAGCAGGGGAGGAGACATGCACAGTGTCAGAGGTGTAAGCAGGGGAGGAGACATGCAGTATCAGAGGTGTAAGCAGGGGAGGAGACATGCACAGTATCAGAGGTGTAAGCAGGGGAGGAGACATGCAGTATCAGAGGTGTAAGCAGGGGAGGAGACGTGCACAGTGTCAGAGGTGTAAGCAGGGGAGGAGACGTGCACAGTATCAGAGGTGTAAGCAGGAGAGGAGACATGCAGTATCAGAGGTGTAAGCAGGGGAGGAGACATGCAGTATCAGAGGTGTAAGCAGGGGAGGAGACATGCAGTATCAGAGGTATAAGCAGGGGAGGAGACATGCACAGTGTCAGAGGTGTAAGCAGGGGAGGAGACGTGCACAGTGTCAGAGGTGTAAGCAGGAGAGGAGACATGCAGTATCAGAGGTGTAAGCAGGAGAGGAGACATGCAGTATCAGAGGTGTAAGCAGGGGAGGAGACATGCAGTATCAGAGGTATAAGCAGGGGAGGAGACATGCACAGTGTCAGAGGTGTAAGCAGGGGAGGAGACATGCAGTATCAGAGGTGTAAGCAGGGGAGGAGACATGCAGTATCAGAGGTATAAGCAGGGGAGGAGACATGCACAGTGTCAGAGGTGTAAGCAGGGGAGGAGACATGCACAGTGTCAGAGGTGTAAGCAGGGGAGGAGACATGCACAGTGTCAGAGGTGTAAGCAGGGGAGGAGACATGCACAGTGTCAGAGGTGTAAGCAGGGGAGGAGACATGCACAGTACCAGAGGTGTAAGCAGGGGAGGAGACATGCACAGTACCAGAGGTGTAAGCAGGGGAGGAGACATGCAGTATCAGAGGTGTAAGCAGGGGAGGAGACATGCACAGTGTCAGAGGTGTAAGCAGGGGAGGAGATATGCACAGTGTCAGAGGTGTAAGCAGGGGAGGAGACATGCACAGTGTCAGAGGTGTAAGCAGGGGAGGAGACATGCAGTATCAGAGGTGGAAGCAGGGGAGGAGACATGCACAGTGTCAGAGGTGTAAGCAGGGGAGGAGATATGCACAGTGTCAGAGGTGTAAGCAGGGGAGGAGACATGCACAGTGTCAGAGGTGTAAGCAGGGGAGGAGACATGCAGTATCAGAGGTGGAAGCAGGGGAGGAGACATGCACAGTGTCAGAGGTGTAAGCAGGGGAGGAGACATGCACAGTGTCAGAGGTGTAAGCAGGGGAGGAGACATGCACAGTATCAGAGGTGTAAGCAGGGGAGGAGACATGCAGTATCAGAGGTGTAAGCAGGGGAGGAGACATGCAGTATCAGAGGTATAAGCAGGGGAGGAGACATGCAGTATCAGAGGTGTAAGCAGGGGAGGAGACATGCAGTATCAGAGGTATAAGCAGGGGAGGAGACATGCACAGTGTCAGAGGTGTAAGCAGGGGAGGAGACATGCAGTATCAGAGGTGTAAGCAGGGGAGGAGATATGCACAGTGTCAGAGGTGTAAGCAGGGGAGGAGACATGCACAGTACCAGAGGTGTAAGCAGGGGAGGAGACATGCACAGTGTCAGAGGTGTAAGCAGGGGAGGAGACATGCACAGTACCAGAGGTGTAAGCAGGGGAGGAGACATGCACAGTGTCAGAGGTGTAAGCAGGGGAGGAGATATGCACAGTGTCAGAGGTGTAAGCAGGGGAGGAGACATGCACAGTACCAGAGGTGTAAGCAGGGGAGGAGACATGCACAGTGTCAGAGGTGTAAGCAGGGGAGGAGACATGCACAGTACCAGAGGTGTAAGCAGGGGAGGAGACATGCACAGTGTCAGAGGTGTAAGCAGGGGAGGAGACATGCACAGTGTCAGAGGTGTAAGCAGGGGAGGAGACATGCACAGTACCAGAGGTGTAAGCAGGGGAGGAGACATGCACAGTGTCAGAGGTGTAAGCAGGGGAGGAGACATGCACAGTGTCAGAGGTGTAAGCAGGGGAGGAGACATGCACAGTGTCAGAGGTGTAAGCAGGGGAGGAGACATGCACAGTGTCAGAGGTGTAAGCAGGGGAGGAGACATGCACAGTGTCAGAGGTGTAAGCAGGGGAGGAGACATGCAGTATCAGATGTGTAAGCAGGGGAGGAGACATGCAGTATCAGAGGTATAAGCAGGGGAGGAGACATGCAGTATCAGAGGTATAAGCAGGGGAGGAGACATGCATAGTATGAGAGGTGTAAGCAGGGGAGGAGACGTGCACAGTATCAGAGGTGTAAGCAGGGGAGGAGACATGCACAGTATCAGGGTATAAGCAGGGGAGGAGACATGCACAGTATCAGAGGTGTAAGCAGGGGAGGAGACATGCACAGTGTCAGAGGTGTAAGCAGGGGAGGAGACATGCACAGTGTCAGAGGTGTAAGCAGGGGAGGAGACATGCACAGTGTCAGAGGTGTAAGCAGGGGAGGAGACATGCACAGTACCAGAGGTGTAAGCAGGGGAGGAGACATGCACAGTGTCAGAGGTGTAAGCAGGGGAGGAGACATGCACAGTGTCAGAGGTGTAAGCAGGGGAGGAGACATGCACAGTGTCAGAGGTGTAAGCAGGGGAGGAGACATGCACAGTGTCAGAGGTGTAAGCAGGGGAGGAGACATGCACAGTGTCAGAGGTGTAAGCAGGGGAGGAGACATGCAGTATCAGATGTGTAAGCAGGGGAGGAGACATGCAGTATCAGAGGTATAAGCAGGGGAGGAGACATGCAGTATCAGAGGTATAAGCAGGGGAGGAGACATGCATAGTATGAGAGGTGTAAGCAGGGGAGGAGACGTGCACAGTATCAGAGGTGTAAGCAGGGGAGGAGACATGCACAGTATCAGGGTATAAGCAGGGGAGGAGACATGCACAGTATCAGAGGTGTAAGCAGGGGAGGAGACATGCACAGTGTCAGAGGTGTAAGCAGGGGAGGAGACATGCACAGTGTCAGAGGTATAAGCAGGGGAGGAGACATGCACAGTGTCAGAGGTGTAAGCAGGGGAGGAGACATGCAGTATCAGAGGTATAAGCAGGGGAGGAGACATGCACAGTGTCAGAGGTGGAAGCAGAGGCAGTGGAACAGTTTGTGAATGATTACACTATTGAAAGCATCCATAGAAGTGATCATTACAGGCACAGGACCAATGAGGTTGGACCCCTCGGGGCCCCTCTAGCCCAAGGGCCCAAGTGTGTCCGCAACCTCTGCATCCCCTAGTGCTACGCCACTGGCAAGAAGTGCCTGATGGTCCGTAGTCTTAAAACTTTGTTACTATGATTATGTAGTATATTCTAAAATGTAAAGAAATGTGTTTATTTTCGTGAATATATATGATATACTGTATATATGATATGTGAATATTTGCACTTTTGACCTACAGTATCTTTCCCATGTATCATTACTCATTAGGTGATTTAAACAGCAGAAATTGTTGAGCTGTTTCATAAGGTCGTTACCCCGCGGCATTTTTGCATCTTGACAAACGTTGTACTTTTGCCTGCTTTTTTTTTTTTTTTTTAATAAAAATGTATTGAATGTTGCAGCTATGCCTGGAATGTGTGCTTTATTCACTGCAGTGTTTAGCACTACAAATGAGAACATATAGAGGAGAGAAAGTGTAAAAGATTAAAATAAACAAACCTAAACTTTAGAAACATTACTTACAAGGCAGTAATCTAATATACAAAGAACTATTATGCTGATACACACCATGCAATTTCCCGTCAGATAGATTATTTACGACAGGTCCAATTTGATTTCCGAGTGATTTTATATAGACTTGATCAGAAAATCAATCAGAAAAATGATCGGAAATCAGATCAAACCGGAAATAATCGATTCGACCTGTCTATCTGACGGAAAATCGCATGGTGTGTACCAAGCATGTTAGTTTTAATAAAAAATAAATCCACATCCTACCTAATTAGAGACAAGTGTCCCTGCGTACACTGTCTCTGTGTCCCTGGGTCCATGCTTTTTGTTATTGCGCATGTGTGCAGCACGGACTGTTGGGACAGGAGGACGGGGCCAGTCAGCCGGGCGGGTGCGTGCGCGGGCGGACAGGGGTGCGCACGCACGTGCTGCGGTGAGAGACAGACCTAGAGCCCGTTTTTAAACTAACTAAGGTCTCCTAGTAACAAATAATTTTGCACTAAAGTAACTCCCCATATTAAGACCAAAATTCAGGAAATATACGCCACATATATGTGTCTAAATAATAATCCCAGAATTTGTGTAGTGATTTTCTCCTGTCTGGCTCAAAGCACTTGCGAGGCAGCCACCAGAGCGCACTCAGTAGGCAGTAGCAGTGTTAGGCCAGAGCTGCAGCCACTAGGGGAGCTCTATAGGCAGTAGCAGTGTTAGGCCAGAGCTGCAGCCACTAGGGCATGCTCTATAGGTACTAGCAGTGTTAGGCCAGAGCTGCAGCCACTAGCGGGTGCTCTATAGGCAGTAGCAGTGTTAGGCCAGAGCTGCAGCCACTAGGGGGCGCTCTATAGGCAGTAGCAGTGTTAGTCCAGAGCTGCAGCCACTAGGGGATGCTCTATAGGCAGTAGCAGTGTTAGGCCAGAGCTGCAGCCACTAGGGCATGCTCTATAGGTACTAGCAGTGTTAGGCCAGAGCTGCAGCCACTAGGGGGAGCTCTATAGGCAGTAGCAGTGTTAGGCCAGAGCTGCAGCCACTAGGGAGCGCTCTATAGGCAGTAGCAGTGTTAGGCCAGAGCTGCAGCCACTAGGGGGCGCTCTATAGGCAGTAGCAGTGTTAGGCTAGAGCTGCAGCCACTAGGGAGCGCTCTATAGGCAGTAGCAGTGTTAGGCCAGAGCTGCAGCCACTAGGGGGCTCTCTATAGGCAGTAGCAGTGTTAGGCCAGAGCTGCAGCCACTAGGAGGCGCTCTATAGGCAGTAGCAGTGTTAGGCCAGAGCTGCAGCCACTAGGGAGCGCTCTATAGGCAGTAGCAGTGTTAGGCCAGAGCTGCAGCCACTAGGAGGCGCTCTATAGGCAGTAGCAGTGTTAGGCTAGAGCTGCAGCCACTAGGTGGCGCTCTATAGGCAGTAGCAGTGTTAGGCCAGAGCTGCAGCCACTAGGGGGTGCTCTATAGGCAGTAGCAGTGTTAGGCCAGAGCTGCAGCCACTAGGGGGCGCTCTATAGGTACTAGCAGTGTTAGGCCAGAGCTGCAGCCACTAGGGGGAGCTCTATAGGCAGTAGCAGTGTTAGGCCAGAGCTGCAGCCACTAGGGGGCTCTCTATAGGCAGTAGCAGTGTTAGGCCAGAGCTGCAGCCACTAGGGGGCGCTCTATAGGCAGTAGCAGTGTTAGGCCAGAGCTGCAGCCACTAGGGTGCACTCTATAGACAGTAGCAGTGTTAGGCCAGAGCTGCAGCCACTAGGGGGCTCTCTATAGGCAGTAGCAGTGTTAGGCCAGAGCTGCAGCCACTAGGGGGCGCTCTATAGGCAGTAGCAGTGTTAGGCCAGAGCTGCAGCCACTAGGGTGCACTCTATAGACAGTAGCAGTGTTAGGCCAGAGCTGCAGCCACTAGGGGGCTCTCTATAGGCAGTAGCAGTGTTAGGCCAGAGCTGCAGCCACTAGGGTGCACTCTATAGACAGTAGCAGTGTTAGGCCAGAGCTGCAGCCACTAGGGGGCTCTCTATAGGCAGTAGCAGTGTTAGGCCAGAGCTGCAGCCACTAGGGGGCGCTCTATAGGCAGTAGCAGTGTTAGGCCAGAGCTGCAGCCACTAGGGTGCACTCTATAGACAGTAGCAGTGTTAGGCCAGAGCTGCAGCCACTAGGGGGCTCTCTATAGGCAGTAGCAGTGTTAGGCCAGAGCTGCAACCACTAGGGGGTGCTCTATAGGCAGTAGCAGTGTTAGGCCAGAGCTGCAGCCACTAGGGGGCACTCTATAGGCAGTAACAGTGTTAGGCCAAAGCTGCAGCCACTAGGGGGCGCTCTATAGGCAGTAGCAGTGTTAGGCCAGAGCTGCAGCCACTAGGGGGCGCTCTATAGGCAGTAGCAGTGTTAGGCCAGAGCTGCAGCCACTAGGAGGTGCTCTATAGGCAGTAGCAGTGTTAGGCCAGAGCTGCAGCCACTAGGGGGAGCTCTATAGGCAGTAGCAGTGTTAGGCCAGAGCTGCAGCCACTAGGGGGTGCTCTATAGCAAGTAACAGGGTTAGGCCAAAGCTGCAGCTACTAGGGGGCGCTCTATAGGCAGTAGCAGTGTTAGGCCAGAGCTGCAGCCACCAGAGCGCACTCAGTGGGCAGTAGCAGTGTGAGGCCTGAAACCCACTACAGAGCTTTTTTGAGCGTTTAGGAAATGCTTTAAATTGCTGGCGATTTCCCTAAACGCTCTGCCAATGTAAATCAATGTAACAAATTCCACAGTAGCGATTGTGATTAGCAAAAACGCTTAGTTTGCAATTAGTAAATGTAAAGTATTGAAGCGCTGGCAAATCGTTTATAAATCACTACACATAGCGATTTGTGTGTGATTTTAAATGACTGCAAACTGTAAAAAATGTAATAATTTGAAAGGACCAATCAGAAATAAAATCGCTAATTGCAAATCGCGATCACAATTGCTGGCAAAAAGCTTACAGTTTTTAAAATCGCTCCAAAAATCGCCAGAAAACTCTCATGAAATCACTACTTTAAAACCCCAGCGATTTGCAATTTATAGTGGGTTCCAGGCCTTAGGGAATCTTGCACAAAGGCCTCCTTACTGTATAGGTGCTGGTTTACTGAACAGGGAAAGCCAAGGAATGAACCCTGGTCAGCTGCCATGGCACAGAGCTCCGCTCTTTTTCTTCTTTTTTCTTTTTTCCCTGCTTTTCTCCAGCCATCGCTGGCAACTGATGCACATAGGTGCACATAAAGCGGGCACACATGCCCCAGCTCCCCTCAAACAGGTCGGCTCACTGCAGAGCCCACGAGGGCGCATCCGGACGCAGCCGAGCAGGCCACCCACGTGGAGAAGCCCCGCAGCTCTGCACTACCGCTCATCGGAGGAGAGCCATCCTTCCCTGCAGCACTGCCGTTCAAGTGTGCCACCCACGTGGTGGAGTCCCGGATCACCGCTCCGCTCGGCGGAGGAAGCAGCCAAGCCCCTTAAAGGAGCGTCACCCACGTGGAGGAGCCGGACTGCCGCTGAGGGAGACGCTCACAGCTTGGATCCCCGCAACTGGCTACGTGCCAGGGCAGCGCGGCGTGCAGGATCGGCTGGCTGCATCTGGCTCCCATCCTCAGCACACGCTGCCGGGGAGCCTTCTACTCACTTCATCCACCGCTGCCCCCCGCCCTGGATCTGCGCTCAGACCTTCCCAGCTGCCGCCTCCATCACCATACTTTCGGCCACTGGGTTCCTGGCATCAGAGAGCCCACCTGGGACCACAGCATGCAAAGGAAGCCACCGCACTTAGGCTGGTAAGATGCCTGCAAAAATAACTGCTACTGTTGCACTCTGCCCCTGCATGATCTGGCTGTGCGACTAAGGTCTGCTACTACTGCTACTTTGTGTGCTGCTAAGGACTGCTACTACTGCTACCATTACTACCTGCTAAGGTCTGCTACTACTACCTGCTAAGGTCTGTTACTACCTGCTAAGTTCTGCTACTACTATTACCTGTATCGCTGGGCTACTATTACTATATCGCTGGGCTTCTGTCCCGCCAGATCTGACTGCTCACTGCCTGACTCTATTGCTGCATCAAGTGCTACATCCACTGTCCTGCTTTGTACCTGAACTGTATTTCATGAGCTGTACTGTACTTAATGAGCTGAACTGTATTGTACTGTGCCCCCACTCCCCCTATCCCGGTGACCTTGGGCAATGCCAGGCTCCTCCATCCCCCGTAGGCACCCCACTCCTGCCATCGGTCACGCGCCCGCCCCCCACACCACTAAACGCACCACGTACTCCAGGGAGCAACTTCTTTGGTGGGAACATCGCGGCCCACTACTCCCCGAGGCCAATCTTCTGCCAAAACTGGTCCAGGACTACATACAGCAAGTTCTGGACTCCGCTCCTTGGCCCGGTGCAGGTTGGCGGCGAAGGGGCTGTCGAGCTGGAGCCCGCGTGAGACTCGAGAAGAGGGGCCTGAGGTCAGCCATCCCCTCGGTTCTCCTGGCAAATGTCCGCTCTCTCCCTAACAAACTGGATGAACTGCGTCTCCTCTGCGGCAGGTGGGAGCTTGGGAGGAACACCCCAGTACTCTGCTTCACGGAGACCTGGCTACATGAGAACATCCTGGACAACGCCCTACACCTTCCAGGCTTCAGCCTCATAAGGGGAGACCGCGACCCTTCCCTCTCTGGGAAGAAAAGAGGCGGTGGCATCTGCTTCTACGTCAGCTCCTCATGGTGCCCCACCCCACCAGTACTTGTCAGGTTGTGCTCCCATGACCTAGAACTCCTACTCGTGAACTGCAGGCCAGCATACTCACCACGGGAGTTCTCCTCCTATGTCATGGTTGGAGTGTATATTCCCCTGATGCCGACACCAAATCTGCCCTGAATACCCTCAGCGACACCATCTCACAGTGGGAAATATCCCTCCCAGACTCACTGTTCATAGTCATGGGTGACTTCAACAGGGCAAATCTTCGACAAGAGCTGCCACGCTACCATCAGCATGTTGCTTGCCCAACCAGAGGCCTAAACACCCTCGATCACTGCTACACGCCACTGAAGAATGCCTACAAGGCTATCCCTGGGGCGGCACTTGGCTCCTCCGACCATTGCCTTGTTCATCTCATCCCCACCTACAGGAGGCTCCTGGAATCGGCAAAACCAGTCGTGAAGTCCTCCAAGGTATGGTCAAGCGAGGCCAAGCTCCACCTTCAAGCCTGCTTTGATTGCACGGATTGGGAGTCCCTGGCAGCTCCAGACCTGGACGAGTGGGTGGACAACGTCACCTCATACATCAGCTTCTGTGAGGCCTCCTGCGTCCCAACCAAATCCTTCAAGGTCTACCCGAACAACAAACCGTGGTTCTCCAACAAGCTACGGCTACTGCGGAAACGTAAGGAGGTGGCTCACAAGGCGGGAAACCAGGAGGAATTCAGGAAGGCAAGGAATGCCCTGAAGCGAGAGCTGAGAGCCGCAAAAAAGGAGTTTGCTGAGAGGATGAAGCAAAACCTGCGCTCGAACAACTCTCGAGCCGTATGGCAAGGGCTTAAGGCTGCCACCAACTACAAGCCTCCCTCGCAACATGCTACACCCAGCCCTAAATTAGCCGAAGAACTAAGCAAATTCTACCACAGGTTTGAAAGGCAGCCTGGGGGGCACCCACCGCCTCCTTCTCCCCCCCCCTGCCCCCACGCACAGCGACTCAAGTGTGGACTCACTCTCTCTGGAAGTGAGTGAGGCAAACGTTCGGCACCTCCTGTCCACGCTAAATGCCAGGAAAGCCTCAGGACCCGACGGCGTGTCCCCAGCCTGCCTCAAAACCTGTTCGGAGCAACTTGCCCCTATCCTTTCTGCAATCTTCAACAGGTCACTGACAGAGGGCAGAGTCCCTGCGTGCTTCAAGAGGTCCACCATTATTCCTGTTCCTAAGAAACAAGGCATCTCCGACCTCAACAACTACAGGCCTGTAGCCCTGACGTCCGTTATCATGAAGTCCCTAGAGAGAGTGGTCTTATCCACCCTCAAGCTACCCACCCTGCCCCTACTAGACCCACTCCAGTTCGCCTACAGGGCAAATAGGTCTACTGATGATGCTCTAAACATCTGTCTGGAACATATCTACAACCATCTAGACAGGAAGGACACGTATGCCAGAGTACTGCTACTAGACTTCAGCTCGGCATTTAACACTATATGCCCACACACCCTCCAGAATGTTCTGGCCACACTTGGGGTCCACTCCACCCTACGTCTATGGATCACTGACTTTCTCTCCAACAGATCCCAAGTTGTCAAGCTGGGGGACATCTACTCACGAGAAGTGATAACCAACACAGGGGCACCCCAGGGCTGCGTCCTGTCCCCGCTGCTCTTCTCCCTTTACACAAATGATTGCAGATCCATGGTAGACTCTGTCAAAGTCATAAAATTTGCGGATGACACCACCATTGTCGGCCTCGTCACCAAGGACAACATCCAGGACTACCAGAAGCAGGTGGAAAGACTATGCCACTGGTGCAAGGAGAACTGCCTGGTGCTCAACACAGCCAAAACCGTCGAACTTATAATTGACTTCAGGAAGTCTGCTCCTTCCCCGCCTCCCATCTACATTGATGGCACCGAGGTGGCCAGAGTGCCCTGCGCCCGCCTGCTGGGCACCACCATCTCCAGCGATCTCAGTTGGAGGGTCAACATCATGGCAACACAACGGAAAGCCCAGCAGAGACTCTTCTTCCTCCGCCAACTGCGGAAGTTCGGCATGGCGCAGGAGATTCTAACATTCTTTTACACTGCCACCATTGAATCGATCCTCTGCTCCGCCATCCTGGTCTGGTATGCGGGAGCCACCGCCAGTGACAGACACAAGCTACAGAGGACCATCAGGTCGGCGGAGAGGATCATTGGGAGACCTCTGCCCCCACTTGACCACCTGTATAACACAAGACTGCGAACCAGGGCTCTGAGGATGGCAGGTGACCTCTCTCACCCAGGCCACTGTTTCTTCATCCCACTTCCACTGGGTCGGAGACTCCGGGCCATCTCCACCAAGACCACCAGACACAAGAACTCTTTCTTCCCTATGGCAGTCAGCCTCCTGAACTCCCTTAACATTCTACCACCCTCTATCAGCGCCCTAACACCTGCATAGGAGCGGTAGTCTTCAGCAGTGCGGTTCTGAAAGATGTATTCAGAGCTATATGTATATCTGATGCTGTTTGTATATTTGCGTATGTTTTACTGTTATTCTGATTTGTGTATGTTTTACTGTTATTCTGACATTTTTCCTGCCTTTCTCTCTATGTACCGCTCCATTGTGCCAAATCCAATTCCGGGCGTGACCCAGTCATGCTTGGCGAAATAAAATGATTCTGATTCTGATTCTATGTCAGAGGCAGAGCCCTTAAAGAGAAACCGTAACCAAGAATTGAACTTCATCCCAATCAATAGCTGACAGGGCCAGGCCAAGGCAGAGGCTGGAGAGGCTCCAGCCTCAGGGCGCAATGTAGGAGGGGGCGCACAATTCATTCAGCTGTCATTCCTAATTGTGTATGAAGCAGAAAGAAATAAGAAAAGGGGATACATAGCAGTGACTGCAAGCCAGATAACTAGATATTAAGGTGTTGGGGAGGTGGTGGGCACTGTGGCGCCTCTTAGTGTAATAGTAATCAGTGTGTGACGGCTGGGGTGGGAGGGATGGAGGGGCCTCTTAGTGTAATAGCAATCAGTGTGTGATGGCTGGGGTGGGAGGGATGAGGGAGGAGCCTCTTAGTGTAATAGCAATCAGTGTGTGACGGCTGGGGTGGGAGGGATGGAGGGGCCTCTTAGTGTAATAGCAATCAGTGTGTGACGGCTGGGGTGGGAGGGATGGAGGGGCCTCTTAGTGTAATAGCAATCAGTGTGTGACAGCTGGGGTGGCAGGGATGGAGGGGCGCACTTTGGTGTCTCAGCCTTGGGTGCTGGAGGACCTTGTCCCGCCTCTGATAGCTGATACCCCCTTTCCCATGAGAAATCTTTTCCTTTTCTCAAACGGATCATCAGGGGGCTCTGTATGACTGATATTGTGATGAAACCCTCCCACAGCAAACTGTGAGGACCATAATCCTGGCAATTTCCTGTCTGTGAACCTCATTGCATTGTGGGAAATAACAGCTGTTTACAGCTGTTTCCAACTGCCAAAAAAGCAAGCAGCATCTTTTTCCAGTGACATCACCTGCCAGCAGTAAAAATGTCACCATGTAATAAATGTCAGAATGTAAATCAGGGAGAGGAAAGATTTTACAATGAGCAAACACTGACTACATCATTTATACATAATTATTGTAAAAATGAAGCACTTTTTTGATTACATTATTTTCACTGAGTTTGTCTTTAACTGACTTGTGATAATTAAGAGGAAGCAAATCCCAGTCTGCATTTCAATACATTTTTCTGCTAAGAAATAAATCACAGAATCATTAATCTACAACTTTTTATACCTAAGAAGTTGAAATCTACCAGGTTTTTAGAAAACCACAAATCCCAGCCTTGCACTGTGTGGCCCGGCTGAAAACTGGACCTTTGAACTGGTTAACATTTTCTTTCATGTACCTTTTTTCCATTTTAATACAAAACAAATAATCACTTGTAGAGACAGCAGTGGGCAGTCAAGCAAAATGATCAAAAACACGTCTTGACCTTTGACTGACTAATGCCAACACAGGTCTATACTTTGCACGTGCTTCACCCCTCCTCTGGAATGCCCTTCCACAACACATCCGTCACTCTCCAACCTTTGATATCTTCTAATGCTCTCTCAAAACTCACTTTTTCCAACAAGCATGCGCTATACCTTAGGCCATTCCCCCTTTGACCTCTGGCCAAGTTGTACTCCTACTAGATAACCTAAAACACACTGCCTCTAGGTATGATTATTGTATACTACCTAACCGCTTCTCCCCCCCCCCCCCCCCCTTACCCCCCATTCCTTTAGATTGTAAGCTCACAAGGGCAGGGCTCTCTCTCCCTTTTGTATTGGGATTTGTTACACTTTTTATTAATCATGTTACTTTTGGCACTGTAGTTACCAATTCTGTATTTTGTATTGACTCTGTAGCAATTTTGTATAGTGGTGTATATTATTGTCTGTATTAATATGTACCCCATGTTTGTAACTTACTTTGTACAGCACCACAGAATATGTTGGCACTTTATAAATCAATAATCAATAATACATGCTGGCAACCTTTGGTAAAGAGATGATCAATGATCAATCAATCTTATCCGCTTGAGGACCATTGGCTTACGCCCCCCTTGTGATCAGGCTATTTTTTTACAATTTAGTGCTCTGCAGCTTTAAGAGCTCGCTGCAGGGCTGTACTATTGAGCACACAAGTGTCCCCTCCCCCTTTATGTATCCCCTCTCCCTCCCCCGTGAACCAATTACAGCGATCAGCTCTCATAGGCCTCAGCCTATGAGAGCCAATCGCTCTCTGAGCCTCTCCAGGGGACAGCCGAGTGACACGGCTGTCCCCAGTATATCAATGCCATAGATCTCAGCACTGTACAATGTAAATAGACGGCGCTTACGCCGTATAAGGGCCAGTGCACACCAAAAAAAGCGCGAGTGTAATTGCAAACGCTTAGCGCTTTTTGAAGTGATTTTCCTAGGCGATTCTAGGCATGTGCCTAGCGATTCTCTAATCATGCCTAGCGATTTTTGGAGCGTTTTGGTGTAGCGGTTTTTTATATTTTGTTACAGTAGAGCTGGAACTGAACAGCTTCGGTAACAAAAACGCTTGGAAAACCGCTCTGATCTAGCGCTTTTCAAAACGATTTTTACACATGAGGCTGAATTGCCTCAGAAATCAGCAAAAATGCTTACGTTTGGGAGAAAATCACATCGCTCTGGTGTGCTCCATCCCATTCAAATACATCAGCCAAGCGCTTTTCAAAGCAATGGCATTTTCAAAAGCGCTCAGAAGCGTTCTTGGTGTGCACCAGCCCTAACAGTCTAATAGCGGTGATCGCCGCTGGTACACTGATGACAGAGCACACGCGATACCCTGTAAAAGCCCGCCCCAGGACTTGACGCCAATTGGCGTTAGGTGGGTCTAGGGCTGCCACCTTCCCGACGCCTATCGGCGTTACACAGTCGGGAAGGGGTTTTACTCTTTACTCCAAATGAGGTAATTGGTCATTTTGGGCCAGTTTAGCACATTTGCATCAACTCCAAATTGTTAGCATGACATTAACTCTCCCGACTTTGGAATGTATATATATCTATATATATTGCAGTTATTAATGAAAAGACACACAGATATGTGACCCTCTATGGATATAATATCTTGCAGCTGGATTTATATTTTGCATTATGACTTTAGTTTACCGTAATTTTAACCACAAGAAGACAGCCAAAAATCTTAATAATATCCCGGCTTGTGTTTTCTGCACCATAAATCGCCCGGCTGCATTATCTGAGTCTCGGCGTTATGTAATAATAGAATGGTATGTATTACAATATTATTCTTAGGCAGAATCTTAAACCACGCTGCACAGTTGTTCCATGTATATTTATGTGTGCGCCCAACGCATGCTCGTGTGTACGCAACAACGCACAGCTGCTGCAGAGCGTCTTACAGCAAACCTGAGGCAACCTTACAGAAAAAAAAGACTTACAGACTCACCTAAGCAGAGGGAAGGATTTGGATCCTATAGATCCTTCCCAGATGTCTCTCTATCACCTCCTTCCACCTCTGTCCCACATTCACAATATTTGCCCTGAGTGCTTCCTGAAACGTGCTCATCCTAACTATGCATGTCCAGACTCACGTATCTGCAGTACGGATCTGCTTCACTTGGGTAGTATTCAACACAGGTTTAACCCCATAAATTGAGTTAAAGGATACCCGAAGTGACATGTGACATGATGAGATAGACATGGGTATGTACAGTGCCTAGCACACTAATAACTATGTTGTAGAGTGGGGCCGAACCTCCGATTTTAGGTTCGCGAACCTCGCGGTAGGTTCGGTTTGCGTAAAAGTTCGCGAACCGCAATAGACTTCAGTGGGGATGCGAACTTTGAAAAAAAAAAAAAAATTATGCTGGCCACAAAAGTGATGGAAAAGATGTTTCAAGGGGTCTAACACCTGGACCCCCAGGTGGAGGAGTGGGATAGACGCCAAAAGTCCCCGGGAAAAATCTGGATTTGACGCAAAGCAGCGTTTTAAGGGCAGAAATCACATTGAATGCTAAATGACAGGCCTAAAGTGCTTTAAAACATCTTGCATGTGTATACATCAATCAGGTAGTGTAATTAAGGTACTGCTTCACACTGACACACCAAACTCACCGTGTAACGCACCGCAAACAGCTGTTTGTGTAGTGACGGCCGTGCTGGACTGGTGCGCACCATGGCGAGAGTGCAGTGGCGGGTTCACTGAACAGGAATACAGTGGCGGGTTCACTGAACAGAACAGGTATGCAGTGGCGGGTTCACTGAACAGTACAGGTATGCAGTGGCAGGTTCACTGAACAGGTATACAGTGGTGGGTTCACTGAACAGGTATGCAGTGGTGGGTTCACAGTACAGGTATGCAGTGGTGGGTTCACAGAACAGGTATGCAGTGGCAGGTTCACTGAACAGGTATGCAGTGGTGGGTTCACTGAACAGGTATGCAGTGGTGGGTTCACTGAACAGGTATGCAGTGGTGGGTTCACTGAACAGGTATGCAGTGGTGGGTTCACAGTACAGGTATGCAGTGGTGGGTTCACAGAACAGGTATGCAGTGGCAGGTTCACTGAACAGGTATGCAGGTATCCAGTGGGCTCACTGAACAGAACAGGTATGGTGGGCTCACTGAACAGAACAGGTATGCAGCCAGGAACAAGCTAAGCCTAACTAATCTTTCCCTATGAGAGACAGTCTGCAGCAGCTCGCCCTACTCTCACTAACGCAGGCACACGAGTGAGCGTAATGGCCGCCGCTGCCTGCCTTTTATTAGGGGGGGAGTGGCTCCAGGGGCTAGTGTAGCCTAATTGGCTACACTGGGCCTGCTGACTGTGATGTAGAGGGTCAAAGTTGACCCTCATGGTGCATTATGGGGCGAACCGAACTTCCGCAAAAGTTCGCCTGCGGGACCCGAACGCGAACCACTGAAGTTTGCATGGAACCGTTCGCAGGCGAACCGTTCGGCCCAACTCTACTATGTTGTGTTCCTTTTTTCTTTCTCTGCCTGAAAGAGTTAAACATCAGGTATGTAAGTGGCTGACTCAGTCCTGACTCAGACAGGAAGTGACTACAGTGTGACCCTCACTGATAAGAGATTACAACTGTAAAACACTTTCCTAGCAGAAAATGGCTTCTGAGAGCAGGAAAGAGATATAAAATGGTCTATAGTTTATACATTTTAGCTCTGACATACTTTAATGAATGTGTCATTGAGCAAAAACAATAAAACAGTTAAAACTTAAAAAGTAGCTTTAAACATAAAACTGTGGAATATCTTAAAACGTCATTTTTAGGAGAAGGAAGATAGATACAATTGTTTATTTAATTAGTTTATTTTCGTCTCGGGTGTCCTTTCAGTGAAATTAAAATATAACTTTTATTGAGATAGTCTATAATTTGCCACCGTACATACTAAGAAATGACAACTGTCCGAGATGATGGTCAATATTCGTTAGGGATCCACAATTAGGCTATATAGAGAGTCTATTGGACCCAGGACTCCCTCCAGCAGAGAGTAGTACTGAGCCTGCTACTCCGCAGCAGCTGCTGTCAGAGCGAGAGAGCACATCCCTCTGCTTTATTATTTTCTTTGTAATGTATATTTTTTTTTCAAATAAGTTTTATTGAATTTTGCACACAGAAGATAACAGAACACAGTAGCCCCACAACCCTCCCCCCCCCTCCCCTCCCTTTTCTCTCGTGATGTCTGCAGGGTTACTTCGGTTGAGATATGGATAAGGCAGTTGGTGACCTACCTAGAGCTGTGCCTCATAGTCTACTCCGTGTTCCCTGAGATACTCTACCCATGGGGTCCAGATTCTATCGAATTTTAACGGACAATTGCGTTGGATGTATGTCAATTTGTATAGCGGGAGTGCCGAGTGAATGATTTTGACCCATTCCGGCACAGTTGGTGCGGTGGGTTGTATCCAGTGTAAAATAATGGTTTTCCGCGCATAGTAACTCAACAGGTCCCATAACAAAATCAAATTCCTGGATTTTAGGATTTTGCCAGAAATTCCCAAGAGGTGTATCTTGGGATCAAGGGAGATATGTTGCTCGAACACTTTTTGAAGCAGGTTGTTGATTCCTACCCAGTATGATTGCAAGTGAGAACATCCCCACATCATATGAATAAAGTCCCGAGGCGAGACGCCACATCTAGGGCATTCATCTGTTCTGTTTGAGAACATTCGAGCCATACAGCTGGGGGTATAATAGATTCTATATAGAAACTTCATTTGGATTAATCTATCTTTCATGGATATAAGATATTCACCTGTGGCTTCCAACAAATCCCTCCAGTCTGATTCCTCCAGATCAGGCACATCAATGCTCCAGCTCTGAAAGGCTTTATCCACTCTGGAGGACCCTGTGTCTATTAAGGTAGCATAGATAGTGTATAAAGGTGATTCTATTTCTTTCCGAAGGAGTAGAGATTCTAATGGGTCAGATTTTAGGGTGAGAGAGTTGGGAAATTGAGCTTGCGCCGCATGCCTGACCTGGAGGTATCTGAAAAACATTTTGTTCTGGAGTGTAAATTCTGATTTTAATTGATTGAACGTTGGGAATTGACCATTAGGGAATAAATGCTGAAGCCATTTGATCCCCTGTTTAGCCCACAACAGGGGGTCGGGGATAGCTAGAAAGTGAGGGAAATTAGGATTGCACCATAGAGGAGCGAATGGAGAGAATACATCTTGTTCCTTATATTTCAGCCTGGCAGCGTTCCATACCTTAATGATTAGTTTCATAGGAGTGGGCAACTGTTCCAAAGCTCTCTCTCCCCTAAAGGGAAGAAGAGAGAGACCTTCATAAGATCCCACCACAGCAGCCTCCAGTGTGGTCGCTGTGTTCCTATCCTCTTGGGCGAACCAACAACGAATGGTTACAAGTGTGGAGGCCCAGAAATACAGTTTAAAGTTGGGAAGGGCTATACCTCCCAGGGTTGTAAGGAGTTGCAGAGTCGCGAGTGAGATCCGTGGTGTCCCTCCGTTCCATAAGAAGTTCAACAGGATTTTATCTATTTTAGTAAAGATGTATTTCGGGACCCATTGTAATGTATATTTAATGCTGTGTTTGCACTATGCACTTGCACCCTTATGGCACTGGGCACTTTCTTTCCCCTGACGAAGCCTCCAATACAGGGGGCGAAACATGTTGTATCGGTGGAGGGTTGATGTAAATTAGGAGCATTATCAGCCGAGACTAATGGAGTCCTGGGTCCAGTAGATTCTCTATATAGCCTAATTGTGGATCCCTAACGAATATTGAGCCTAATCTCGGACAGTTGTCATTTGTATGTACAGTGGCAAATTATAGACTATCTTAGTAAAAGTTATATTTTAATTTTTATTTCACTTGAAGGGAACCAGAGACGGAGCAAACTAAAAAATAGGAAAAGCTACTATACATACCTGGGGCTTCCTCCAGCCCCATAAGCCTGGATCGCTCCCACGCCGCCGTCCTCCGCTGCCTCTATCGCCGGTATCGGGTCCCGTCACTTCCGGCGGATGCGGCCAATTTTCCGCATCACAGGGGCTCCCTCCATATACGTACGCATACGCCTGCGCAGTATGGAGGCTTATGCGTACGTATATGGAGGGAGCCCCTGTGATGCGGACAATTGGCCGCATCCACCGGCTGTGACGCAGTGCGCTTGCCTTAACTGGACCCGGGGCCGGCGGATAGAGGCAGCGGAGGACGGCGGCGTGGGAGCGATCCAGGCTTATGGGGCTGGAGGAAGCCCCAGGTATGTATAAAAAAAATGTTTTCTACATCTCTGGTTCTCTTTAAAGAGGAACTCCAGTGAAAATAATGTCATAAAAAAGTGCTTTATTTTTACAATAATTATGTATACATGATTTAGTCAGTGTTTGCCCATTGTAAAATCTTTCCTCTCCCTGATTTACATCCTGACATTTATAACATGGTGACATTTTTACTGCTGGCAGGTGATGTCAATGGAAGGAGATGCTGCTTGCTTTTTTTGGCTGTTGGAAACAGCTGTAAACAGCTATTTCCCACAATGCAACGAGGTTCACAGACAGGAAACTGCCAGGACCATGGTCCTCACAGTTTCCTGTGGGAGAGGTTTCACCACAATATCAGTCATACAGCGCCCCCTGATGATCCGTTTGAGAAAAGGAAAAGATTTCCCATGGGAAAGGGGGTATCAGCTACTGATTGGGATGAAGGTCAATTCTTGGTCACGGTTTCTCTTTAATTCAATTTATGGGGTTAAACCTGTGTTGAATTTATTAATCAGAAATTGAGTTTCGACTTGGGGTAGCACTCAGGGACACAAGTACTTCTGAAGGCTGCTTGAGGAGGGCAGAAGACGTATTCCAACTACTGGTTCAATCATTTCACTGTGGGACAGAGGTAGAAGGACAGGATGGAGAGGGGACCGGGAAGGAACTATGGGATTCAGAGCCTTCCCTCTCCATCGGTGAGTATCTAGCTGTTTTTAAAAGTCACTTCAGATTTACTTTAAGGCCGGTTTTACAACTAGCCAGTGCGGTGCAATGCTCCGCCCCCATCGCATCACAAAAAAGTCATTCATATGACCCTGCAACAGAGTGCACTGACAGGGTCATAGCGTTACCAACTGCCCCTCACCCCGCTAGACAGGAAGTACGTCACTGGGATTCCCTGGTTTCCTCGTCGTATTCCCGTTGTTATGCGCATGCGTGCTGCACCGCATGTCAGCATCGCCCATTGACTTGTATGGCGTCCACCGCTGCTGCGTCGTCGTGGAAGTCCGAAGGTAACGCGCTGTTGACTTTGCAGCGGCTCGATGGCCAATCGGGCACTTCTGGCGCAATACAACACGGTAAGTGTGTAATGTCCCATTGCATTGTTATTGCATTACCCTGTATTACCGCAAGTGTAAAAGGGACCTAAACCTCAATATGTTAGGAGGGAATTACTATTGTGGTTCCCTCAGGGCTGACGCACACAAACCAACGTTTGGAAGCTTTCACGCTTATGCCTGCGATTTCTTTCCGTTTTGTGATTTTTTCAGTTCCGAATCTTCTTTTGATTGCGTGCACTTTTTTATTGCCATTTTCTGTAATTAAATTTTTCAGTGTCTACCAATGAAATTAATTTACAGAAGACTGTATCTAACATCAGAATCAGATGCGATTTTCATGTGAGATTTTTCTGCATTTTTTGCACGTCTGTTGCAAAAAAAAAAAAAAATGCATGCATGCAGGACAATTTTTTTTTTCTGCTGAAAAATCACACCCAAAGTTTACACCACAATACAATGCCATTGACTTGCATCAAAAACGCAAATCGCACACAAATTCTGTTATGTCTGAAGGGGGCCTTACTCCCGATGCAGGGTATCTGTAGGAGGATGCCAAGTACAAAGGAGAAAAACTCCAAGAATCAGTCAGGATGTAGGGTATCCCAAGGAGGATACAGGGTATCAGTGTGAATAGTACAGGGTGCAAGGGAGGAGGATACTGGGTACTGAGGGAGGAGGATGCTGGGTGCTGAGAGAGGATACTGGGTACTGAGGGAGGAGGATGCTGGGTACTGAGAGAGGAGGATACTGGGTACTGAGAGAGGAGGATGCCGGGTACTGAGAGAGGAGGATGCTGGGTACTGAGAGAGGAGGATGCTGGGTACTGAGAGAGGAGGATGCTGGGTACTGAGAGAGGAGGATACTGGGTACTGAGGGAGGAGGATGCTGGGTGCTGAGAGAGGATACTGGGTACTGAGGGAGGAGGATGCTGGGTACTGAGAGAGGAGGATACTGGGTACTGAGAGAGGAGGATACTGGGTACTGAGGGAGGAGGATACTGGGTACTGGGGGAGGAGGATACTGGGTACTGGGGGAGGAGGCTACTGGGTACCGGGAGAGGAGGATGCTGGGTACTGAGAGAGGAGGCTACTGGGTACTGGGGGAGGAGGATGCTGGGTACTGAGAGAGGAGGATACTGGGTACTGAGGGAGGAGGATACTGGGTACTGAGGGAGGAGGATACTGGGTACTGGGGGAGGAGGATGCTGGGTACTAAAAGAGGAGGATGCTGGGTACTGAGAAGGATTATGTGTACTGAGGGAGGAGGATGCTGTGTACTGAGGGAGGAGGATGCTGGGTACTGAGAGAGGAGGATACTGGGTACTGGGGGAGGAGGATGCTGGGTACTGAGAGAGGAGGATACTGGGTACTGAGGGAGGAGGATACTGGGTACTGGGGGAGGAGGATACTGGGTACTGAGAGAGGAGGTTACTGGGTACTGGGGGAGGAGGATGCTGGGTACTGGGGGAGGAGGATACTGGGTACTGAGAGAGGAGGATACTGGGTACTGAGGGAGGAGGATACTGGGTACTGGGGGAGGAGGATGCTGGGTACTGAGAGAGGAGGATACTGGGTACTGGGGGAGGAGGATGCTGGGTACTGAGAGAGGAGGATACTGGGTACTGAGGGAGGAGGATACTGGGTACTGGGGGAGGAGGATGCTGGGTACTGAGAGAGGAGGCTACTGGGTACTGGGGGAGGAGGATGCTGGGTACTGGGGGAGGAGGATACTGGGTACTGAGAGAGGAGGATACTGGGTACTGAGGGAGGAGGATACTGGGTACTGGGGGAGGAGGATGCTGGGTACTGAGAGAGGAGGATACTGGGTACTGGGGGAGGAGGATGCTGGGTACTGAGAGAGGAGGATACTGGGTACTGAGGGAGGAGGATACTGGGTACTGGGGGAGGAGGATGCTGGGTACTGAGAGAGGAGGCTACTGGGTACTGGGGGAGGAGGAGGATGGGTACTGGGGGAGGAGGAGGATGGGTACTGAGAGAGGAGGATACTGGGTACTGAGGGAGGAGGATACTGGGTACTGGGGGAGGAGGATACTGGGTACTGGGGGAGGAGGATGCTGGGTACTGAGAGAGGAGGCTACTGGGTACTGGGGGAGGAGGATGCTGGGTACTGAGAGAGGAGGATACTGGGTACTGAGGGAGGAGGATACTGGGTACTGAGGGAGGAGGATACTGGGTACTGGGGGAGGAGGATGCTGGGTACTAAAAGAGGAGGATGCTGGGTACTGAGAAGGATTATGGGTACTGAGGGAGGAGGATGCTGTGTACTGAGGGAGGAGGATGCTGGGTACTGAGAGAGGAGGATACTGGGTACTGGGGGAGGAGGATGCTGGGTACTGAGAGAGGAGGATACTGGGTACTGAGGGAGGAGGATACTGGGTACTGGGGAGGAGGATGCTGGGTACTGAGAGAGGAGGATACTGGGTACTGGGGGAGGAGGATGCTGGGTACTGAGAGAGGAGGATACTGGGTACTGAGAGAGGAGGATACTGGGTACTGAGGGAGGAGGATACTGGGTACTGGGGGAGGAGGATACTGGGTACTGAGAGAGGAGGCTACTGGGTACTGGGGGAGGAGGATGCTGGGTACTGAGAGAGGAGGATACTGGGTACTGAGGGAGGAGGATACTGGGTACTGGGGGAGGAGGATGCTGGGTACTGAGAGAGGAGGATACTGGGTACTGGGGGAGGAGGATGCTGGGTACTGAGAGAGGAGGATACTGGGTACTGAGGGAGGAGGATACTGGGTACTGGGGGAGGAGGATGCTGGGTACTGAGAGAGGAGGCTACTGGGTACTGAGAGAGGAGGATACTGGGTACTGAGGGAGGAGGATACTTGGTACTGGGGGAGGAGGATACTGGGTACTGGGGGAGGAGGCTACAGGGTACTGGGGGAGGAGGATGCTGGGTACTGAGGGAGGAGGCTACTGGGTACTGGGGGAGGAGGATGCTGGGTACTGAGAGAGGAGGATACTGGGTACTGAGGGAGGAGGATACTGGGTACTGGGGAGGAGGATGCTGGGTACTGAGAGAGGAGGATACTGGGTACTGGGGGAGGAGGATGCTGGGTACTGAGAGAGGAGGATACTGGGTACTGAGAGAGGAGGATACTGGGTACTGAGGGAGGAGGATACTGGGTACTGGGGGAGGAGGATACTGGGTACTGAGAGAGGAGGCTACTGGGTACTGGGGGAGGAGGATGCTGGGTACTGAGAGAGGAGGATACTGGGTACTGAGGGAGGAGGATACTGGGTACTGGGGGAGGAGGATGCTGGGTACTGAGAGAGGAGGATACTGGGTACTGGGGGAGGAGGATGCTGGGTACTGAGAGAGGAGGATACTGGGTACTGAGGGAGGAGGATACTGGGTACTGGGGGAGGAGGATGCTGGGTACTGAGAGAGGAGGCTACTGGGTACTGAGAGAGGAGGATACTGGGTACTGAGGGAGGAGGATACTTGGTACTGGGGGAGGAGGATACTGGGTACTGGGGGAGGAGGCTACTGGGTACTGGGGGAGGAGGATGCTGGGTACTGAGGGAGGAGGCTACTGGGTACTGGGGGAGGAGGATGCTGGGTACTGAGAGAGGAGGATACTGGGTACTGAGGGAGGAGGATACTGGGTACTGGGGGAGGAGGATGCTGGGTACTAAAAGAGGAGGATGCTGGGTACTGAGAAGGATTATGGGTACTGAGGGAGGAGGATGCTGTGTACTGAGGGAGGAGGATGCTGGGTACTGAGAGAGGAGGATGCTGGGTACTGAGAGAGGAGGATGCTGGGTACTGAGGGAGGAGGATACTGGGTACTGGGGGAGGAGGATACTGGGTACTGGGGGAGGAGGCTACTGGGTACCGGGGGAGGAGGATGCTGGGTACTGAGAGAGGAGGCTACTGGGTACTGGGGGAGGAGGATGCTGGGTACTGAGAGAGGAGGATACTGGGTACTGAGGGAGGAGGATACTGGGTACTGAGGGAGGAGGATACTGGGTACTGGGGGAGGAGGATGCTGGGTACTAAAAGAGGAGGATGCTGGGTACTGAGAAGGATTATGTGTACTGAGGGAGGAGGATGCTGTGTACTGAGGGAGGAGGATGCTGGGTACTGAGAGAGGAGGATACTGGGTACTGGGGGAGGAGGATGCTGGGTACTGAGAGAGGAGGATACTGGGTACTGAGGGAGGAGGATACTGGGTACTGGGGGAGGAGGATACTGGGTACTGAGAGAGGAGGTTACTGGGTACTGGGGGAGGAGGATGCTGGGTACTGGGGGAGGAGGATACTGGGTACTGAGAGAGGAGGATACTGGGTACTGAGGGAGGAGGATACTGGGTACTGGGGGAGGAGGATGCTGGGTACTGAGAGAGGAGGATACTGGGTACTGGGGGAGGAGGATGCTGGGTACTGAGAGAGGAGGATACTGGGTACTGAGGGAGGAGGATACTGGGTACTGGGGGAGGAGGATGCTGGGTACTGAGAGAGGAGGCTACTGGGTACTGGGGAGGAGGATGCTGGGTACTGGGGGAGGAGGATACTGGGTACTGAGAGAGGAGGATACTGGGTACTGAGGGAGGAGGATACTGGGTACTGGGGGAGGAGGATGCTGGGTACTGAGAGAGGAGGATACTGGGTACTGGGGGAGGAGGATGCTGGGTACTGAGAGAGGAGGATACTGGGTACTGAGGGAGGAGGATACTGGGTACTGGGGGAGGAGGATGCTGGGTACTGAGAGAGGAGGCTACTGGGTACTGGGGGAGGAGGAGGATGGGTACTGGGGGAGGAGGAGGATGGGTACTGAGAGAGGAGGATACTGGGTACTGAGGGAGGAGGATACTGGGTACTGGGGGAGGAGGATACTGGGTACTGGGGGAGGAGGATGCTGGGTACTGAGAGAGGAGGCTACTGGGTACTGGGGGAGGAGGATGCTGGGTACTGAGAGAGGAGGATACTGGGTACTGAGGGAGGAGGATACTGGGTACTGAGGGAGGAGGATACTGGGTACTGGGGGAGGAGGATGCTGGGTACTAAAAGAGGAGGATGCTGGGTACTGAGAAGGATTATGGGTACTGAGGGAGGAGGATGCTGTGTACTGAGGGAGGAGGATGCTGGGTACTGAGAGAGGAGGATACTGGGTACTGGGGGAGGAGGATGCTGGGTACTGAGAGAGGAGGATACTGGGTACTGAGGGAGGAGGATACTGGGTACTGGGGAGGAGGATGCTGGGTACTGAGAGAGGAGGATACTGGGTACTGGGGGAGGAGGATGCTGGGTACTGAGAGAGGAGGATACTGGGTACTGAGAGAGGAGGATACTGGGTACTGAGGGAGGAGGATACTGGGTACTGGGGGAGGAGGATACTGGGTACTGAGAGAGGAGGCTACTGGGTACTGGGGGGGGAGGATGCTGGGTACTGAGAGAGGAGGATACTGGGTACTGAGGGAGGAGGATACTGGGTACTGGGGGAGGAGGATGCTGGGTACTGAGAGAGGAGGATACTGGGTACTGGGGGAGGAGGATGCTGGGTACTGAGAGAGGAGGATACTGGGTACTGAGGGAGGAGGATACTGGGTACTGGGGGAGGAGGATGCTGGGTACTGAGAGAGGAGGCTACTGGGTACTGAGAGAGGAGGATACTGGGTACTGAGGGAGGAGGATACTTGGTACTGGGGGAGGAGGATACTGGGTACTGGGGGAGGAGGCTACTGGGTACTGGGGGAGGAGGATGCTGGGTACTGAGGGAGGAGGCTACTGGGTACTGGGGGAGGAGGATGCTGGGTACTGAGAGAGGAGGATACTGGGTACTGAGGGAGGAGGATACTGGGTACTGGGGGAGGAGGATGCTGGGTACTAAAAGAGGAGGATGCTGGGTACTGAGAAGGATTATGGGTACTGAGGGAGGAGGATGCTGTGTACTGAGGGAGGAGGATGCTGGGTACTGAGAGAGGAGGATGCTGGGTACTGAGAGAGGAGGATGCTGGGTACTGAGGGAGGAGGATGCTGGGTGCTGAGAGAGGAGGATACTGGGTACTGAGGGAGGAGGATGCTGGGTGCTGAGAGAGGATACTGGGTACTGGGGGAGGAGGATGCTGGGTGCTGAGAGAGGAAGGTACTGGGTACTGGGGGAGGAGGATGCTGGGTACTGGGGGAGGAGGATGCTGGGTACTGAGAGAGGAGGATACTGGGTACTGAGGGAGGAGGATGCTGGGTACCGAGAGAGGAGGATACTGGGTACTGATGGAGGAGGATGCTGGGTACTGAGGGAGGAGGATGCTGGGTACTGAGGGAGGAGGATGCTGGGTGCTGAGAGAGGAGGATACTGGGTACTTGGGGAGGAGGATGCTGGGTACTGGGGAGGAGGAGGATGGGTACTGAGAGAGGAGGATACTGGGTACTGAGGGAGGAGGAGGATGGGTACTGAGAGAGGAGGATACTGGGTACTGAGGGAGGAGGATACTGGGTACTGGGGGAGGAGGATACTGGGTACTGGGGGAGGAGGATGCTGGGTACTGAGAGAGGAGGCTACTGGGTACTAGGGGAGGAGGATGCTGGGTACTGAGAGAGGAGGCTACTGGGTACTGGGGGAGGAGGATGCTGGGTACTGAGAGAGGAGGATACTGGGTACTGAGGGAGGAGGATACTGGGTACTGAGGGAGGAGGATACTGGGTACTGGGGGAGGAGGATGCTGGGTACTAAAAGAGGAGGATGCTGGGTAATGAGAAGGATTATGGGTACTGAGGGAGGAGGATGCTGTGTACTGAGGGAGGAGGATGCTGGGTACTGAGAGAGGAGGATGCTGGGTACTGAGAGAGGAGGATGCTGGGTACTGAGGGAGGAGGATGCTGGGTGCTGAGAGAGGATACTGGGTACTGGGGGAGGAGGATGCTGGGTGCTGAGAGAGGAGGATACTGGGTACTGGGGGAGGAGGATGCTGGGTACTGGGGGAGGAGGATGCTGGGTACTGAGAGAGGAGGATGCTGGGTACTGAGGGAGGAGGATGCTGGGTGCTGAGAGAGGAGGATACTGGGTACTGAGAGAGGATACTGGGTACTGGGGGAGGAGGATGCTGGGTACTGAAAGAGGAGGATGCTGGGTACTGAAAGAGGAGGATGCTGGGTACTGAGAGAGAAAGATTATGGGTACTGAGGGAGGAGGATGCTGTGTACTGAGGAAGGAGGATGCTGGGTGCTGAGAGAGGAGGATGCTGGGTACTGAGAGAGAAAGATTATGGGTACTGAGAGAGGAGGATGCTGGGTACTGAGAGAGGAGGATGCTGGGTACGGAGAAAGGAGGATGCTAAGTACTGAGGAAGGAGGATGCAGGGTATCTGGAGGGAGGGGGATGAAGGGTACTGAGATAGGAAGATACTGGGTGCTGAGAGAGAACGTTACTAGGTACTGAAGGAGGAGGAGGATGGTACTGAGAGAGGATACTGGGTAATGAGGGAGTAGGATGCTGGGTACTGAGAGAGGAGGATGCTGGGTACTGAGGGAGGAGGATGCTGGGTACTGAGGGAGGAGGATACTGGGTACTTAGGAAGGAGAATGCTGGGTATTGACAGAGAAAGATACTGGTTACTGAGGGAGAAGGATGCTGGTTACTGAGGGAGGAGGATGCTTGCTGTGTACTGAGGTAGGAGGATGTTGGGTACTGAGAGAGGAGGATGCTGGGTATCTAAATTTAGGAGGAGGCTGATGAGGTGCGGGATAGAGGCTGTTGGTGAGAAGAGGAGGGTATCTGGATTGAGAAGGAGAATATAGGTTGATGATGAGGAGGAGGTTGCAGGGTATATGGATCGAAGAGGAGGATATAGGCTGGAGATAAGGAAGGGGATGCAGGGTCTCTGGAGGGAGAGGATAGAGGCTGGTGATGGTGAGGGATAGAGGCTGGTGATGGTGAGGGATAGAGGCGTGATGGTGAGGGATAGAGGCTGGTGATGAGGAAGGGGATGCAGGGTCTCTGGAGGGAGAGAATAGAGGCTGGTGATGCTGAGGGATAGAGGCTGGTGATGGTGAGGGATAGAGGCGGGTGATGGTAGAGGCTGGTGATGAGGAGGGGGGTGCAGGCTGGTGATGGATAGAGGCTGGAGATGATAGAGGCTGTGGGTAGGAGGATATAGGCTGGTGATGAGGAAGGGGATGCAGGGTATCTGGAGGGAGAGGATAGAGGCTGGTGATGGTGAGGGATAGAGGCGTGATGGTGAGGGATAGAGGCTGGTGATGATAGAGGCTGGTGATGGTGAGGGATAGAGCCTGGTGATGGTGAGGGATAGAGGCTGGTGATGGTGAGGGATAGAGCCTGGTGATGGTGAGGGATAGAGGCTGGTGATGGTGAGGGATAGAGGCTGGTGATGGTGAGGGATAGAGGCTGGTGATGGTGAGGGATAGAGGCTGGTGATGGTGAGGGATAGAGGCTGGTGATGGTGAGGGATAGAGGCTGGTGATGGTGAGGGATAGAGGCTGGTGATGGTGAGGGATAGAGGCGTGATGGTGAGGGATAGAGGCTGGTGATGGTGAGGGATAGAGGCTGGTGATGGTGAGGGATAGAGGCTGGTGATGGTGAGGGATAGAGGCTGGTGATGGTGAGGGATAGAGGCGTGATGGTGAGGGATAGAGGCTGGTGATGAGGAAGGGGATGCAGGGTCTCTGGAGGGAGAGAATAGAGGCTGGTGATGCTGAGGGATAGAGGCTGGTGATGGTGAGGGATAGAGGCTGGTGATGGTGAGGGATAGAGGCTGGTGATGGTGAGGGATAGAGGCGTGATGGTGAGGGATAGAGGCTGGTGATGAGGAAGGGGATGCAGGGTCTCTGGAGGGAGAGAATAGAGGCTGGTGATGGTGAGGGATAGAGGCTGGTGATGGTGAGGGATAGAGGCTGGTGATGAGGAGGGGGGTGCAGGCTGGTGATGGATAGAGGCTGGAGATGATAGAGGCTGTGGGTAGGAGGATATAGGCTGGTGATGAGGAAGGGGATGCAGGGTATCTGGAGGGAGAGGATAGAGGCTGGTGATGGTGAGGGATAGAGGCTGGTGATGGTGAGGGATAGAGGCTGGTGATGGTGAGGGATAGAGGCTGGTGATGGTGAGGGATAGAGGCGTGATGGTGAGGGATAGAGGCGTGATGGTGAGGGATAGAGGCTGGTGATGAGGAAGGGGATGCAGGGTCTCTGGAGGGAGAGAATAGAGGCTGGTGATGCTGAGGGATAGAGGCTGGTGATGGTGAGGGATAGAGGCTGGTGATGGTAGAGGCTGGTGATGAGGAGGGGGGTGCAGGCTGGTGATGGATAGAGGCTGGAGATGATAGAGGCTGTGGGTAGGAGGATATAGGCTGGTGATGAGGAAGGGGATGCAGGGTATCTGGAGAGAGAGGATAGAGGCTGGTGATGGTGAGGGATAGAGGCTGGTGATGGTGAGGGATAGAGGCTGGTGATGGTGAGGGATAGAGGCTGGTGATGGTGAGGGATAGAGGCGTGATGGTGAGGGATAGAGGCTGGTGATGGTGAGGGATAGAGGCTGGTGATGATAGAGGCTGGTGATGGTGAGGGATAGAGCCTGGTGATGGTGAGGGATAGAGGCTGGTGATGGTGAGGGATAGAGCCTGGTGATGGTGAGGGATAGAGGCTGGTGATGGTGAGGGATAGAGGCTGGTTATGGTGAGGGATAGAGGCTGGTGATGGTGAGGGATAGAGGCGTGATGGTGAGGGATAGAGGCTGGTGATGGTGAGGGATAGAGGCTGGTGATGGTGAGGGATAGAGGCTGGTGATGGTGAGGGATAGAGGCTGGTGATGGTGAGGGATAGAGGCTGGTGATGGTGAGGGATAGAGGCTGGTGATGGTGAGGGATAGAGGCTGGTGATGGTGAGGGATAGAGCCTGGTGATGGTGAGGGATAGAGGCTGGTGATGGTGAGGGATAGAGGCTGGTGATGATAGAGGCTGGTGATGAGGAGGGGGGTGCAGGCTGGTGATGGATAGAGGCTGGAGATGATAGAGGCTGTGGGTAGGAGGATATAGGCTGGTGATGAGGAAGGGGATGCAGGGTATCTGGAGGGAGAGGATAGAGGCTGGTGATGGTGAGGGATAGAGGCTGGTGATGGTGAGGGATAGAGGCTGGTGATGGTGAGGGATAGAGGCGTGATGGTGAGGGATAGAGGCGTGATGGTGAGGGATAGAGGCTGGTGATGAGGAAGGGGATGCAGGGTATCTGGATTGAGGGGGAGAATATAGACTGGTGATGATAGAGGCGGGTGATAAGGAGGATGCAGGGTCTCTGGAGGGAGAGAATAGAGGCCGGTGAGGGATAGAGGCTGGTGATGAGGAGGGATAGAGGCTGGTGATGATAGAGGCTGGTGATGAGGAAGGAGATGCAGAGTATCTGGAGCCTCGAGGGAGAGGATAGAGGCTGGTGATCATAGAGGCTGGTGATGAGGAGGTGAGTGCAGGCTGGTGATGGATAGAGGCTGATGATGAGGAGGAGGATGCAGGGTCTCTGGAGGGAGAGGATAGAGGCTGGTGATGGATAGAGGCTGGTGATGAGGAGAGGGGTGCAGGCTGGTAATGGATAGAGGCCGGTGAGGGATAGAGGCTGGTGATGGTGAGGGATAGAGGCTGGTGAGGGATAGAGGCTGGTGATGAGGAAGGGGATGCAGGGTCTCTGGAGGGAGAGGATAGAGGCTGGTGAGGGATAGAGGCTGGTGATGGATAGAGGCTGGTGATGAGGAAGGGGATGCAGGGTCTCTGGAGGGAGAGGATACAGGCTAGTGATGGTGAGGGATGGAGGCTGGTGAGGGATAGAGGCTCAGGCTAGTGACGATAGAGGCTGGTGATGAGGAGGAGGATGCAGGGTATCTGGAGGGAGAGGATACAGGCTGGTGATGGTGAGGGATAGAGGCTGGTGATGGTGAGGGATAGAGGCTGGTGATGGTGAGGGATAGAGGCTGGTGATGGTGAGGGATAGAGGCGTGATGGTGAGGGATAGAGGCTGGTGATGGTGAGGGATAGAGGCTGGTGATGGTGAGGGATAGAGGCTGGTGATGGTGAGGGATAGAGGCTGGTGATGGTGAGGGATAGAGGCGTGATGGTGAGGGATAGAGGCTGGTGATGAGGAAGGGGATGCAGGGTCTCTGGAGGGAGAGAATAGAGGCTGGTGATGCTGAGGGATAGAGGCTGGTGATGGTGAGGGATAGAGGCTGGTGATGGTGAGGGATAGAGGCTGGTGATGGTGAGGGATAGAGGCGTGATGGTGAGGGATAGAGGCTGGTGATGAGGAAGGGGATGCAGGGTCTCTGGAGGGAGAGAATAGAGGCTGGTGATGGTGAGGGATAGAGGCTGGTGATGGTGAGGGATAGAGGCTGGTGATGAGGAGGGGGGTGCAGGCTGGTGATGGATAGAGGCTGGAGATGATAGAGGCTGTGGGTAGGAGGATATAGGCTGGTGATGAGGAAGGGGATGCAGGGTATCTGGAGGGAGAGGATAGAGGCTGGTGATGGTGAGGGATAGAGGCTGGTGATGGTGAGGGATAGAGGCTGGTGATGGTGAGGGATAGAGGCGTGATGGTGAGGGATAGAGGCGTGATGGTGAGGGATAGAGGCTGGTGATGAGGAAGGGGATGCAGGGTCTCTGGAGGGAGAGAATAGAGGCTGGTGATGCTGAGGGATAGAGGCTGGTGATGGTGAGGGATAGAGGCTGGTGATGGTAGAGGCTGGTGATGAGGAGGGGGGTGCAGGCTGGTGATGGATAGAGGCTGGAGATGATAGAGGCTGTGGGTAGGAGGATATAGGCTGGTGATGAGGAAGGGGATGCAGGGTATCTGGAGAGAGAGGATAGAGGCTGGTGATGGTGAGGGATAGAGGCTGGTGATGGTGAGGGATAGAGGCTGGTGATGGTGAGGGATAGAGGCTGGTGATGGTGAGGGATAGAGGCGTGATGGTGAGGGATAGAGGCTGGTGATGGTGAGGGATAGAGGCTGGTGATGATAGAGGCTGGTGATGGTGAGGGATAGAGCCTGGTGATGGTGAGGGATAGAGGCTGGTGATGGTGAGGGATAGAGCCTGGTGATGGTGAGGGATAGAGGCTGGTGATGGTGAGGGATAGAGGCTGGTTATGGTGAGGGATAGAGGCTGGTGATGGTGAGGGATAGAGGCGTGATGGTGAGGGATAGAGGCTGGTGATGGTGAGGGATAGAGGCTGGTGATGGTGAGGGATAGAGGCTGGTGATGGTGAGGGATAGAGGCTGGTGATGGTGAGGGATAGAGGCTGGTGATGGTGAGGGATAGAGGCTGGTGATGGTGAGGGATAGAGGCTGGTGATGGTGAGGGATAGAGCCTGGTGATGGTGAGGGATAGAGGCTGGTGATGGTGAGGGATAGAGGCTGGTGATGATAGAGGCTGGTGATGAGGAGGGGGGTGCAGGCTGGTGATGGATAGAGGCTGGAGATGATAGAGGCTGTGGGTAGGAGGATATAGGCTGGTGATGAGGAAGGGGATGCAGGGTATCTGGAGGGAGAGGATAGAGGCTGGTGATGGTGAGGGATAGAGGCTGGTGATGGTGAGGGATAGAGGCTGGTGATGGTGAGGGATAGAGGCGTGATGGTGAGGGATAGAGGCGTGATGGTGAGGGATAGAGGCTGGTGATGAGGAAGGGGATGCAGGGTATCTGGATTGAGGGGGAGAATATAGACTGGTGATGATAGAGGCGGGTGATAAGGAGGATGCAGGGTCTCTGGAGGGAGAGAATAGAGGCCGGTGAGGGATAGAGGCTGGTGATGAGGAGGGATAGAGGCTGGTGATGATAGAGGCTGGTGATGAGGAAGGAGATGCAGAGTATCTGGAGCCTCGAGGGAGAGGATAGAGGCTGGTGATCATAGAGGCTGGTGATGAGGAGGTGAGTGCAGGCTGGTGATGGATAGAGGCTGATGATGAGGAGGAGGATGCAGGGTCTCTGGAGGGAGAGGATAGAGGCTGGTGATGGATAGAGGCTGGTGATGAGGAGAGGGGTGCAGGCTGGTAATGGATAGAGGCCGGTGAGGGATAGAGGCTGGTGATGGTGAGGGATAGAGGCTGGTGAGGGATAGAGGCTGGTGATGAGGAAGGGGATGCAGGGTCTCTGGAGGGAGAGGATAGAGGCTGGTGAGGGATAGAGGCTGGTGATGGATAGAGGCTGGTGATGAGGAAGGGGATGCAGGGTCTCTGGAGGGAGAGGATACAGGCTAGTGATGGTGAGGGATGGAGGCTGGTGAGGGATAGAGGCTCAGGCTAGTGACGATAGAGGCTGGTGATGAGGAGGAGGATGCAGGGTATCTGGAGGGAGAGGATACAGGCTAGTGATCATATAGGCTGGTGATCATAGAGGCTGGAGATGATAGAGGCTGTGGGTAGGAGGATATAGGCTGGTGATGAGGAAGGGGATGCAGGGTCTCTGGAGGGAGAGGATATAGGCTGGTGATCATAGAGGCTGGTGATGGATAGAGGCTGGTGATGAGGAAGGGGATGCAGGGTCTCTGGAGGGAGAGGATAGAGGCTGGTGATGAGGAAGGGGGTGCAGGGTCTCTGGAGGGAGAGGGTAGAGGCTGGTGATGGATAGAGGCTGGTGATGAGGAGGAGGGTGATGATACCACAAAGACCGTGGAGCTATTAATCGACTTCAGGAAGGCTGCTCCCACCCCACCCCCAATTTACATTGACGGCACGGAGGTAACCAGAGTGCCCTGCGCCCGGCTTCTAGGCACTACCATCTCCAGTGGCCTCAGCTGGAAGCCCAACATCACTGCCACCCAACGTAAAGCACAACAGAGACTCTTCTACCTCCGCCAGCTGAGAAAGTTCGGCATGACTCAAGAAATTCTAACCAACCTTTACTCCGCCACCATTGAGTCGATTCTCTGCTCTTCCATCCTGGTGTGGTATGCTGGCGCCACTGTCAATGATAGGAACAAACTACAGAGGGTCATGAGGTCAGCGGAGAGGATCATTGGGTGCCCCCTCCCCTCACTTGCCCTACTTCACAGCAAAAGACTAAAAACCAGGGCACTGAGGATTGCAAATGACTCCTCACACCCTGGCCACCGCTACTTCAGCATCCTGCCCTTGGGACGGAGACTACGAGCCATCTCCACTAAAACCACGAGACATAGGAGCTCGTTCTTCCCCTCGGCAGTCAACTTCCTAAACTCCCTCCACGTTCTACCATCAAAGCAAACGTCGACGAGCGGCGAGGCCGGTGGCGCTACGGCTGAACAGCCGACCAGCCTACAAGACTAATGGACTTTCGACATCGTAGGGACACACTGGGATTGAAATGTTTTTTACAATGTTGTATTAATCTGATTTTGCCTTCTATGCACTCTCTCTCTTTCCTCCTTCCTCTTTCTATGCACTCTTCCGGAGCCATTGTATTGTATTGTATTGTGCCAAAAACAATTCCGGGCATGTCCCCTCATACTTGAATAAAAGGATTCTGATGATAGAGGCTTGTGGTGAGAGGAGGAGGGAGCAGGTTATCTAGAATGAGAAGGGATAGAGGCTGGTGATGATAGAGGCTGGTGATGAGAAGGGATAGAGGCTGGTGATGATAGAGGCTGGTGATGAGGAGCAGAGTGATGATACAGGCTGGTGGTGAGAGGAGGAGGGAGCAGGTTATCTAGAATGAGAAGGGATAGAGGCTGGTGATGAGAGGAGGAGGCCGTGTTGCCAACTCATCCCTTTCATTACTGACACATCTAAGTTATACAGGTTCTGGGGCTACTTACACATTATCAGTGCCTTACCTGCATCTACCTAGCCACGAAACCTGTATAATTCATGTGTCAGTATTTAAAGGGATGAGTTGGCAACACTGGGAGGAGGGAGCAGGTTATCTAGAATGAGAAGGGATAGCGGCTGGTGATGATAGAGGCTGTTGATGAGAAGGGATAGAGGCTGGTGATGAGGAGCAGAGTGATGATACAGGCTGGTGATGATAGAGGCTGGTGGTGAGAGGAGGAGGGAGCAGGTTATCTAGAATGAGAAGGGATAGAGGCTGGTGGTGAGAGGAGGAGGGAGCAGGTTATCTAGAATGAGAAGGGATAGCGGCTGGTGATGATAGAGGCTGGTGATGAGAAGGGATAGAGGCTGGTGATGATAGAGGCTGGTGATGAGAAGGGATAGAGGCTGGTGATGATAGAGGCTGGTGATGAGGAGCAGAGTGATGATACAGGCTGGTGGTGAGAGGAGGAGGGAGCAGGTTATCTAGAATGAGAAGGGATAGAGGCTGGTGGTGAGAGGAGGAGGGAGCAGGTTATCTAGAATGAGAAGGGATAGCGGCTGGTGATGATAGAGGCTGGTGATGAGAAGGGATAGAGGCTGGTGATGATAGAGGCTGGTGATGAGGAGCAGAGTGATGATACAGGCTGGTGGTGAGAGGAGGAGGGAGCAGGTTATCTAGAATGAGAAGGGATAGAGGCTGGTGTGATGATGGGAGGCGGAGGACAGAGCAGCATCTCTGAGAGGACATCTCCCACTGGAGGTGAAGTCGCCTCTTTCCATCTCCTCAGGCGGTGGGCGGAGCCGCTCCCCGCGCCACACCTCAGCACACCCCGGGTGGGCGGGGCTGCGCCCCACACCCCGCCAATCCCGATAGGCTGCTGGGCCGGCGGGGGGCGTGTCCCGGGAGGGGTGGAACGCAGACGTTGCAGGCTGGGCGGGGCCGCGGTGCCGCACACACACACACATACGTCTCTCTCCTCAGCAGCAGCACAAGCCGCCATCTTAGCTCGGCACCGGGAGATACAGGGCGAGGAGCTCGGCGGGGGGAGAGCGGGAGAAGATGCCCGGGACGTGGCGGTGCCCCCTGCGCTGCCTGCTGCTCATCACCGGACTGCTGTGTGGGGCATTGGCCGCTAGAGGTGAGCCGAGAGGAGGAGGGGCCCGGGGCGTGGCCTGCTCAGGGGCCACCGGGGGGAGGGGGTCTGATATGATGAGAGGGGGTATTGCTGCTGCTGTGTGTCCTGTGCCTGAGGGACCCCCGTGTCACCCCCTCCCCCGGGTGCCATCATCATGGGAGATACACATACTCTGCATGTTACCATGGAGATGACCATACACTACATTTTACCATGGAGATCACTATAGAATATATGTTGCCATAGGAGATGCCCATACACTTCATGTTACCATGGAGATGACCATACACTACATTTTACCATGGAGATCACTATATATTGTCATAGGAGATGCCCATACACTACATGTTACTATGGAGATCACTATAGAATATATGTTGCTATAGGAGATGCCTATACACTTCATGTTACCATGGAGATGACCATACACTACATTTTACCATGGAGATGACCATACACTACATTTTACCATGGAGATCACTATATATTGTCATAGGAGATGCCCATACACTACATGTTACCATGGAGATCACTATAGAATATATGTTGCTATAGGAGATGCCTATACACTTCATGTTACCATGGAGATGACCATACACTACATTTTACAATGGAGATCACTATAGAATATATGTTGCTATAGGAGATGCCTATACACTGCATGTTACCATGGAGATGACCATACACTACATTTTACCATGGAGATCACTATAGAATATATGTTTCCATAGGAGATGCCCATACACTGTGTGTTACCATGGAGATGACCTTACACTACATGTTACTATGGAGATCGTTATATAATGCATGCTGCCATAGTAGATGCTCATAAATACACTACATGTTACAATGACGATTACCATATACTACATGTTGCCATAGGAGATGCCCATATATGTGTTACTGTAATAGATGTTTGTACTCATTACCATAGGAGATGCCCATACACTACCCGCTGCCATAGGAGATGCCCATACACTACCCGCTGCCATAGGAGATGCCCATACACTACCCGCTGCCATAGGAGATGCCCATACACTACCCGCTGCCATAGGAGATGCCCATACACTACCCGCTGCCATAGGAGATGCCCATACACTACCCGCTGCCATAGGAGATGCCCATACACTACCCGCTGCCATAGGAGATGCTCATACACTACCCGCTGCCATAGGAGATGCCCGTACACTACCCGCTGCCATAGGAGATGCCCATACACTACCTGCTGCCATAGGAGATGCCCATACACTACCCGCTGCCATAGGAGATGCCCATACACTACCCGCTGCCATAGGAAATGCCCATACACTACCTGCTGCCATAGGAGATGCCCATACACTATCTGCTGCCATAGGAGATGCCCATACACTACCCGCTGCCATAGGAGATGCCCATACACTACCCGCTGCCATAGGAGATGCCCATACACTACCCGCTGCCATAGGAGATGCTCATACACTACCCGCTGCCATAGGAGATGCCCATACACTACCCGCTGCCATAGGAGATGCCCATACACTACCCGCTGCCATAGGAGATGCCCGTACACTACCCGCTGCCATAGGAGATGCCTGTACACTACCCGCTGCCATAGGAGATGCCCATACACTACCCGCTGCCATAGGAGATGCCCGTATGCTACCCGCTGCCATAGGAGATGCCCGTATGCTACCCGCTGCCATAGGAGATGCCCATACACTACCCACTGCCATAGGAGATGCCCATACACTACCTGCTGCCATAGGAGATGCCCATACACTACCCGCTGCCATAGGAGATGCCCATACACTACCTGCTGCCATAGGAGATGCCCATACACTACCCGCTGCCATAGGAGATGCCCATACACTACCTGCTGCCATAGGAGATGCCCATACACTACCCGCTGCCATAGGAGATGCCCATACACTACCTGCTGCCATAGGAGATGCTCATACACTACCCGCTGCCATAGGAGATGCCCATACACTACCCGCTGCCATAGGAGATGCCCATACACTACATGTTGCCATAGGAGATGCCCATACACTACATGTTGCCATAGGAGATGCCCATACAATAGACATTGCCACAGGAGATGCGTTTACACTACACATTGCCTTAAGAGAGGTCTATACACTATGCGTTGCTATAGGAGATGCTTGTACACTATACGTTACTATGAGAGAGGCCTGTACACTATGTACTGCCATAGGTGATGCCCATATGCTATGTGTTGCTATAGGTGATGCCCATATGCTATATGTTGCTATAGGTGATGCCCATATGCTATGTGTTGCTATAGGAGATGCCCATATGCTATGTGTTGCTATAGGTGATGCCCATATGCTATGTGTTGCCATAGGTGATGCCCATATACTATGTGGTGCCATAGGTGATGCCCATATGCTATGTGTTGCCCATATGCTATGTGTTGCCATAGGTGATGCCCATATGCTATGTGTTGCTATAGGTGATGCCCATATACTATGTGTTGCTGTAGGTGATGCCCATATGCTATGTGTTGCTATAGGTGATGCCCATATACTATGTGTTGCTATAGGTGATGCCCATATGCTATGTGTTGCCATAGGTGATGCGCATATGCTATATGTTGCTATAGGTGATGCCCATATGCTATGTGTTGCCACAATAATAAATGAGAAAACCAGTAGAAGCTTTGCTAGGCTAAGTAATTTTACTATGCTTATTTTTTTTTGTTATTTTTAAACGCCTGCAGCAGCTAGAGATGCCATGCACTATTCAGCTGCAGGTGATTTGTCTCTGGAGATATCAGAATTGTCAGAGGTCAGATGTAATTTGCACAGGGCTAATTTGATCGGAATGATTAATAGCTGTTTACGAATCTGATTCAACCTGTTCAGGGTTCTGACCCAAATCTCTCTGTAGAGCAGAATATTCGTGTAGAGTAATATTTTAAGCTCATCCCTAGTCAGCACTCTGTGTTGTTACATGAGAGAGGTATAGATCACGAACCTGCCAAGAATGACCACAGAAACATGACATTGGAGCTGAAGAGCTGGCAATCTAATGTTGTGCTCCCTACGGCTCCTGTAAAGCTGGGAAACGTGGCATAGGAGCAGAAGAGCTGACAATCTAATGTTATGCTCCCTTAAGGTCCTCCAGGGTGCAGCATATGGCTCCTGTGAAGCTGGGATTATAGGAGGCCGGTCTGTACAGGATGGCGTGATGTCAAGTCTGAGCACATGCTTGTCAGGTCACAGATTCCCCTGGATATTTCTGTTCATCCAGTGCCTGGCGTCTCTCCTGAACATGGACATGCTTTATTATACTTTCACGCAATCCAATGATCGACCTCTCCTTGTTCTAACATCAATCGAGAATAGCGATCACTCGCAACTCAGTTCTGATCAGATTTCAAAAGAAATCTGTCTGAAAATCAATGGAAATGCAGCCACTGCTAGCTTTGTACCAGTCGATACGGTGCAAATCTGTGTGGCCATCAATCGCCCACCTCCACCCACAACTCGGCCGATGTAAAGAACAACTTTTCTTAATCAACTTTGACCAACGTTTGAATCAATGATGATCTAATTTTTCGTTGTTTAACTGGTTTGTTGGATTAAACAAGTGACAGATGGAGACATTTCTAGAAGTCTACGGCCAGATAGAGGATTGTAGCTATGTTAATACATGTAATTAGCATCATTCTAGGGACAGTACATGCTGTAGTCAAGTTTTTGTGATGGCCTCTGTTTAGGGAACACATGGCAGTGTTGTGGTCGTGGCAGCTGTTGGCTAAACATGGCATCCTGAATTGGAGATGGTGATGGGATAAGGCCTTGAAGATTATTTGGTTGATGTTTTGTGGACATCAGGCCATAAGCTGCTGAGAGCCCAACTGGAGAAACCAGAGGATGCTTCTGCCCAGGAATTTGCCAGATCTTATTGTCCTTCTGTTCCAATTTGTTATCCAATTTATTCTATCATGTTTCGGGAGATGCGCGGTGCTGACACAGTGAGACATTAATTCACTAAGCTTATCTCTTGTCTTTAATAACGTTTCTCTAGTTATCACCATGGTGATGAGGCATGTAGTACTCAGGAAACATTTTACCTCAGGCAAACCTAAAGTTAACTCTTCTGTCTTTAATAACGTTTCTAGAGTTATCACCATGGTGATGAGGCATGTAGTACTCAGGAAACATTTTACCTCAGGCAAACCTAAAGTTAACTCTTCTGTCTTTAAGTTAACTCTTCAATCCTTAAAATAACTCCAGAGTTAAAGACAGGTTGTTAAATAACTGCATGTGAAAATAACTACAGAGGAGGTAACTTAAGGAATAAAGAGATAAGATAACTCTCTCACTGTGTGGAGGTAAGTTTTCTCTTGCCTTATCATCTCCAGCATGATCTTAGTGAATTGAGGCCCTTGTCTACCAGCTGTTGCCCAGTTACACCAGAGATCTGCCTCATCCATTGCTGTCCACCATATTCCATTGCATCTTGTTTGTGACATTAGTACCTGTTGGTTTTTAGATGAAGACTGATAGTATGCGGTGTTGTGTGGGGTGTTGTGAAGACTAATGGTACGCAGTGTTGTGTAGGAGTATTATGTCAAAGAGCGCTCAGCCAGTGACATCAACCAGCTTGGGCTGTTCCTTGACACCGAATGTGACCATAATCCTGTTTTCACCACCGTGTGTTGTGCTGCATTTTATCCTTTGGCCTCGTGAACATTATCAGTGTAGCTATTCCTTAAATATTCCAGCTTTTGATAAGAGTATAGTTAGTCTGGATGGTAAATGACTGTGTAGCGTATGTGGAATGGAGTAATAGAAACAGATGGAAACTGGTTTGACCCTTTTTTAGGCCTCTTTTCCACGGACTGTTGATGGGCAGTGAAATGCCTCTCAGACTCTCACAACTGCTCACTGCTGCCTGGTAACTGCTTGCTGAGCACACAGTTCAACAGTCCGTGGAAAAGAGGCCTTACAGGCATTTGCATTGTCTTCTGTACTGTGTTGTGTTGTTATGGTGGGAAATCCAGCGACTTGCTGACAGCCAGCGTCCTGCTCATCATACAGCTTGTAAATTGGGTGTAATTCATGGTCCAGTCCTATGAAGCCTCATGACCTGCGTGTAGCCCTCTTATGGTGGTGGTCCCAGCAGACCCCGACAAAGGCTGAGTTTCCTTGCTCTTTCAGTGCCTATTTCTAGCTGTAGTAATGTTAGCACATCCCAATAATATACTACATCGCTTGCCTTTGAGGTCATCTGACAGGAGGACTCTCTGCCCCTTTTACCCTTTCTATGCCAGGGGCTGCTAGAGAATGCAGACAGGGTCACACAGAAGATCACATAGATAGTTAAATGTCATTTTTAAGGTGAATTATCCTTTTCATCCATCCATTGGGAACCTTCTGGCTATAATGTGTTCTAGAATTGCTGGCGAGAGGTAGAATGTAAGCTCAGTCTGTTATGTCTTCTGTTCAGTATATGTCATTAGCATACTTGTTTCTATGTAGAGGTAAGGATGTAATGCGGATTGCTGGTTTTAGGACACTATCCACTATGTTGACTTGAGGTGGCATTTTAAAGTTTACAGGCCATGATGGAACTGGTGGATGGGCTCAAATACATTAATCAACTTCATTAATAAAGCATTAATTTTTGTAGTAAGACTGTTTGACTGTTTTTGGTCTTTTTAAGCCCCTGTGGTTGGCTATCTGGGTATTTTGTCTTAAAGGACACCTGAACTGAGAGGGATATGGAAGCTGAAAATGTATTTCCTTTTAGGCCTCATTCACACCTAAAAATGAAAACGCAAGCGTTTTGCGTTTTTGTGCGCTTTTTCCCCCTCCTCCCGGCGTTCCACTGTGCACTGTGTTTCTGGTAAAAGCGCTTTTCCAGAGCGGTTTTATAATTCGCTCCTTGACATAAGTCAGGAAGTGAACTCTTACTCGTAAAAGAATAAATACAATGTATTTATTCTTAAAAATGCTCACGCAATTACTGCACAAAGAGATTTTGTGAGCATTTGCATTTTTCCTATACCTACCATTGAGGCAAAATTGTCCCAAAATTGGTCCAGGCAGCGCTTTGCTGAACGCACAGCTCACAAACCGCGCTGATATGACCCTTCTCATAGAGATTCATTGCACAAGTGATTTGTGGGCGATTTTAAAAATCATCTGCTCTTGAAAAAAGGCCGAAAATGCCCTTAGGCCCCTTTTACACTTGGGCACTTTTTGTGTTGCATTACCCTTTCTGCACGCAGGGTAACACAACCGCAAAGAAAGTGCATTGGGTCAAGTACATTAACCACGTCGTGGTGCGCCGGAGGCTTCTGATTCCCTGTCGCAAAGTGAACGGTGCGTAAACGTACTGCTTCCGCGGGGATTGAATGAAAGTCAAAGAGCAACGCAAAAATTTTAAATGTGTGATCCTTCATATCACGCTTATGCTGGGTACACACTATGAGATTTTATGGTCGATTTACTGTCAGATCGATTATTTCCAACATGTCCGATCTGATTTCAGATCGATTTCCGTTAACTTTAATAGTTATTTACATAGTTATTTTGGTTGAAAAAAGACATACGTCCATCGAGTTTAACCAGTATAGGAAATTGATCAGAAAGCAAATCGGACATGTTGGAAATAATCGATCTGACTGTAATTCGGCCGTAAAATCTCATAGTGTGTGCCTAGCTAATGCTAGGCACACACTATGAGATTTTACGGCCAGGTGTCCTTTAAAAGTGACCACGCCTGTACTAATTTGGTCAAATGTGATCACCGTACTTGGAATGCCTAATTATTGAAATTATCACTCAACATTGAAGAACGAATTCAGTCGCTGAAACCTGGTTGCAACCAGGGCTGTAGAGTCGGGACACAAATCTTCCGACTCCGACTCCTCAGTTTATGAAACTCCGACTCCAGGTACCCAAAATGGCTCCGACTCCTCGACTCCGACTCCTTAGCCTAATACTTAACAGGGCTGTGGATTTTGTACAAAAATCATCCGAGTTCCGACTCCTCAGTTTATGAAATTAACGACTCCAACTCCGGGTGCCCAAAATTGCTCTGACTCAGACTCCTCGACTCCAACTCCGACTCCACAGCCCTGGTTGCAACTGGTGGAAAATATCATCGGTTGTGAGTATGCTCGTGTCATTAAACAGTTGATTGCAAAAACCCCCCAAAAACATCAAACATTTGATCAGTTGGGATATCAGATTACTAAGTAGATTGCTCCCCATACATAGACTGATATGTAATGACTTCTCGCCAAATGACCAATCGTTAAACTATTGACATTTGTTAGGTTTAACGATAAGTAATTTGCGGCTAATGGGCAGCACTGGTGGTTGTTTGTCATTGGCTGGAGAAGTCTAGTACTTTTTTAAAATCTATCCAATGGCTGTCGGTCTTATCAAACGTTTGTGAGCGAAGAATAAATCTGCCATTAGCGCAACATTCCCAGCGTGTGTGCAAGTGGAACAGAGGCGTCACCCTCTTATATGTTAATTTTATATTCTTCTTTAATTGATGTTTTGTCAAACAAAGATGGAGGATAAGGGACTATTGATGGCGGAGCAATTGTTCATCCCGTAATCGTTTGACTACTGTGGCTAGCTAAATACTCATCTTTATTAGGGCTCTAAACCCCCAAATACTGATTGCTTAGTATATATTTTGATCCTGGAAAAAGATGGTATTTGAAAAATCCAACCCTTATTACCTATAATGTTGTTTTTCTGCACATATCCAGTATAGAGCAGAGCTAAATAAACAGAATGAATCATCGGTGGAAGCCGAGAATGTGTTGTTTCAGCGTCTAATTGCAGATTCTGTTCCAGATGATCTGTTTATGGGAGCGATCGGGTGGCTCGCGTTATTCTTGTTGTCGGTCTTTTGTCACCGCATTGTTGTGTTTGTTTTTTACACACCGTTTAGTTTTCCTCTTTTAATGGTTTATTTTCAGAGCTGCCTCTTTGTTGGTACAGAGTGTATTTTTTCTCCTCGCCTTGTATTTGCACCCGTGTTCTGGAAGCTGAATCTCCGCCCAGAATATTGGCTGGTTTTTCCTCCGTTCTTTCTGTTTGCTGTGACAGAGGAAGTCAATCTTCTGTATGTGTGGTTAGTGAGAGATCTCTCATCAGGGAGAGCTCATCTGTGTGTGCTGAGATTCATTATCCCCCTCCCTGGAGACCGGCACATCTCACGAATGTTCAGGGTGCGCTGTGTGCGCCGAGCGGCAGGCAGTCATATAGTCTCCAGGCTGGCGGTATACGCATTGCAGATCTCCCAATGATAGATCTCTAGGCCTCTGCCTGAAGGACTCAGATCACACATAGCGCCCAGAAACCCTTCCTTTTGTTTCATATGTAATAAATGTGTAGCCATGGTGCTTTGCATCGTTACTATGCTGCCTGCCAGACGTCAGTTATATAGCAAACCTGCCATCTGTCCAACCATTATAAACACAATCTGGGCACACATGGGTCAGTAATGGTCAGATATGTCAAGAGATCGATCCCTCTCTGTTCAGAAATCGATCAGGTAGTTATTGATCCTCTGCCATACGTTCAGCATTAGATTTCAGCACAAGTCTAATGCTGGGCATACACGGGTCGATCCGGAGGCCGATTAGCGCCGGATCGACCCCAGCCGAGTCCCCGCGGTTCGATTGCCGCTCATCCACCCCGGCGCTTCCTTATCACCGCTCGGTTCCCTGCCATTGTCCGCCGGCGAGAATCGAGCAGGCGCGGGTCGAGCAGCATGATCGGGCCAGCTGAATATTATCAGCTGGCCAGATCAGCTGGTCCATACACGGTACAGAAACGTACCTTGTATCCCCAGCATAAGGATTGGGGCCCATTAGAAATCACAAATCGAAATCGCTTGAAAGGACAACTGAAGTGAAAGGGATATGGAGGCTGCCATATTAATTTCCGTTTAAACAATACTGGTTGCCTGGCTGTACAGCTGATCTGTTTGGCTGCAGTAGTGTCTGAATCACACACTTGAAACAAGTATGCATATAATCCACTCTGACTTCAGTCGGAGCCCTTGATCTGCTGTATGCTTGTTCAGGGCCTATGGCGAAAAGTATTAGAGGCAGAGAATCAGCAGGACTCCAGGTAACTGGTATTTATAAATACGGTATACCGTCCTCCATGTTCCTCTCACTTAAGGTGTGGTTTAGGCGCTTTTGTAGCAATTTTTGTAGCATTTTACAGAGTGATTTCTGTTGATTTTGAAGAGTTTTGGAATGTAGTGATTTGTGCTGAGATTACCATTATCGCAAGGCTTCATGGGTACATCAGGTGGTTCTGGGCAGTAAAATCGCTGCATAGTTGCGCTGTGCAGAGTTTGAAAAGCGATGTTGCATCAGTCTTGTTCTGTATTGAAGTGCAAATGCTCCAAAAATGTTGCCGGACTCGCGATGGCGATTTTGGGAAACGCCTCATTGACCTCTCCTTTATTGACTTTCATTAACCTTGCGCTTTTGGGATCAGCGGATATTCCATAATACTGCTGAAAGCGCTCTAGTGGGCCCCGGGCCTAATCGAGAATCGATTGGACTGCTGACGTTGCACTACTGAATTCAGCGCAAAGCTCTGCGGCCATTAAGCCCAATCTACACCAGTGTTCTCCCCAGAAATTATTTCCAGCCGGGTGGCATGAAAAAGCAGCCGGGTGGAACGAGATGAGAGAATGCAGGGCCGGTGCTTCTGTGCGCAACTCTGCTTACAGCATAAGAGGAGGTGAGCCAATAACAGCCGGGTGCTCACCAAAACTAGCCGGGTGGAGCACCCAGCTAAAAGAGCCCGGGGAGAACACTGAACACAATAAGATTCTTTGTGCGATTCGATTACGATTCTATTAATGATCCGATTAAATCCGACATGTCCGATTGGGATGGGATTTGATTCGATTCGCCATTGCAAAACAATGGCAAATCGAATTGAATCGAATCCCGATCGGACAAGTCTGATTTAATTGGATCGTAAATAGAATCGTAATCGAATCGCACAAAGAATCGTATCATGTAGATGGGGCTTTAGAGGTGGTCAGTGAGATGCTAATAGGTCTGACTTGCATGTTAATTCAATGCAAATTGTATGCAGGTTCCTAACAAAAGAACAGAACTTTTTAATGAATTGGATTACCATAATTAACACAACAACGTGTATTCAATTTATCTCCCATGGAGTTGCATGTAATTGCACCGGAATGGCACTTGTGGTTGGCAGCCACGACAATTGAGCAGTTCAGCCACCCGTGGAATAGAGGCCTAATAAGGTACCTCTGTGGCCTGCAGAATGGCGTGGAACGCTGATAGGGCAGGAAATCCGTCTCAGGTGATGTAATCTTAACCCTAACCTTAGTTTATGATGGCTATGTGAGTGATTGGTTTGCTTTTAATTATTCCAGTGAGCAGTTCAGCCACTTGTGGAAAAGAGGCCTAATGAGGTACCTCTGTGGTCTGCAGAATAGGGTGGTACACCAGGAAATCTGTCTCTCTGGTTTGATACAGTAGGTGTCGGCGTCATGAGTGTATCACCAGGCAGGAGGTGTATCTTAACCCTAACCTTAGTTTATGATGGCTATGTGAGTGATTGGTTTGCTTTTAATTATTCCAGTGTGCCGTTTGCATCTTTGAGAATGCCTGATAGAACAGTCTGTTGAGGCAAGAAGGTGCGTGTATAAATCTATGTATAATGAATCTATAATCTAATTGGAGGCAGCACAGACACTGTGAGCTTCATAGTTTGGTGAATGAGGCGCAGTGTGCTGTATGTCTCATCACACAGGCATAATCTCCCATTATTCTAATTACAATGACACTGGCATTTTGATTGGATGTTTTGGCTGGAGTCTCAGATGTGTAGAGTAACGAGGTCTCTGGTGAGAGGGGAACTCGTCAGATGAAGCTTTGTAAACGCATAATGGGGCCGATTCAATGAACAACTATCTGTCGATTGAGCTTACTGTATTAGAGATGTGTACTGCATATAGGGGCAGTCGGTGAGTCGCTGATAATTGCAACTTGATGCAAATCTATGCAGCTTGGAATCTGATCAATTGAACGTTTGAGGATGATTTCCAAGCTGAGCAAATTTGCATAAAAGGACACCATCGCTATGGTGGGAGGGCTGACGGAGCGGCGTGGTTGTGACGTCACGCGGTGGGCATGGTGAGAACAAGTACAGTATTTCTGGTACATGGCAAGGAAGTGAGCAGCGTTACTTAAAGAGACTCTGAAGTCTCTAAAAAAACGTTTTTTATTTCATAAATCTGTTTAATACTTTATCCCTAACTAAGCCGCCGCATCCCCGCCGCAGTACACTATCTAAATTCCCCCCCCCCCCCCCCAAACTCCCCGGGGGGCAATCTGGGCAGCGCTTCCGTGTGAGGCAGAGCTATGAGCTGCAGCTCTGCCTCTCAGCGCATCTGTCAGTGGCGGATCTCCGCCTCTCCCCCGCCCCTCTCAGTCTTCCTTTGCTGAGAGGGGCGGGGGAGAGGCGGAGATCTGCCGCTGACAGACACGCTGAGAGGCAGAGCTGCGGCCCATAGCTCTGCCTCACACGGAAGCGCTTAGGGCAGCAAAATCCACGACCAAGAAAGTCGTGGATTTTGCGGGGGGGAGGTCGGGGGTAGTTTGGGGGGGATTTAGATAGCGTACTGCGGCGGGGAAGCGGCGGTTTAGTTAGGGATAAAGTTCTAAACATATTTATTAAATAAACTTTTTTTTAGAGACTTCAGAGTCTCTTTAAAACAGATAGTGCCTACCTGCAAGAGAGTGCAAGCCACACTTGTGGGATATAGTACACAATGAGCATACACATGACCTGTCTACCACTGGAGGATGTTGGTTTCCTGTAACAGCTTGCATGCAACTTGTTCAGTACTCGTCCCTCCCACTGCGGAGAAGTCATCCTCGATGGGAGGGGACCTAACACTAACTAAATCCTAACCTATGCATAGCCTGGGTGCGCCACCAAGTAAAATTGAAAATTGTGCAAAGGTGGAATCAGCGCGTCACCAGGCTGCCTCCGAAATGACAGGTCATGTGAATGCTAGGTGTGTATTTTACCTCACAAGTGGGGCTTGCACTCTCTTGCAGGTAGGCACTTATCTGTTTCCTTGCCATGCTAATTTAATTCATTTTTGGTCAGCTGCTCCCACTTAGCAGCCTTGCTTTTGGTGTATATGCAGAGCTTCTGTTTGGGTTCGAGGTGCGTTTGCAGTTTCTGGGGGGGCTCAGCGCACCTCTGATTGGAGGTGCCCATGCGTGTGACCATACTTTTTGAAGACTCTGGTACTGACCTGAAGACCTGTGAAAAGCATTGTCCTTTTAATTATGCCAAATAAACCGTATCCCCTTATACCTACCCTGGTTTTTGGGGTTTCATCTGGGGCAGTAATGATACCTCCCTACACCCCCCCCCCCCCCACACACACACACACACACACACACACATACACACCATTTTGTTTGCTACACAACCTATTTTTGGGTGACTCCACCTCCAATTCTCTCAGCTGGCGATTGGCCGAATTGATCCAGTCAGCTGATTGCTGGCCGAGACATCAGGGCCCGCTGTACACACGTTAGATTTTCAGCAGAGGCGAGTGTTATCAGCTGGCGTGCATAGCAAGCTTTTACAATGGGAAAAAAAAACCTTATACAGCAAGTAAGCAGATTCACACTGGGCAGATGGATGTCTATAAATCAGTGATGGCTAACCTTGGCACACCAGCTGTGGTGGAACTACAAGTCCCATGAGGCATTGCAATACTCTGACAGCTCTAAGCATAACTGGGGGAGGCAGAGGCATGATGGGATTTGTAGTTTTGTCACAGCTGGAGTGCCAAGGTTAGCCATCACTGCTATAGATTGTACCTTCGGTAAATTGTTGTTGTGAATAGGCCTCATATCTAATCAGCATGCAGTATATGAATTGTCACACCTGTGCAATAGATACACACGATATCTGTCAGGATTTGTTGTACTATTTGGCTGCCTCTGCTGTATGTATGTGTGGCCCAGTATTCTCCCCGGAAATTTTCTCCAGCCGAGGGGCATGAAAAATAGCCAGGTGGGGCACGACAGGAAAATGCAGTCCTGGCACTTCTCTGCTTAAAGCATAGGAGGCAGATGAGGAGGTGAGCTGATAACAGCCGGGTGGCCACCAAATTTAGCCGGGTGGAGCACCCAGCTAAAAGAGCTCTGGAGAACACTGGTGGCCAATGCACTGTAACCATTATGTGAGAGATTCCATAGTACTGTTTCTGTAAGGGCTGTGGAGTCTACAAGAATCCTCCGACGACTCTTTTTCTAAAACCTCCGACTCCAGGTACCCAAAATGGCTCCGACTCCACAGCCCTGGTTTCTGTGAATATTATACAGTTAGATGATGATGATTACTGCTTAGCAGCATAGGCTGTCCCTATGCCTGGCGTATAGCTATATATACAGGATGTTTGCTACATCTCTTCAGCTCTCTCTGCGGGGAGTCGCTGTTACTTGCAGAGCATGTTGCATTTTCCTCCGGTAATCAGAGGCCGGTGACACCGCAGCCGCCACTGCTATGTATTTTCTGTATTGTTAACGTTTTACTCCTGCATTTAAACTGCTTGGAAAATGGAAAATGGAAGCTGTTATGGCAGCGAGTCAAGTGCTGAAATTAGAATGTTGACTCTCTGTATGATTGTTTGTGTGCTCGTGCTTTCCCATCATGCCTTGCGGTGCTCTTGAAGTGTACCTACGTCACCATGCTGGCTCTATTAGTTCCTGAGTGTTGCTATATGTACTGTCATTTACAGCTCAACAGCTCCATTGCATCAACCCTGCTAAGTGAAATGATGTAAAATAAAGCAAGAAGCAGAAGTGTCCTCCATGCCTCCCTTATTTGCAGTTGTGTAACTCTAAAGCACACCTGTGAGAGAGATATGGAGACTGCCATATTTATTTCCTTTTAAAGGATACCCGAGGTGACATGTGACATGATGAGATAGACGTGTGTATGTACAGTGCCAAGCACACAAATAACTGTGCTGTGTTCCTTTTTTTCTTTCTCTGCCTGAAAGAGTTAAATATCAGGTATGTAAATGGCTGACTCAGTCCTGACTCAGACAGGAAGTGACTACAGTGTGACCCTCGCTGATGAGAAGAGCGCAAGCAGTGCAGCACTAAGCTTTATAGATGCAGGCAACTGCAGCCACATGTATTCTACAACATCCAGACAGCGCTCATCGTCTGGCAGATCAGTGGCTGAACTCAGCGACCAGCCATCCCTGTGAATGTTTTCGACTTTTTGTCTCTATGATGTCCCATTCCTAAGATATTCCAACTTCCTATAGATTTGCTTGCAGAGAGTTGTTTATGTCTAACGATCGAGATGTTACAGAGCTGAAGTGAAGTTAGTTGTGTGTTTTTGCGCGTTGCCAGATAAAATCCACAGCCAGGTAGTTGGAAAATCAAAGGAATGACGTTTACTTTGTCTCTGAAGTTTATGTAGCTAATAATGCGTCATAAGAGAACATACATACATGTACATACATGTGAGGTTGGTGTGGCTGTGTAAAATGTAAAGCTATAGGCTTGCTATACACCAGCGGTTCTGGATGCTTGCTTGGCTTACCAAGGGTGAAAAGGGATCATTTGCATATTCAGTAGTAGTGCATTGTGGGTAACCACCAATGTTCACTTATAGCTGAATTATTGCAGATTTCCTTCTGTTAAAAAGGCAAATACACCAAGCTTTGCTTTTTTTAAATAGGAGGGCTTTTTGGTCCCTTTTATCCCCCTATACATTCTTAGTAGTTTGGGTCACCCTGAGCTGCTTGGTTACTCTGTTATAAGAGAACATACAAATGCTTTTAAATTTTTTTAAAAAAAGGCAAATTTTATTATTTGTGGAACAATATAACAACGCAGGTCCAACGTGGCCCACAGGAACAAAACAAAGGCTATACACATGCCTTCAGACAGCCAGAGCTCAGCTTGTAAACTGCATTGTGCTGCAGCACGGCGCATACTTTGCTCTAATCCTGAAGGGCTTAAAGTAGGTTAATTTACAGCAGCCGCCTTATTATTCCAAGATGTGTGAGCGCTTTTTCTTCCGGCCGGCTCATTTTTTACAGCAACTTCAAAGTGGCTTCAAAGCAAAGCTGCTGTTATTGCCGTGTGCGTTTCGGCGTGTTTATGTACATGTCTTGTGTTCTGTATATTAACCGCTTCTGAACCACGCTGACTGAAATCTACGCTGTGTTTGGGACCGGTTATCCCTGCCAGGGCGTAGATTTCAATCTCTGCACCACCCACTCCCACTGATCCCCCGCTGCTGCAGCCCACAGCACAATCACAATCCCTCACAGTATTTACAGCTCACGGAGCTCTGCTGTCATAGCGTCGGCAGAGCGAGTGGGCTTCAGCGACAGGAGGGTGGCAAAACCGGTGGGTATGTGCGGCGTGACTTCGGTAAGCCCCGTTTTTGGTACCAGCAGCCTCTGGTCCTTAAAGTGGATCTGAGATAAACTTTTACTCATTGCATAATTGCCACCCTTACATATAGTTTATAGGACATTCCTCAAGCCAAATCCTTTTTTTTTTTTTTTTAATACCCTAATTCCCTATAAACTAAACAAGCCTCGCCCACAGCTCCTCCAGCACCTAGGCATTCTGAGTCCCATGTTGCAAGTGCTCATGGGGGATCAGTCTGTGGAGGAGGAGTCGTTACCAGCCAGATATTTTAAAGGAGAGGGGGAGGAGAGGGGAGTGGTGTTTTTAAAGGCGGAGGGGTGGAGATGCAGAGCAGCTTACCTGTGTGTAATGATAACAAACAGAACATGGCGGCTCTAATTGTATCACAGGAATAAATAAACATAAACTGTTGGTCTGTTTGCAGCTAGATTTGCTGTGTAACCCATCTAGATAAGATATATAGACAAGTTACTTGTTACGGTTTTTCATCTCAGATCAGCTTTAAGGGGCCCGGAGACTGCTGGTACTCACGTGGTTACGGTGCCCATTAATGGTACAATATTTTTCCTCAGATGCAATCATTTGATCTGTACAGAAAACCACAGCATGAGGAGAAAATTGACGTGAAACAATTCTGTGGTCTGTTGGGGTACAGAATTTTGTCAACCAGAATGTTGGATTTTACAATTGGATCATAAAGCGGAATATAACCCTGCATTTCAGCTTTGCTCTAAAACATTATTTACATCATATTATATGCAATTAGCATTTTTTTTTTTTTTTTTTTTTACTAGACCAGCATTGGAAGGGTTACACACAGAGCTTTCGAGTTCCTTGGATAGAATTGCTGCCACATCTGAAGTTTAGATAGATACATTTAACTAAATAGAATGTAACAAGTGAGGAATGTTGCACACTCTTTGGCTGTCCTCCAGCTCCTGCACAGTCAGAGAGAGTGAGTCATTCCAGATTTGTTACATTTTGTTTACTTAAATGTATCTATCTAAACTTCTGCTGCAGGGAGCAGTTCTCTCCACGGAACTTTAAAGCTCTGTGTGTAACCCTTCCAATGCTGGTCTAGTAAAAAAAAATGCTGGTTGCATATACAGTAATATGCTGTAAATAATGTTTTAGAGCAAAGTTTAAATGCTGGTGTATTCACAGCCTGTGCTGGTAGCTCTGCCGAAGGCTCCAGCCATGGCTGCTCAGCTGTAATATCCGCAGCCTGTGCTGGTAGCTCTGCAGAGGGCTCCAGCCATGGCTGTACAGCTGGTGTATTGGTAGCCTGTGCTGGTAGCTCTGCAGAGGGCTCCAGCCATGGCTGTACAGCTGGTGTATTGGTAGCCTGTGCTGGTAGCTCTGCAGACGGCTCCAGCCATGGCTGCACAGCTGTTGTATCTGCAGCCTGTGCTGGTAGCTCTGCAGAGGGCTCCAGCCATGGCTGTACAGCTGGTGTATTGGCAGCCTGTGTTGGTGGCTCTGCAGACGGCTCCAGCCATGGCTGCACAGCTGTTGTTTCCGCAGCCTGTGCTGGTAGCTGTGCAGAGGGCTCCAGCCATGGCTGTACAGCTGGTGTATTGGTAGCCTGTGCTGGTATCTGCAGAGGGCTCCAGCCATGGCTGTACAGCTGGTGTATTGGCAGCCTGTGCTGGTAGCTCTGCAGACGGCTCCAGCCATGGCTGCACAGCTGTTGTATCCGCAGCCTGTGCTGGTAGCTCTGCAGAGGGCTCCAGCCATGGCTGTACAGCTGGTGTATTGGTAGCCTGTGCTGGTAGCTCTGCAGAAGGCTCCAGCCATGACTGTACAGCTGGTGTATTCACAGCCTGCGCTGGTAGCTCTGCAGAAGGCTCCAGACATAACTGTACAGCTGGTGTATTCACAGCCTGTGCTGGTAGCTCTGCAGAAGGTTTCAGCCATGGCTGCTCAGCTGGTGTATTGGCAGCCTGTGCTGGTAGCTCTGCAGACGGCTCCAGCCATGGCTGCACAGCTGTTGTATCCGCAGCCTGTGCTGGTAGGTCTGCAGAGGGCTCCAGCCATGGCTGTACAGCTGGTGTATTGACAGTCTGTGCTGGTAGCTCTGCAGAGGGCTCCAGCCATGGCTGTACATCTGGTGTATTCACAGCCTGTGCTGGTAGCTCTACAGATGGCTCCTCCATGGCTGCTCAGCTGTTGTATCCGCAGCCTGTGCTGGTAGCTCTGCAGAGGCCTCCAGCCATGGCTGTACAGCTGGTGTATTGGTAGCCCTGCAGAAGGCTCCAGCCATGGCTGTACAGCTGGTGTATTGGTAGCCCTGCAGAAGGCTCCAGCCATGGCTGTTCAGCTGGTGTATCTGCAGCCTGTGCTGGTAGCTCTTCAGAAGCCTCCAGCCCTTGCTGCTCAGCTGATGTATTCACAGCCTGTGCTGGTAGGTCTGCAGAAGGCTCCAGCCATGGCTGTTCAGCTGGTGTATTGGCACCATCGTTGTTCAGCTGGTGCTGGGGTGTAGGCACCTATACCTGGCTATCTATCAGGGCTGTGGAGTCGGTCCAAAAATCCACCGACTCCGACTCCTCAGTTTAGGATTCCACTGACTCCGACTCTCCGACTCCTCTAATTTGCATATTACAATTTTGTTGATTAAAAGTATGTAACATGAAATTCGTCTCTTAACTGCCAACGCTTAGGAATTTTACAAGACAACTGAAGTGAGAAGGATATGTAGACTACTATATTTATTCCCTTTAGACTAAAACTAGTCCTTGGTAAGAGTACTTGTACAAGGTACAAACCGGAACAAATAACATCTATCAGGCCCTAGGCAATGTAAGTGTGGGTACATGTAAGAATGATGTGCAGGTACTCTGCAGGGAAATGAGGAGATTGTAAACAGACAACACCTCTGTGTTCAATGTGCACAGCATTCTCAGTGGATTCCCTGCAGCTCTGTGGGGAGTGCATATGTAGAGTATAGTACTACTGTGTAACAAAGTAAACCTGAGACAGATGAAATTAAAGCCCTATACACACCTGGGGCCTCCTCCAGCCGCCCCCAGGACAACCAGCCCCCCGCCGCCCCCCTCCACCACCCGGACCCTCCGCCACGAGCCCAGGCACCCGAGCCAGTCGGGCGTAGTGCGCATGCACACACTCCGCCGCCAGGAGCACACTACACCCGCGCAGCACTATTGCGCAGGTGCAGAATGTTCCCGGCTGCGGGAGCGGAACGCGGCAAGACAGCGCCGACCGGCTGAATCACCAGGACTCCCAGCAGAAGACCCGGGCGGCGGAGGACAGCGAGGGACTGACCAGCCTGAAGGGGGCCGGAGGAAGCCCCAGGCACGTACAAAACCCCACTTTTCATCCGTCTCAGTTACCCTTTAATTTGTAGTCACCAAACCAAATTTTAACATATCAAATTATTTGATTTCATCAGCAAAGGGAGTGCATACATTTGCATAAATCAGCATCAATGCAGAACTATTTCCATCTCGTTGACCATCTCTATTAGTGACACGGCTACACATCAGGCTTTATTCTTACAGCATAGATGTTATTTAGTATATATAAGAGATTCCTGTGTACACATCATATATACAGTCACAATCAGATATGTATATCTGATCTTAAAAATACGGGGACTGCTTTATTGAAGCAGCACAAGTAACTAATTTTGATTGGTTTATTTCATTTTTGTGGGCTAAGCACAGCTATTACTGTATATATCAGGGCTGTGGAGTCGGAGTCGTGGAGTCGGGCAATTTTGGGTGCCTGGAGTCGGAGTCTGAGTCGGGAAAAAATGCACCGACTCCGACTCCTAATGAATTTGTAACTGTAATTAAAATAGAAAATATGATAAAATGTTCTATTTCTCAGATAATAGTCATTAAAAATAATGTATATATACAGTAATAGCTGTGCTTTTGTGCTTCACAAAAATCAAATAAACCAATCAAAATGACTTACTTGAGCTGCTTCAATAAAGCAGTCCCCGTATTTTTAAGGTCAGATATACATATCTGATTGTGACTGTATATATGATGTGTACACAGGAATCTCTTATATATACTAAATAACATCTATGCTGTAAGAATAAAGACTGATGTGTAGCTATGTCACTAATAGAGATGGTCAACGAGATGGAAATAATTCTGCATTGATGCTGATTTATGCAAATGTATGCACTCCCTTTGCTGATTAAATAAAATAATTTGATATGTTATTAAAATTTGGTTTGGTGACTACAAAAAATAAAGGGTAACTGAGACGGATGAAAAGTAAAGTTTTATACATACCTGGGGCTTCCTCCAGCCCCCTTCAGACTAATCAGTCCCTCGCTGCCCTCCACCACCCGGATCTTCTGCTATGAGTCCTGGTAATTCAGCCAGTCAGCGCTGTCCGGCCGCATGCCGCTCCCACAGCCAGGAACATTCTGCACCTACACAATAGTGCTGCACAGGTGTAGTATGCTCCTGGCGGCGGAGTGTGTGCATGCGCACTACGCCTGACTGGCTCAAGTACCTGGACTCAAAGCAGAAGATCCAGGTGGTGGAGGAGGACAACGAGGGACTGATTGTCCTGAAGGCGGCTGGAGGAAGCCCCAGGTATGTATAAAACTTTAATTTCATCTGTCTCAGGTTTACTTTGTTACACAGTAGTACTATACTCTACATATGCACTCCCCACAGAGCCACAGGGAATCCACTGAGAATGCTGTGCACATTGAACACAGAGGTGTTGTCTGTCACCCATAAACCTTGTTCAGATTGTGCATGAAGAACGTGTAATAGAGGAAGAATCTCCTCATTCCCCTGCAGAGTACCTGCACATCATTCTTACATGTACCCACACTTACATTGCCTAGGGCCTGATAGATGTTCTTTGTTCTGGTCTGTACCTTTTACAACTACTCTTACCAAGGACTAGTTTTAGTCTAAAGGGAATAAATATAGTAGTCTACATATCCTTCTCACTTCAGTTGTCTTGTAAAATTCCTAAGCGTTGGCAGTTAAGAGACGAATTTCATGTTACATACTTTTAATCAACAAAATTGTAATATGCAAATTAGAGGAGTCGGAGTCGTGGAGTCGGAGTCAGTGGAATCCTAAACTGAGGAGTCGGAGTCGGTGGATTTTTGGACCGACTCCACAGCCCTGGTATATATAGTGTATATATACATTATTTTTAATGACTATTATCTGAGAAATAGAACATTTTATCATATTTTCTATTTTAATTACAGTTATAAATTCATTAGGAGTCGGAGTCGGTGCATTTTTTCCCGACTCCGACTCCAGGCACCCAAAATTGCCAGACTCCACGACTCCGACTCCACGACTCCGACTCCACAGCCCTGCTATCTATACCGAGGCACCTATCCCTGGCTATCTATACCGAGGCACCTATCCCTGGCTATCTATACCGAGGCACCTATCCCTGGCTATCTATACTGAGGCACCTATCCCTGGCTATCTATACTGAGGCACCTATCCCTGGCTATCTATACTGAGGCACCTTTCCCTGGCTATCTATACCGAGGCACCTATCCCTGGCTATCTATACTGAGGCACCTATCATTGACTGTCTGTACTGAGGCACCTATCATTGGCTGTCTGTACTGAGGCACCTATCCCTGGCTACCTATATTAGGAGCACCTATTCCTGTCTACCTATACTGAGGCACCTATTTCTTGCTATCTGTACTGTGAGCATCTATGCCTGGCTACCTATACTGGGACACCTATTCCTGGCTATCTATTCTGAGGCACCTATGCCTGGCTACCTATACTGAGGCACCTATTCCTGCCTACCAATACTGAGGCACCTATGCCTGGCTACCTAGACAGAGGCACCTATGCCTGGCTACCTATACAGAGGCACCTATGCCTGGCTACCTATACAGAGGCACCTATGCCTGGCTACCTATACAGAGGCACCTATGCCTGGCTACCTATACAGAGGCACCTATGCCTGGCTACCTATACAGAGGCACCTATGCCTGGCTACCTATACAGAGGCACCTATGCCTGGCTACCTATACAGAGGCACCTATGCCTGGCTACCTATACAGAGGCACCTATGCCTGGCTACCTATACAGAGGCACCTATGCCTGGCTACCTATACAGAGGCACCTATGCCTGGCTACCTATACAGAGGCACCTATGCCTGGCTACCTATACAGAGGCACCTATGCCTGGCTACCTATACAGAGGCACCTATGCCTGGCTGCCTATACTGTAACTATCTTTTCCTGGCTACCAATACTGAGGCACCTATGCCTGGCAACCAATACTTAGGCACCTATGCCTGGCTACCTATACTGAGGCACCTATGCCTGGCTACCTATACTGAGGCACCTATGCCTGGCTACCAATACTGAGGCACCTATGCCTGGCTACCTATACTGTGAGCATCTATCTATTCCTGGCTACCAATATTGAGGCACCTATGCCTGGCTACCTATACTGAGGCACCTATGCCTGGCTACCTATGCTGATGCACCTATGCCTGTCTACCTATACTGTGAGCATCTATGCCTGGCTACCTATACTGGAGCCACCTATGCCTGGCTATTTATTGTAGGTTGGGAGCCCGGGGTCAAATTCCGCATCGGGGTCCCGAGGTTTGTACACTCTGCTGGTGTATTGGCAGCCTGTACTGGTAGCTCTGCAGAAGGCTACATCCATGGCTGCTCAGCTGGTGTATTCACAGCCTGTGCTGGTAGCTCTGCAGCGGGCTCCAGCCCTCGCTGCTCAGCTGATGTATTCACAGCCTGTGCTGGTAGCTCTGCAGCGGGCTCCAGCCCTCGCTGTTCAGCTGATGTATTCACAGCCTGTGCTGGTAGCTCTGCAGCGGGCTCCAGCCCTCGCTGTTCAGCTGATGTATTCACAGCCTGTGCTGGTAGCTCTGCAGCGGGCTCCAGCCCTCGCTGTTCAGCTGATGTATTCACAGCCTGTGCTGGTAGCTCTGCAGAGGGCTCCAGCCATGACTGTACAGCTGATGTATTCACAGCCCGCAGCATTGTGCTGGTGTAAGCGATCTGCTTCATTGCATTTCTCTCACTGGGATTGATTGCTGGTGTAAGAGACACGCAGCTATATGAGGAGTGCTGTTTCAGCCCAGTCATTCTTCTCTCCAGCCTGGGCGCCTCCACCTCGCTGCCTCTTTTCACATTGGCCTCCAGTCTGTGATTTTAGAAGGCTTTAGGCCATTATGAGTCTTTATCTGTCCATCTCTGTCTGGTATGACTGCTCTGGTTACTGCAGACCTCTCCACAAACACAGCTCTGTATTGCTTTATCTCAGGCCGAGGGTGATGGACGAGCTCGCTGCAATGTTATGGCCATTTCCACTGCACAAATCATGTCCACTTGTTTGATGTCTTGGGAAGTATAAATTCTCATGGTAAGCCCCGCTGTACTCTTCTGTGCTCAGAGAAATCCCTTTATTCCTTAACAGTCAAGGAATGGGGATGGCACAGATTTCAGTGTGGCCATTCCAGAGCATGTTAGATTATTATTATTTTTATATATGGGTGGACAAGTTCATATTAAAGAGAACCCGAGGTGTGTTTAAAGAATGTTATCTGCATACAGAGGCTTGATCTGCCTATACAGCCCAGCCTCTGTTGCTATCCCAAACCCCCCTAAGGTCCCCCTGCACTCTGCTATCCCTCATAAATCACAGCCATGCTGCTGACACACAGCTTGTCAGAGCTGGCTGTGTTTATCTCTCTAGTGTCAGTCTGCTGCTCTCCCCGCCTCCTGCAGAACTCCGGTCCCCGCCTGCATCCCTTCCCTCCCTGCTGATTGGAGGGAAGGGACGGGGGCAGGGACCCGGGCTATGCAGGAGGCGGGGGAGCAGCTGAGACTGACACTACAGATGTAAACACAGCCTCACAGCACGGCTGTGATTTATGAGGGATTGCAGAGTGCAGGGGGACCTTAGGGGGGTTTGGGATAGCAACAGAGGCTGGGCTGTATAGGCAGATCCAGCCTCTGTATGCAGATAACATTCTTCAAACCCACCTCGGGTTCTCTTTAAGGTGGCACTATGGCGAAAAATTTAAAAATTCAAAATATGTGCAAACCTATACAAATAAGAAGTACATTTTTTTTCCAGAGTAAAATGAGCCAAAAATTACTTTTCTCCTATGTTGCTGTCACTTACAGTAGGTAGTAGAAATCTGACAGAAGCCACAGGTTTTCGACTAGTCCATCTCTTCATGGGGGATTCTCAGGGATTTATTTATTTTCAGAAGCACTTAGTGAATGGCAGTTGCTCTGTCCAACTGCCACAAAACTGTGTAGCGAGCAGGGAAGCTGCGGAGGGAAGAGAAACTCCGACCAAGAATTGAACTTTATCCCAATCAGTAGCTGATACCCCCTTTTACATGAGAAATCTATTCCTTTTCACAAACGGACCATCAGGGGGCGCTGTATGACTGATATTGTGGTGAAACCCCTCCCACAAGAAACTCTGAGGACAGTTTCCTGTCTGTGAACCTTGCTGCATTGTAGGAAATAGCGGTTTGCAGCTGTTTCGAACTGCCAAAAAGCATGCAGCAGCTACATCACCTGCCAGCAGTAAAAATGTCGCTGTGTAATGTCAAAATGTAAATCAGGGATTTAAAATATTTTACAATGGGCAAACACTGACTAAATCATTTATACATAATTATTGTAAAAATGAAGCACTTTTTTTTTATTACATTATTTTCACTGGAGTTACTCTTTAACTCCTTTTTTAGGGATTGGCCCTGAATTCACTAAGATCCTTCTGGAGATAAGGCAAGAGAAAACTTGCCACCACACAGTGAGAGAGTTATCTTATCTCTTCATTCCTTAAGTTACCTCTTCTGTAGTTATTTTCACACACAGTTAATTAACAGCCTGTCTTTAACTTTAGAATTCTGGAGTTATTTTAAGGATTGAAAAGTAAAGGTAGCCATACACTGGTCCATTTGCCATCAGATAGAACCCTCTCTGATCGAATCTGATCAGAGAGGGATCGTATGGCTGCCTTTACTGCAAACAGATTGTGAATCGATTTCAGCCTGAAACCGTTCACAATCTGTGGTGGTGGTGGTGCTGCCGCCTCCGTCTCCCCCCCAACCCCCCCCCCCCCCCGCATAAATTACCTGCTCCGGCCGGCGCGACTCCCCAGGTCTCCGCTGTCTTCTTCTCCGCTCTGGTCTCCGGGTCCGGCATGCTTCACTTCTTCCTGTCTGGGGGAAGTTTAAACAGTAGAGCGCCCTCTACTGTTTAAACTTCCTGCCGGGACAGGAAGAAGTGAAGAAATGAAGCATGCCGGACCCGGAGACCACACCAGAGCGGAGAAGACAGCGGTGACCGGGGGTAGTCGCGCCGGCCGAAGCAGGTAATGTATTGCAGCTGTATTGCGTCGGTCGTCGGGCATTCGAACGCCGCTAGCGACGCGCTCCCTACCCGTGGGCGATCAACGGTAATTTCCCACAAGGAGCGATCGACGGGATCGATCTATTTCGGGACGAAATCGATCGAAATTTAGCGTGCAGCGTGAACGATGTGACAGCAGATTCGATCCCAGTGATCGAATCTGCTGTCGATCGGCGGAGAATCGGCCTAGTGTATGGCCAACTTTAACTTTAGAGATCTCACCTTAACTTAAAGACAGAAGAGTTAACGTTAGGTTTGCCTGAGGTAAAATGTTCCCTGAATACTACATGCCTTATCACCATGGTGATAACTATAGAAACGTTATTAAAGACAAGAGATAAGCTTAGTGAATTGAGGCCATTATCTTTACAGTATAAAGAATAAAAAGCCTTGCTGAGAATCCCCTATGAAGAGATGGACTAGTCCAAAACCCGTCGCTTCTGTCAGATTTCTACTAATTACTGTAAGTGACAGCACCATAGGAGAAAGGTAATTTATTGCTTTTAGTCTGGAAAAAAACATACTTCTTATTTGTATACTGTATATACTCGAGTATAAGTCTAGAAATTTAGGTCTGATTCACTTCATAAAAGTATAGGGGTCGACTTATACATGAGTCACATGCAACACTGAGCACACTGTGTGTACTAATTGTTACATTCCCATTTGCAGCAATTTACCCTGTGGTAAGTGGCACTCTCTTGATAAAGGAGCTGCTAAGAAAACACAGGTCTGAAAGTCCTGGCCACAACAATTAACAAGGAAAGGGGGGGGGGGGGGGGATACTGGGCTGCATAAAAGGGAATGAATAATTGCAGCAACTGGGGGGCCTGGAGGAGGTATTGGCTGCACTTAAGGGACAGGAGGGGGTAATGGCTGCAATACTGTATGCAGTGCAGTTATTAAACCCTCATGAAACCCAAGTGCATCCATTAAGTTTGCTGGGTAGACTTATACTTGAGTCAATAACAAATTCCAGCTTATAAGGTTGAATATTGGAGTCGACTTATACACGAGGTCGACTTGTATTCGAGTATACACGGTATGTTTGCACGTATTTTAAATTTTACAATGTTTTTGCCATAGTGCCCCTTTAACAGTCATGGAATGGGGATGGCACGGATTTCAGTGTGGCCATTCCAGAGACTGTTAGATTATTATTAATTTTTATTTATGGGTGGACAAGTTCATATTAAATTTAGGATCCAGTGTGTCCAGTCCAGTAGCCTGATTCATGGATGAATAACTAAAGAAAACCTCAACAGTCAGGTCCCAGGCACCATTTTTGTGGATACAAAGCAAGAAAGGTGGAAGTCGAGCACTCTGTGGAACTGCAGCAGGAGGACTCAGCTGTAATTAGCTATGCGCTATAAGGATGTGGGTCCCTTTAAGTGGCGTGCTCGGGCTGTGTAGCAGATAGCAGTCTTGTAGTGGGAGAGAGGTAAGGCAGAGCTGGCACTGTAATTAGGGTTGTTTATTGAAATGAGATAAAATCACTTAGTCAGCACACAGGCAGGTGCTACAGCGGGTTAAGTGGGCGCCAGGTCTGTTTCCCCCTGCGGACGTCCGTTTCGCACTAACAGCGCTTGTTCACCGCAATGGGGAGACAATTTTTTGGAACCTTAGCCATCCGGCCTGCTGGAATTTCTTCAGCCCTGCAAGAAATCCTGAAGTTGTATTAAATACAATCTTGATTATACGATCTTACCAAATCAATGTAATAGAAGAGCAAACTGAATGTATATACTTTAGTTAAAGGACAACTGACGTAAGAGGGATATGGAGGCTGCCATATTTGTCTGACGAGAACACACAGAACATTTATATCGCGCTTTTCTCCTGGCGGACTCAAAGCACAAGAGCTGCAGCCACTAGGATGCGCTCTATAGGCAGTAGCAGTGTTAGAGAGTCTTGCCCAAGGTCTCCTTACACTATTCAGCCAATGCACATTGCCTGGCTGTCCTACTGATCCTCTGTCTCTAATACTTTTAGCCATAGACCTTGGACAAGCATACAGATCAGGTGCTCTGACTGAAGTGTGACAAGATTAGCTGCATGCTTGTTTCAGGTGTGGGATTCAGACACTGTTGCAGCCAACGGGATCAGCAGGACTGCCAGGCAACTGGTATTGTTTAACAGGAAATAAATATCTCAGCCTCCACATCATTCTCACCCCAGGTGTGCTTTATTGCTTCATATAACGTAGAAGTGGTAATAATAACCTAAAGGCAAAAATGAGACACTTGCCTAAAAAGAGGGAAGCGTCTGGATCCTGCAGAGATTTCTCATGACCTCCTGGCCCCCACCGTAGATGTGGGCGGATCCCTGGAACATGTAACGCGGCCGCGCTGCGTCTGCGTGATTCTGGCAGTGCCTGAGCAGTATGCTGACGCTGCTCATACAGTATAGGGAGACCGTGCAGCAGCCTCATCTGTCTGTGTTATTTTCCTGCTATAGCTGAGCCTGTCTGCTATTCCCTGAAGTATAGATCACCTTGGAGATGGGAAGACGTGGCGGTGGTTGCGGGGGATGGGGGGGGGGGGGGGGGCTTTATGTGCCACTTATGAGTCACAGAGTCACATGTGAGAGTTAACAAGCCCCAAACTCTCAAAACGGGACTATTAATAGTATATGATGGACCTGCAACATGGCGAGATGCATTTATACAATCATTGTTCATCATGTGTCTCTAGTGGGGAGTTATTCATATTGTCACGTTTTGGGGTTATATTTTGATTTTAGAATGATAGTGTTTTGGGAAGTTGTAGTTATTCCTACTGACATCACTTAGAGTACATAGTCATGTCACTGACTGTCCTCAGAGGAGCTCACAATCTAATCCTACCATAGTCATAGTCTAATGCCCTACCATATTATTATTATGTATTCATATAGCACTGACATCTCCTGCAGCACATTACAGAGTACATAGTCATGTCACTGACTGTCCTCAGAGGAGCTCACACTCTAATCCTACCATAGTCATAGTGTAATGTCCTACCATATTATTATTATGTATTTATATAGCACTGACATCTCCTGCAGCACATTACAGAGTGCATAGTCATGTGACTGACTGTCCCTCAGAGGAGCTCACACTCTAATCCTACCATAGTCATAGTCTAATGTCCTACCATATTATTATTATGTATTTATATAGCACTGACATCTTCTGCAGCACATTACAGAGTACATAGTCATGTCACTGACTGTCCCCAGAGGAGCTCACACTCTAATCCTACCATAGTCATAGTCTAATGTCCTACCATATTATTATTATGTATTTATATAGCACTGACATCTTCTGCAGCACATTACAGAGTACATAGTCATGTCACTGACTGTCCCCAGAGGAGCTCACACTCTAATCCTACCATAGTCATAGTGTAATGTCCTACCATATTATTATTATTATTATGTATTTATATAGCACTGACATCTCCTGCAGCACATTACAGAGTACATAGTCATGTCACTGACTGTCCCCAGAGGAGCTCACACTCTAATCCTACCATAGTAATAGTCTAATGTCCTACCATATTATTATTATTATTATGTATTTATATAGCACTGACATCTCCTGCAGCACATTACAGAGTACATAGTCATGTCACTGACTGTCCTCAGAGGAGCTCACACTCTAATCCTACCATAGTAATAGTCTAATGTCCTACCATATTATTATTATTATTATGTATTTATATAGCACTGACATCTCCTGCAGCACATTACAGAGTACATAGTCATGTCACTGACTGTCCCCAGAGGAGCTCACACTCTAATCCTACCATAGTAATAGTCTAATGTCCTACCATATTATTATTATTATTATGTATTTATATAGCACTGACATCTTCTGCAGCACATTACAGAGTACATAGTCATGTCACTGACTGTCCTCAGAGGAGCTCACAATCTAATCCTACCATAGTCATAGTGTAATGTCCTACCATATTATTATTATGTATTTATATAGCACTGACATCTTCTGCAGCACATTACAGAGTACATAGTCATGTCACTGACTGTCCCTCAGAGGAGCTCACACTCTAATCCTACCATAGTCATAGTCTAATGTCCTACCATATTATTATTATGTATTTATATAGCACTGACATCTTCTGCAGCACATTACAGAGTACATAGTCATGTCACTGACTGTCCCTCAGAGGAGCTCACACTCTAATCCTACCATAGTCATAGTCTAATGTCCTACCATATTATTATTATGTATTTATATAGCACTGACATCTTCTGCAGCACATTACAGAGTACATAGTCATGTCACTGACTGTCCTCAGAGGAGCTCACAATCTAATCCTACCATAGTCATAGTGTAATGTCCTACCATATTACTATTATGTATGTATATAGAACTGACATCTTCTGCAGCACATTACAGAGTACATAGTCATGTCACTGGCTGTCCTCAGAGAAGCTCACACTCTAATCCTACTACAGTCCTAGTGTAATGTCCTACCATATTATTATTATGTATTTATGTAGCACTGACATCTTCTGCAGCACATTACAGAGTACATAGTCATGTCACTGACCGTCCTCAGAGGAGCTCACACTCTAATCCTACCATAGTCATAGTCTAATGTCCTAACATATTATTATTATTGTGTATTTATATAGCACTGACATCTTCTGCAGCACTTTACAGAGTACATAGTCATGTCACTGACTGTTCTCAGAGGAGCTCACAATCTAATCCCACCATAGTCATAGTGTAATGTCCTACCATATTATTATTGTGTATTTATATAGCACTGACATCTTCTGCAGCACATTACAGAGTACATAGTCATGTCACTGACTGTCCTCAGAGGAGCTCACACTCTAATCCCACCATAGTCATAGTGTAATGTCCTACCATATTATTATTATGTATTTATATAGCACTGACATCTTCTGCAGCACATTACAGAGTACATAGTCATGTCACTGACTGTCCTCAGAGGGACTCACAATCTAATCCTACCATAACCATAGTCTAATGTCCTACCATATTATTATTATGTATTTATATAGCACTGACATCTCCTGCAGCACATTACAGAGTACATAGTCATGTCACTGACTGTCCTTAGAGGGGCTCACACTCTAATCCTACCATAGTCATAGTCTAATGTCCTACCATATTATTATTGTGTATTTATATAGCACTGACATCTTCTGCAGCACATTACAGAGTACATAGTCATGTCACTGACTGTCCTCAGAGGAGCTCACACTCTAATCCTACCATAGTCATAGTGTAATGTCCTACCATATTATTATTGTGTATTTATATAGCACTGACATCTTCTGCAGCACATTACAGAGTACATAGTCATGTCACTGACTGTCCTCAGAGGAGCTCACAATCTAATCCTACCATAGTCATAGTGTAATGTCCTACCATATTATTATTATGTATTTATATAGCACTGACATCTCCTGCAGCACATTACAGAGTACATAGTCATGTCACTGACTGTCCTCAGAGGAGCTCACAATCTAATCCTACCATAGTCATAGTCTAATGTCCTACCATATTATTATTATGTATTTATATAGCACTGACATCTCCTGCAGCACATTACAGAGTGCATAGTCATGTCACTGACTGTCCTCAGAGGAGCTCACAATCTAATCCTACCATAGTCATAGTCCAATGTCCTACCATATTATTATTATGTATTTATATAGCACTGACATCTCCTGCAGCACATTACAGAGTGCATAGTCATATCGCTGACTGTCCTCAGAGGATCTCACACTCTAATCCTACCATAGTCCTAGTCTGTTTATTGCATGTATGAGTTATGTTGCCCAGCAGGGTTATATACACTACAGACATGACGCTTGCCCACAGGCTAGTTGCGTGTTCTGCTGCAATGGGGAGGTGACAGTCACATTGTAGGATGGGGTTAGTGGGGAGAATAGTGTTAGGCCATCTTTGATCTGCCGGACGGATCGCTGGCAGAGGGTGGTCGGGGAGCTGCTATACACTTGCTGTATTCTCAGCGGAGGGAGTCGTTATTGGTTGCCTCAGCTTGGTTTCATCTAGTGTGTGTACAGGGTTAAAGAGAAATCGTAACCACGAACTGAACTTCATCCCAATCAGTAGCTGATAACCCCTTTTCCATGAGAAAGTTTTACCTTTTCTCGAATAGAACATCACGGGTGTCTGTATTGCTGATATTGTGGTGAAATCCCTCCCACAGTGTGATGTCAGGACCATGGTTCTGACATCACACTGTGGGAGCCTTGTTGCATTGTGGGAAATAACAGCTGTTTACAGCTGCCAAAAAAGCAAGCAGCATCTCCTTCCAGTGACATCACCTGTCAGCAGTAAAAATGTAACCATGTGATAAATGTCTGAATGTAAATCAAGGAGAGGAAAGATTTTACAATGAGCAAACACTGACTAAATCATGTATACATAATTATTGTAAAAATGAAGCACTTTTTTACATTAATTTTACTGGAGGTCCTCTTTAATACTAGGCATACACTATACAGCTTGTGGTAGATCAGGTAAAAGTAATTTCCAGGTAATTATTGGTTTCCTGGTCCACCTCCTGGCACCAGTCGCTCTGAAGAATCTGTTCTTCTATTGCTCACACAGCTGCTGGCATTGTTCTGCCCCGTGCAGATTACAGCCCTCCCCCTAGTGAGCTGGCATGCTGGATTATTCGGCTATAGTGTGAGTGGTCCTTCTGGGTTCTTCCGACTCCACCCTTTTGGCTAAAAGTGGACAAATGAGGCAGCTGTCCTTTTAATCTGCGTTCCATTAAAATTGACTGTTGCACAAGACAGACGGAAACCGTAGAGAAATTCACCCTGTATGTATTTAGAGAGTTTAGCCTTTCTATTTCCTTCTCATCTGTGTATAATCACAAGTTTAATTTAATCTTTCAGCTGTGTCAGCTGGCTGCCTCAGCAGAGCAGCTAATTTGTAAACACAGGATGTTAACAATATGTCTGCTTCCATGAGAATAGGAAATAATAATGGCAGTATTTGTATAGCGCCTTTCTCCTGTCGGACTCAAAGCGCTTGCGAGGCAGCCACTAGAGCGCACTCAGTAGGCAGTAGCAGTGTTAAGGAGACTTGCCCAAGAAACTCCTTACTGAATAGGTGCTGGCGTACTGAACAGGCAGAGCCGAGATTTGAACCCAGGTCTCCTGTGTCAGAGGCAGAGCCCTTAACCATTACAATAGACAAACTACAGATTTGTTGCAGAAGGTGTATCAGCTGTAGCAAATAACTTTTTTTTTCTTTTAAAGAGGAACTTCAGCCTAAACAAACATACTTATACTTATGTTAATTAAAATAGATAGGTAATATAATCTCTTACCCACCCTGTTTTAAAAGAACAGGCAAATGTTTGATTTCATGAGGGCAGCCATCTTTTTGGTTGTAATGAGGTGACAGGGAGTATGATACACAGTTCCAACTGTCCTGTGTCCTGATCACCCCTTCCAGTTGCTAAGCAACATGAATAACAACATAGGAAATCCCATCATGCTCTGCACAGCATCAGGGAAAAATGGGTGGAGCTTAGATAAAAATACAGCGAAAAATGATGCTTTGGTAAGAAAAACAAAGTTCTGATGCTGTGTAAACACCAAGCCTTTTCAGTGCTGCTGAGTAGATTTTTAGTACGGAGGTTCACTTTAAAGTTATGCTGTTGCTTACCTTTTAGAGCAGAGAGGAAGTTCTGAGTTCAGGTCCGCTTCAAAGTGGACTGATGAGGCAGCTATCCTTTTCTGAGTTGTATTAAAGAGGAACTGTAACGACAAAACGGCCCCTGGGGGGTACTCACCTTGGGTGGGGGAAGCCTCAGGATCCTAATGAGGCTTCCCACGCCGTCCTGCGTCCCTCGGGGGTCTCGCTGTAGCCCTCCGTACAGCGGTGACGCAATATTTACCTTCCTGGCTCCTGCGCAGGCGCTCTGATGGCTGTTGGCGCCGAAGTAGGCGGAAATACCCGATCGCCGTCGGGTCTGCTCTACTGCGCAGGCGCAAGTTTCAGGCGCCTGCGCAGTAGAGCGGACCCGACGGAGATCGGGTATTTCCGTCTATTTCCGTGCCGAAAGTCGCCACAGCGCCCCCGCTGGAGCCAGCAAAGGTAAATATTGAACTGACAGTCGGCACAGTCGCCGGCTGTTCGGAGGGCTGCGGCGAGACCCCCGTGGGACAGAGGACGGCGTGGGAAGCCTCATTAGGATCCCGAGGCTTCCCCCACCCGAGGTGAGTACCCCCCAGGGGATGTTTTTCATGTTACAGAGTCTCTTTAAAATCTGATCTTCATGTATTTCGGTTTATTGGAGGCACAGAATGCACCGTTTTACAGAGGGTGCTGTAACCTTTCTGGAGGTTTATTGGAGGCACAGAATGCACAGGTTTACAGAGGGTGCTGTATCCTTTCTGGAGGTTTATTGGAGGCACAGAATGCACAGTTTAACAGAGGGTGCTGTAAGCTTTCTGGAGGATTATTGGAGGCACAGAATGCACAGTTTTACAGAGGGTGCTGTAAGATTTTTGGAGGATTATTGGAGGCACAGAATGCACAGTTTTACAGAGGGTGCTGTAACCTTTCTGGAGGTTTATTGGAGGCACAGAATGCACAGTTTTACAGAGGGTGCTGTAAGATTTTTGGAGGATTATTGGAGGCACAGAATGCACAGTTTTACAGAGGGTGCTGTAAGATTTTTGGAGGATTATTGGAGGCACAGAATGCACAGTTTTACAGAGAGTGCTGTAACCTTTCTGGAGGATTATTGGAGGCACAGAATGCACAGTTTTACAGAGGGTGCTGTAACCTTTCTGGAGGATTATTGGAGGCACAGAATGCACAGTTTTACAGAGTGTGCTGTAACCTTTCTGGAGGTTTATTGGATGCACAGAATGCACAGTTTTACAGAGGGTGCTGTAATCTTTCTGGCGGGACTATGAAGTTCTTGGTAGAATTCTGCATTCATAACTGCTGGGTTTGCAGGCTACTCTGTGCCCTGGTCTTATGATATCCTTGCTGTACTTTATCTGTGGCCTGTGCAGTCAGGAAGCATTTAATGAGGACAATCAACACAGAATCCTGTCTATTGTGCTCTTTTCCCTATTAGCCACCTACTGTGCTAAAGTGTTACTTTGCCACCTGTGGGAGGCTCAGTGGGCGGCCATTTTATATGCAAATAGTCTTATTGGGATGCAATTAACAGGAGGATATCAATTTGCCAGTGGGAAGGTCCCCACACTAGGAAGTCTATTGTGCCCTGCTCTCTTTAAAATATAGCAAGGAGGCGATAAATCCGCCTCCCTCAGTACAGGGAGGTTTATCTTGCCAGCAATCTCATGGTGAACCAGATCTCTTATTAAGCCCCATCTACACCATACAATTTTTTTGCGATTCAGTTCGATTCGATTCGTTTCAATCTGACATGTCTGGGAGTCAATTCGATTCATTTTGCCATTGCAGAACAATAGCAAATTATTATTATTATTTAGTATTTATATAGCGCCGACATCTTCTGCAGCGCTGTACAGAGTATATATATTGTCACTAACTGTCCCTCGAAGGAGCTCATAATCTAGTCCCTACCATAGTCATATGTCTAAATTGTGTAGTGTATGTATCGTAGTCTAGGGCCAATTTCTTTTTTTTTTTTTTTTTTTTTAGGGGGAAGCCAATTAACTTATCTGTATGTTTTTGGGATAAACAAAAGTTTGCTTTCCTAAAACAGAAAGAATTTGCGATAATTCAGGTTGGAGTGGGCTTGAGATGTCTCCCAGTGCATCACTGCTGAATATATGCAAATTAACCATTGTACCCTTAGAAGCTAAACACACCTCCAGAACCGCTGGAATGCAATGATGTGTCAGCTTGTTAATATGTACAGAGCCATAATAATCCAACATGCATACAGACGGTTTCGGATTGTTTGATCCTCATCAGTGCATGGCATGGATTAATTTGGCTCTACGGAGTAGGGCTTGTAAATCCGAGAGGCACAGACTAACCAGCAAGCTCATGGTGACCCAGAACTCATTGGAGTGTGTAAGGGACTGCATATATTCAGCAGTGTTGCTCTGGGAGACATCTCAAGCTCACTCCAACCTGAATTATCACAAATTCTTTCTGTTTTAGGAAAGCAAACTTTTGTTTTTCTTAACATCTTAGTAAGGGGGCTTTTAGGACCATTGTAGTCCCTTACACACTCCAATGAGTTCTGGGTCACCATGAGCTTGCTGGTTAGTCTGTTTTTGGGATGTGGGAGAAAACCGGAGTACTCGGAGGAAACCCGCACAGACACGGGGAGAACATACAAATTTCTTGCAGATGTTGACCTGGCTGGGATTCGAACCGGGGACCCAGCGCTGCAAGGCAAGAACACTATCCACTACACCACTATGCGGATCTCGATCGGACATGTCTAATTGAAAAAAATTGTATCAAGTAGATGGGGCTTTAGGAGTGTGTATAATGCTGGGATACACAATTAGATAATTTGTCAGATAGATGGTTTGGTAGATAATTTGCGACATATCTGATCTTATTTTTTATCGTTTTTTCTGATCGATTTCTCCTAGAAGTGATGCAGTAGGGGTGTCTTGGCACCCTGCGGAAAAAGGTATAGGAGACAAAATGCGGGAGCCCAATAGTGTAACATGTCAATGTACTGATGGATGGTGGTAAATCAGAATGTTACTCACAAAGGAGGGTTGCAAGGGTCAACCGATCGCAGACAGCAGGTGGAGACAATGAACCCGACTCCACTCGGGGTAGTCTCAGCCGGGACCTGGATGCGGTCACTCTACTTGGTAAAAATGGGGACAGGAGTGCACTGTGGTGGGACCCACAGATAACCTGTCACCACCCCTCAAACACTAAGTGTGTGGGGGTAAGCTAAGCACAATAGGGGGAAAGAGGCGCCCTGGTTGGATAAAGCGTTTAAAAACGAGAAGATAATATGAGGTAGCTTACCTCAATGACGAAATCCTTGTATATAACAAAAGATTTTTTATTAGCACAGGCAACGCGTTTCGTGGGTCTAAGCCCGCTTCATCAGGCCAATAGCAGTGCCAAATGAAAGAATCGATAAGACAAAGGGAGCCTCCCAGTAGATCACATCAGTGTGTGGAGACAGTACAGACTTTAGATATTTCAGCTGAGATAATGTATTGTGGTACACAACGCGTTTCACGGGTCACACCTTTTTGATAGCATTGGTCTGCGTGGGCGCCTGTAGCCAAAGTCCTCAGTTTATAAAACCACCAACTCCATCTCCAGGTACCCAAATTGCTCCGACTATGGATTTTGTTCAAACATCATCCAACTCCGACTCCTCAGTTTATTGAAACCTCCGACTCCAGGTACCTAAAATTGCTCTGACTCCTCGACTCTTGACTCCACAGCCCTGATTTAAATTAAAATATACTGCTCACTTTAGGTGTCATTTAAGGATCACTTAGTGGCAGGCAAGCACTAGTGGCATCATGTGACACCAGTCTCTCATTAGTGACATCACTCTCCTGGTGTGCAGTGGTAGATGTATTCCTCTGTGTAGCTCACCTCCCATCGCAGTGTTGCAGAAAGTGCTGCTTCCTTGTTATTAGTATCCGGTGTTAGAGGCAGCCGGCTGCCTTTGGTGATGGATGGTATAATTGCACACTATTGTCTCCCAAGCCATTAGCTGCCTATTATCCCCATTGTTAGAAGCAGAGCTGCACTTATTAGTAAATATGTTGCTGATTTTCTATCTGTTTGCATTTACCTCTGTTATTATTGTGACAAGGCTTTGGGGAAAAGTGCTTATCGTCCCAGCTTTGAAGTGCAGGACAGAGATCTCCACACAAAGCGGCCACCTGATGACAACTGTCAGAGTGTTGTAATCTGTGCAGCGCTGGCGGTGTGCTTTGCAAGTGGCTGGAATTGTATCCTCGGGCACCTAATTACAGCTGTTCCTGAGAGCAGCACGGGCGGAGAGCGTCATTGTGGAGACAGCTTTAATAATGCCAGTAAAATATACTGGTTTCAAATAGATAATAGAGCGGACCGGAACGCTAGCACAGCACACAATGAAAAGTCTTTATTTCACAAAGAATTGAAAAAAAATCACTTTCTGTGTTCTGTCTTTGTTTAGGCAGGTGAATTAGTTCTTACCAGCAACTGTGAATAGACTGCAGGAGAGCTCTGCCTAGGCAGCTTTCTATATTGTAATAGGCACAAAAGCCTGGAGCAAATCATGTATCGATAGAATCCAGACAGGCTGGTACCTGACGCGTTTCTGACACACCCGTCCTTAAAGCCGATCCGAGATGAAAAACTAATTATAACAAGTAACTTGTCTGTCTATCTTATGTAAAATTTAGACAGTTTACACAGCAAATCTAGCTGCAAACAGCTTCAATAGAATATGAATATTTCTTCCTGTGATACAATGACAATAGCCATATTGTTTGTAAACATTACACACAGCCAAGCTTATCTGCGTCTTGAGCACTCGGCCTGTGAAAAAAACCCAATCCCCCCTCCTCCTCCCTCCTCCCCTCTGCCTCTGAAATCTTTGGATAACAATAACAATATTTTTATAGCACTTTTCTCCCTGGGGACTCAAAACGCTGTGACCCTGCATTATGCAGTCTCAAAGGCTCAGGAAAAGAGGTGTTTTTAGCCTTTTTTTTTTTTTTTTTTTTTTTTTTTTTTTAAAGCTGTCCAGAGAAGGAGCCTCTCGTACTGATTGTGGAAGTGAGTTCCATAGAGTAGGGGCTGCGTAGGAAAAGGCCCGAGCACCAAATGTTAAGTGTATCCTGGGAATAACCAGCTTCATCTTGTTGGCAGAGCGGAGGGTGCGTGGAGGGGCTTAAAGTTCCAATAGATCCGCTATGCGATTGGGTCCCATTTGGTGTAGAGCCTTGAATGTCAGTAGGTAGATCTTAAAATTGATGCTCTATTTTACTGGCAACCAGTGAAGAGTTTGCAGTACTGGGGTGATGTGTGAGCTGCGGGGGGCATTGCAGTACTGGGGTGATGTGTGAGCTGCGGGGGGCATTGCAGTACTGGGGTGATGTATGAGCTGCGGGGGGCATTGGCTAGGAGTCAGGCTGCAGCATTCTGTACTAGTTGTAAGGGGCGCAGAACCTTATCTGTAGATCCGATGAACAGGGCATTGCAGTAGTCTAGGCGGGAGGATACAAATGCATGAACCAGGGCAGGTAGGTCTTCAGCTGGGATAAGGTGTTTGATTTTCGCTATATTTCTTAGATGGAAGAAGGAAGACTTGACGACAGCTGATATCTGCTGTCTGAGTTTTAGATTAGGCTAGTAATACCTCCCCCTCCTCCTTCC